>NW_019154091.1:5246112-5665538 GCF_002288905.1 Enhydra lutris kenyoni
TTGACCTAGGTTATAAATATTCTATATTGTGAAACTGAAATTCTTGTAAAAAAAAAAAAAACAACAAGTTTCTGAAGGAATTCAGAATATCTAGCAGCAGCAAAAACCTCCATAGCCCCAAATCATATGAAGACTAAGTATGGCAATGGTTGGGGTTTACAAAGTATGATTGAGTTCTACCTTCCCCACCACTCACACTGTTTTAAAGAAGCTGGGAACTGGAAAGGTGACTTTACTCTCCCTGTAGTCTAGTGGAATCAATGATTCTGAGGTGTAAAATAAAACAGAAGGAATAGAAAGGGGCTGGAACTTAGATGAAGGAAGGACATTTTCTTGACAGTGAATGAGGAATAACCAAGAAGCCTCCCTAAAAACATAATCGGGGCTGGGAAATAACAAAAAGAGGAAAACAGAACAATTCTGTAACAAGATTCCAGTTCTGAGTTTGGGTAACTTTGGGGTGTGCAATTCCCATTTAGAGCTGAGCTATGGACCTAGAGCTAAGTCAACAAGAGCTTTTTTGATCAGTGACCCAAAGAACTTTAAAAGCATATCACCCAGGGATCAGTGCAAAAGTAAAGGCTATATTAGGATGCAAAAATGAAGACATTTATAAAGAACTGATTTATGTATAAAATTGTGCCATCCTAAAATGAGTAATGAAACTGCTTATAATTATGCACCTGCTTCTGTTTCTATTCTTGGAATCATCAGATTCTTATTACCTCTTGCCTCAATTTTTGCAGTAACCTTCTAACTGGCCTTTAGCCTTCAGTCTGTTCCCCATCTAAAGCAATCTACCACTTAGAACAGTTCAGTGGCTCCCCACTGCCTTTCAAGTGCAAAAGATGGCAGTCAGATTTTCTGTGATCTGGAGCACACACTTACATGTCCAGCCTTACCTGCATTTACTTTTCTCCATGTACTTTTAAAAAAAATTTAAATTCAATTTAATTAACATATAGTGTATTAATTTCCAAGGTAGAATTTGGTGACTCATCAGTTCCATATAACACCCAGTGCTTTTTCCATCAAGTGCCCTCCTTAATACCCATCTCCCAGTTACCCCCACCCACTTCCCCTCCAGCAACCCTCAGTTGTTTCCTATGCCTCCATGCCCTTTATGCCACAACCAACATGTCTAATAATCATTCCCTAAACATTCTCCAGAGTGGTGTTTCTAAATCACAAGCATGATCCTGTTACTGCATAACCAAAAACCCTTCAGTGACTTTCTATATAGCTGCTCTGTAGGATGAACATTAATATTATTAGTCTATAGGACCCTCTAAATCTGGCTCATGTCAAGCTCTTCAGACTTTCCTCTGATCACCACACCCCAATTTACCCTCTTCCAAACCGAAAATCCTGTCATATGGAGCTACTTAAAACTGTCTGAACAGGCCAACCTGTTTCTTGCCCTGAAGCCTTTGTTAAAGTTGTTCCTTCTGCCTTGTACACTCTTCCTACTCCTACCACCCTCCTACGTTCAATGTCCCATGGTCCATGTGTGTGTGGGGAACCCTAATTATTTTTTCCAAGATTTAGCTCAAGTTCATCTTCTTTACAAAATGCCTTAACATTTCTATAAAACTTGATTACTACCTTCCTCACAAAAACACACTACTCTTTTTCCTGTAATCTCAGTGTCAAGTGCATATTTTTATCATTAAAACTGTAACTTTTCTTTTTCATTAACCATTTCCTAACATGTCTACAGTCTTATTAAGGGCAGGGACAATGTCCTATTTACCTTTGTAACCCGAGAACAGCACACAATGCAGAGAACAGAAGAGAGTTCAACAAATGGCAGTGAAGTGCTAACTCCTTGGGAATAGGGCCTAGTGGTATGCCCGTTGTGCTTAATGAATATCTATTGAGCAAATAAATAAATAGATACTTATAATCTTTATGCCCTCTTTGTATGCAATAATAAAGTCTCTCTTGCAGAAAGCACACAGTGTCTATTACAGAACAGTGCTTCTCAAACATCAAGGTGCATGCAAATAAGTAGCAGATCTTGGTAGTCTCTTTCAGTAGATCTGAGTTGGGGGATCATGATTCTACATTTCTAAGGCAGAATCCATTAGGAGATGCCAGTGCTGCTGGTCCTCAGACCGCACTTTGAATAACAAAACTCTAAAGGATACCAGGGGAAGAGATTTCACTGTTAGAGGTTCATGGGAGGGACAAGTAGCAGAAGGAATTCAGCAAAGGGAATACTATTTGGTGGTGCCACAGCGTTTACCCTGCTGTGAACATATCCAGGCAGACTTTTTGGGAGGTTGTGTTAGGGCCTGACGTTTTATCTTTACTTTCTTTATTTCTCTATCAGTGTATCTCTGAGTGTCAGGCTTTTCCTTCATTCACTCCCCCACTATGATTCAGCCTGTATGATTTTCTCCATAGAAGAGCTCCCCAGGTTCCATTTTCAAACTAACTTGAAGCTGTTCTCCTATTTGCTTTTCATAAACTTAAGTTCTTTCTGCTTCATTGTCCAGACCCTGGAAATACAATCTTTCCAGTTTTCAGAAGCTTTTCCAGCTGCCTGAATTGTTTTACCTCCATTTTAATCAGAAATAGCTTTTCCTTTCCCAGTATACGAACCAACTTCACCTCTGCAAATGCTGATTTCTCAGCTGTGGCTGCTGTGATTGATAAGCACAGATCTCATTCTGAAAGATTTGCTGCTCTCCCCACCCTACCAGTAGAAGAACATGAAGTAGTCAGGATTTTGAACTGTGGGAGAACACCAGAAATCTTACTGTTGACTGATCAAAGCAAATGTCATAAAGGAAAAGCAAATGTGGAGAGAAACTGGAGATTCGGCTGGCAGTTGCAGGAGCTTGTGAATGCACGTAGTATCATGAAAACTGCTAAGGCTTTGCTAGTGTCAATTTATAATTAGAGATGCCATTTTAAGGTGAATTTTGACATTTACTGCTCCTAGTTGACTTTTTCAGTAATATCTTGCTACATATGATAGCATTGTCTCTTTCTTTGAGAAATATAATAAATCCAGAGGCTTCAAATTCAATTCAGGAAACCATGAACATCTTATAAAATCATTTTACACCTTAAATTATAAGCCATTATTGTCAGAAACACACACAAACACAAGCATATGTGTGATTATAATTTAGTTTGATTATAGAATTTATAAATGTGAGATTATAAAATTCTATCATTTGGAAGAAAGTTAAGTAATTACGAAGCTTTCTCCCCACCCCCCCACCCAAAAATCCAATGGATCTATCAATACATGGTTTACATAATCACATTCAAATGCATAAAAATAATGTATTTGAAATCTAAGTTATAGGCTTTAACATTCCCCTTAATCTAGGCAATATAGCCTAGATCCTAAGTTAATACTAGGTAAATGCTAGTTAATACTGAGCAATACTAAGTTAAATGGTTTACATGCCATTTAAAAATAGGCTTGTTTGATTAATTTTTCACTGATGGGATGAAAATTGGCCCAATTTTTCTATTGGTATTAAGCGGGCACATGCTTTAGCAGAGTTTAGAACCTCCACTGACTTCAAAAGAGGCAGAGATTTCTTTCTAACATCTTGGAGCATTAACAACCAGTTTCACTATGTGAATGCTGGAAACTTGTACATATACATTTACTTGCTGGAGATTTTAAACCCCGCTATCAGCACAGTGTACCTTTAACATTTGTAAAACATCTGCAGCCATTAAAAATTGACCCATCCCCTCCCCACTCCTGCTCCTTTCTAAAATATTTCTAAAATCTCAGAAGATAATTCTCCGGTGGTGGTGGGGGGGAATGTTGTCTTTGTTTTAGAAAACAATCAAAACTTGTAGAATTTCAGAGCTGAAATGAATTCTGAAGCTCAGTTACGTTGGCTCCCGTTTTATAGCTGGGAAAGAAGTGGAGTTCTGGAAGGTGACAGAGCCACATGGAAACGGCATTTCCTGGCAATCAGGCCACAAATCTTTCCATTACCGTTGTTTACTGGATATGGGTATTAAATAAACCTAACAGAATTTAATTAGATCTCCAACAGACATATTTTAGAAATAAAGCATTAACTTTTGCAAGAATAGGTACAAGTGTAACTGATAGCTCTCTGTGAGAAGGAAAATTCCCTTCCATTAAGCCATACTACAGGTTTTCCCCTAGTAGTTAGCCATTGGATTGAATCTTAACTACCTTTAATTCTTTTATGAGGTGGAAGAGATTTTTTAGATAAGGTAAACCAAGAGGTTAAATAGAGCAGGATTCTTTTATACATGAAAGGACTGCACCTTGATTCTTAGGTTATTTTACAACCAAAATACCAATACCAGTTTAAAGGAGATTAGTAAGCGTAAGCTTAGGACTTATGAACAATGATAAATGTGAAAGCATTTTTTTAAAGATTTTTATTTATTTATTTGAGAGAGAAAGCATGAGCAGAGGGAGGGGCAGAGGGAGATGGAGAAGCAGGCACCCACTGAGCAGGGAGCCCAACACAGGGTGCCATCCCAGAACCCAGGAACTCAGCATAAGACAGAGGCTTAATTGACTGAGCCACCCACGCACCCCAATGTGAATACATTTTAAAGAAGGTGATAACTCTGGAAATTATGTTATGTAAAGTATAAATGGAGGCTTAGACAAATGTTTAAAAAATGTTCATCACAAATATGATAAAGGGTTATATTCTTAACATATAAAGAATTCATACAAACTGATCCAAGAGAAACACTTAAAGCTAATAGATAAACTGCCTAAGACATGAACTAGCTTTTATTGTGATCATGAGACATATTTAAACTATTAATACTAGAAATGCAGATTTTAAAGGGCTTATATTCTTTACCTATAAAAATAACTAAATTTCTCTCACTTTTTTCATTGATACATTTTTCTTTTATAATGACATCTATTGGCTATAATGTGGTAAATATACTATAATTTAAAATATATATATACTATATATATAATCTTCCTATATATAATCTTTATATACACACGCACACATATATATGCTTTGAAGTATATATCAAGAACCTAAAATCTATGCAGATCCTTCTACCAAGTGAATCCACTTTAGAGAATGTATATCAAGGATCAGATGTAAACCAATATTTCTGGAGGAAGAGGTTAATTATAGCATCATTTATAGTAATGAAAAATTGTAATAAATAAAAATGTGCAAACATAATTAAAGGACTAGATAAATCATAAAATATCCATAAGAAGGAATGTTTTATGATATTTAAGAACTATGTTTTCACATGATATGTAGGGACCAAAAAAAATTTTGGCAACATAATGTTACATAAAAAAAAATAAGAATAGTTTTCATCAAATTTGGAAAAATTTTAGCCATTATTTCTTCAAATATTTATTCTGTCCTTTCTGTGTTTTATTTTGGGTAGTTTCAGTTATTGTTTTCACATTTACCAATATTTTCTCTACAATGTCTATTTTTCCCTATACCCTATCTAATGTATTTTTAATCTCAGACTTTGAATTCTATCTCTAGAAGTTTGAAGGTGTATGTGTGTGTGTGTGTGTGTGTGTGTGTGTGTACACATATCTTTTAGATATCTACTTAAGTTTTTAAATATATGGAACAGAGTTCATATAGGATGTTTTAATATTTTATTCTTCTCATCTGTTAGTTCTGACATCTGTCAGATCTGGGTCAGTTTTGATTGACTAATTTATCTCCTCATAAAGTCATATTTCCTGCTCATTTTCATGCCTGCTAATTTTTTTTTTAATCAGATGCCAGACATTTTGAATTTTTCCTTGTTTGATGCTGCATGTATTTCTGTCCCAAAAATATTCTTGAGCTTTTTCTGGGTGCATCAAATTACTTGGAAACAGTTTGATCCTTTTGGATATTACTTTTTGATAATATTAAGTCAGAACATAGCAGTACTACATCTAAGGCTAATTATTCTCTACAACTAAGCAAGATCCTTCTGTTTACCTAATTTTAACATGACTGATGGAAATAGACATTACTCTTCTCCCTGTAAGCATTGGTTACTCTTACTACTAATTCTTTCAAGTAGTTCTTTCCCAGTATTGGGTTGCTTTCACATATGTCATTATTCAGAAGAATACTCAAAGTAGTCCTAGATCGTTGACATTTTGTCTCTGTGCAGCTCTCTCCTTTATATATTCTGCCTGACAACTGTAGTCATCATTGTCTTCCCACTCACTCAGCTTTGTCTCTTCCTACCCTGGAGTCTACCACTTTGCCTATATCCCCTTTTCTTGTACCACTGCCTGGAAATCCTCTCAAGGCAGTAAACTGGGCAATCATAGGATTTAACCTTGTTTGGTTGCTGTCTTTCAGAGATTTCTATCCTTCATGCTTCATGTCTAATGTTTTGCAAACCATCATTTCATATATTCTATCTTTTTTTCTTCTTATTTTAAGCAGGAGGTCAAATCTGGTCTCTTGTCTGGGAGTGGAAGCCCTTTTAATTTTTGATGTCTTTTTTTCCAAAATACCGTTGAAAATTGATTTATCTGTATGTATTAGAGTATAAGGAGAAGTCTCACTACACAAAGGAAATCTGAGAGTACAAATAATCCCCAAGTCAGTTCAAAACAACTATATGCCAGCATTTGACAAAATTCAACATACACTCATGATTAAAAAAAAAAAAAAAAAAAAAACTCTCAGCCAAGTAGGTTTAAAGGGAATATAATTCAACATAATAAAGGATAAGGGCCATATGACAAACCCACATCTCATACCATCACCAAAATCTATTAGTACTGATAAATGAATGCAGTAAAGTTGAAGGATACAAAATTAATGCACAGAAATCAGTTGCCTTTCTATACACTAATAACAAAGTAGCACAAAGAGAAATTAAGAAAGCAATCCCTTTTATAATTCACTAAAAAAAAAAAGAAAAGAAAAGAAAAAAAAAAAAAGCCTAGGAGGTTTCACCTCCTTAACCAAGGAGGTGAAAGAGCTATACTCTAAAAACTATAAAACACTGATATAAGAAATTAAAGATGACACAAACAAATAGAAAGATATCCATGTTCATTGATTGGAAGAATTAATATCATTAAAATGTCATTTTACCCAAAGCAATATACAGATTCAATGCAATCTCTACCAGAATTCCAACATTTTTCATAAAACTAGAACAAATAAAACTAAAATTTGTATGGGAACCACAAAAGACCCCAAATAGCCAAAGAAATCATGAGAAAGAACAAAGCTGGAAGTATCACAATTCCAGATTTCAAAATAGACTATAAGACTGTAGTAATCAAAACAGTATGGTACTGTCACAACATTAGACACATAGATCAATAGAACACAATAGAGAGCCTATAAATAAATCCATGCTTATGTGGTCAATTAATCTGTGATAAAGGAGGTAGAATATACATGGGAAAAAGAAAATCTTTTCAAATGGGTACTAGGAAAACTGGACAACTACATGCAAAAGAATGAAACTGGACCACTTCCTTACACCATACACAAAAATATACTCAAAACGCATTAAATATCTATATGCGAGATCTGAAACACAGGCAGTAATTTATATATATATATATATATATATATATATATATATATATATATAGGCTGTAGTAACATTTATCTAAATATATCTCCTTAAGGCAAGGGAAATAAAAGCAAGAATAAACCACTGGAACTACACCAAAATAAAAGGCTTTTGTACAACAAAGGAAACCATCAACAAAGCAAAAAGACAACCTACAGAATGGGAGAAGATATTTGCAAATGACATATCCAACAAAGGGTTAGTATCCAAACTATATAAAGAACTTAGACAACTCAATACCAAAAAAAAAAAAAAAAAAAAAAAAAAAAAACCCACAAATAATATGATTAAAAATGAGCAGAGTACCTGAATAGACATTTTTCCAAAAGAGATGTATAGATGGTCAATGGACACATGAAAATGTGTTGTGTCACTTATCATCAGGAAAATTAAAATCAAAATCACAATGAGATATCAACTGACACCAGTCAGAATGGCTAAAATTAAAAAATACAAGAAATAACAAGTGTTGGTGAATATATGGGGAAAAAGGAACCCTAATGTACTATTGATGGGAATGTAATTTGGCACAGCCACTGTGGAAAACAATATAGACATTCCTCAAAAAATTAAAAATGGAAATACCATATAATCCAGTAATCTACTATTGGGTATTATTCAATGGAAATGAAAATACTAATTTGAAAAGATACGTGAAACTTTATGTTTATTCCAAATTATTCAATAGCCAATATATGGAAATAACCTTCATGTTCACTGATAAATGAATGGGTAAAGAAGATGTGGTATGTATATGTATCCAATGAAATATTGTTCAGCCATAAAAAAGAATGAGATGCTTTCTGCAACAGCATGGATAGACCTATAGTGTATTATGCTAAATGAAATAAATCAGAGAAATACAAATACTATAAGATTTTGCTTATGTATGAAATCGTAAACAACAAAAATGAATCAACAAACAAAAAGTATAAACAGACCCATAAATGCAGAGAACAAACTAATGGTTGCCAGAGGGGCACAATTTAGGACATGGGTAAAAATGGGTGGAGGGGAGTGCAAGATATAGGCTTCCAGTTATGGAATAATTAAGTCATGGGAATAAAAGTTGCAGCACCATGAATATAGTCAGCAGAATTGTAGTAGTATTGTATGGCGACAGATGGTAGCTACACATGTGGCGAGCAGAGCATAAGGTATAAACATGTCCAGTTACTACGTTTTACACTTGAAACTAATGTAACTTTGTGTATCAACTATATGTCAATAAAATAATAATAAAAATGTATGCAAAAAACTACCAAATGTATGCAAAAAAACTAGCACATGTTCATACATTCACATTAAGAGAAGAAAATATCAGAATATTGCAACAGTACTGATCCCAGGGATTGTGTGTGATTTATATTCATTTTCATACATTTTTAATTGTCTTCAAGTACTACAATATTTAAATTTTACTAAAAATGAATGTTACATATAAGTATATATAACTTTTGAACTTGTATTTTGGGAAAGAAACAACACGCTAAAACCAATGAGTGGCATATATGCATGTGTGTGTGTGTGTGTGCCATATCTGATTTTATGAGAGGAATGGGGTCTACTTACCAGCAAATGACATACACAGTGATGTAGATAGTGGGTTCTGCTACTAGAAACCTTTCAGCAAAAACTTAATGTCCAGCCTTCAGTGAGGCTGGGAAAGGATATGTTACTGCTTGATTTTGGGATCAGATAATATCTAAGTTCTTTCAGTGAGGCTAGGAAAGGATATGACACAGCTTGATTTGGGGATCAGATAATATCTAAGTTCTTTCCAACTGGGAATTTTTGTGCTTGCTCTTGTTTTTGAGAATATCTAAATGTTGGTTAAATTTCAAGGACAGGCTGATTGCCTTGGAAAGAGGCAACCTTATATAGGCTCTTCATAGTTAAGAATGAATGTTCCTATGGAAATGTTAAATAAAACGATTTCTGGAAGTGCAATGAAATTTGACTTTTACATTTGTTCATAACTGGCTAAGTGAGCAATTTTAACTAATTGTGAAGAGATAAAAGATAGTGAAAAGGCTAAAAATCAAATAAATACAGTCTAACATAGACTGTATTTGAAAGAGACTTATTAAACTAAGTAGATATGTAAGTACACTCTTAAGAATTCAGAAGATTGTACTCTAGGGGGGAAAAAAAAAAAAGCAAAAGCAGAGGGACATAGTGTTGGAAAGGACCATAGATGTCTTCCAGTCCATTGTTTTCCAAGGATGTCTGGAAACTACCTGGGTCTGAATCCTGACTCTGTCACTTACAAGCTCCATGACTTGGAACAAGTTATTAATTCTTCTGTACCACAACTTCCCCGCTGTAAAATCAGAAATAAAATAAGTGTTGTGAAGATTATATCAATTAACATAAATATAGAGCTTAGCATACCTAGCACACAGAAACTTTAAACAAATATTAGCTGTTATTCTAGGTGTAGATGGATAAACTTGTTTTTTTTTTTATTTTTTGAAGATTTTATTCATTTATTTGACAGAAAGTGACACAGTGAGAGAGAGAACACAGCAGGGGGAGTAACAGAGGGAGAAGCTGGCTTCCCGCTGAGCCCAATGTGGGGTTGATCCCAGGACCCTGGGATCATGACCTGAGCTGATGGCAGATGCTTAATTACTGAGCCACCCAGGGACCCTGGATAAACTTTAAAAATATTAAAGTCCTGGTGCCTGGCGCCTGGTATGACTTTGATCTTTTTTAATTTCTTGAGATTTGTTTTGTGGCCTAACGTGATCTATTCTGGAGAATGTTCTATGTGCACTTGAAAAGAATGTGTATGCTCTTGTTTTAGGATAGAATATTCTGAACATATCTGTTAGTTCCATCTGTTTCAATGTATCATTCAAAGCAGATGTTTCCTTGTTGATTTTCTGTTTGCATGATCTATCCACTAATGTAAATGGGGTGTTAAAGTCCTCTACTATTATTGTATTACTATCAATTACTTCCTTTATGTTTGTTAGTAGGTGCTTTATGCGTTCGGATGCTCCCATAATATCTTGGAACACTGGAAAAATAAAATAAAATTTTAAAAATGATGCTTCCCTATTTGACCCATAAATATTTATAATTGTTATATATTCTGATTGGATTGTTCCCATTATGATTAGATAGTGTTCTTCTTTGTCTCTTTCTAGTCTTTGTTTTAAAGTCTACTTTGTTCAATGTAAATATTGCTACCCTGCTTTCTTTTCACTTCAGTTTGACTATTGAATATTTTTTCCATCCCTTCAGTTTAAATCTGCATGTGTCTTTAGGTCTGAAATGAGTCTCCTGTAGGCCTGCTTATGGTCTTTCCTTTCCACTTAAAGAGCCCCTTTAACATTTCTTGTAGGGCTGGTTTAGTGGTCATGAATTAGTTTAACTTTTGTTTCTCTGGGAAACTCTTTATCTCTCCTATCCTGAATGATAGCCTTGCTGGTTAGAGTATTCTTGGCTGCAGGTTTTTTCCTTTCAGCACTTTGAATATATCATGACACTTTCTTCTAGCCTGCAAAGTTTTTGCTGAAAAATCAGATAATAGCCTTATGGGGTTTCCCTTGTATGTGTTTTCTTCTCTCTTGTTGCTTTTAAAATTCTCCCATTATCCCTCTTTTTGCCATTTTAATTGCTATGTGTCTTGGTGTGGACTTCCTTGGGTTGATTTTGTTGGGGGCTTTCTGGGTTTCTCTTTCTTTCCCCAGATTCAGGATGTTTTCAGCTATTATTTCTTCAAATAATATTTTCTGCCCCCTTTCCTCTCTATTCTCCTTCTGGGATCACTAAAATGTTAATGTTATTACACTTGATAATGTCACTGAGTTCCCAAAGTCTGTTTTCATTTTTTGTTATTATTTTTTCTCTCTTTTGTTCAGCTTGATTGCTTTCCATTACTCTTTCTTCCAGGTCACTGATTCATTTTTCTGCCTTCTCTAGCCTATTATTTTTTCCATCCAGGATTTTTTAATTTCAATTACTGGGTTCTTTATCTCTGATGGTTCTTTTTTATGTTTTCTATCTCCTTGTTAAGGGTCTCACTGAGATCCTCCACTATTTTCTCAAGTCCAGTGAGTATCTTTATGACCATTACTTTAAATTCTCCATAAGGATTCATTTCTGTTTTGTTTAGCTCTATTGCTGTGCTTTTTTGTCCTGTTATTTCATTTGCAACATATCCCTCTGTCTCCTCATTTTGTCTAACTCTCTGTGTGTTTCTATGCGTTAAGAAAGTCAGCTATGTCTCCTAATCTTGAAAGTAGTGGCCTTATGAAGAAGTTCTATAGTGCCCTGTGGTGCAATTTTCCCTGTTCATCAGAACCTGGTGCTTAAGTGACGTCTCCTGTGTATGTTGAATGCACCCTCGTGTTGTGGCTAAGCCACTTTTCCCTTCAGTCCAGTTGTCTGCAATGACTCTCTTTGTCTGTTGTGGGCAAGGTTTGGTTGCTGTGTTGTTAGTAGACCAATCTGGGGTTTCCTTCCATTTGAGTTGAATCATATCAGCATTTACCAGAGAATGCAGTAGCATGGAATTTCAGGGCACTTTCCCTGTGTTGCCCTGAGAAGCTTTCATTGGTGGGTGGGGGCTGCAGTCAGACCCAATATCTGTCCCCTACCCACATCTCAGGCCACAGCCCAAATTGTGTGTGTGATTCTCTTACCCTTTCCTCAGGGCAAGAGCCACTTTGGAGTAGTGAAGGCCCCTATTGGGGCTGCTTGCACACTGCCAAGCTTGTGGTACCACTTTAGATGGACTCCTATTAAGGGCATGTTAAAGGGGTGTCCATAGGTGAATGTAGTAGTGGGGCACATGGAGCCAGGAGGTCCACTGCAGGAGGGGACCTGCTGCCTCCTGGGAAAACTTCTGCCCAGACAGAGATGTAGGGGGTGGGTCTACAGAAGAGTGCTGGGGCAGGGTATGCTGTTAGTAAGCCAGATGTTCATGCTGCCCTGGTTCCCACAGTTTTCCTTGTATCTAGACTGGGGATGGGAGAAGGAAATGGTTCCCATCAGCTCTTTTGTTTTTGTAGAAGTCTCTCAAAGATACCTGACTCTCTAATACCTGCTCTGAGATTAGTAAAAATATCTTCCCATATATTCCAGGCATTTTTGCACTGCAGCTTCCATGCTGCATCTCAGAAAGGCTCTTTCTTGAGCTGTATCTTTAAGGGTGGGGACTCAGGATCCTATCACCCCCACAGCTCTTCCGGAGCTTGACCTTCTTTTTAAAGTTCCAGGTGTGAAGTCCTACTAATTGTAAGAACTCATGAAGTTTGGCCCCTTTGGTTTTCAAAGCCAAATCTTATGGGGACTCATCTTACCATGGAGGGCCCCCCAGGCTTGGGATCCTTACTCTGGGATCTGTTCCTCTCCCTTCTTTGTGCCTACAACATCTCTCTCTCTCTCCTGTAGACCGTCCTGCAGGCCCATTTAGCTCCCTCCCAACTGCATCTCCACCCCTTCTACTCTCTTCAATTTGACCTTTTCTTTATATTTAGCTGTGGAGAGCCTGTTCTGCCAGTTTTCAGGTCATTTTCTGGGTTATTTACACTGCTGTGGGTGTTATCTAAGTATATTCATGGGCTAAAGTGACCCTAGGATCTTCCAACTCTGCCATCTTTCTCCCACTTCTGAACAGTTTTTGACCGTTCAAAAATGCCTGGTGATTTTTTAAAAATGTGGGCAGATTATTAATCCAGTACCCTGAGCACTTACAAGTTTGAATAATTATATGCTACCTACCTAGGTTCCCCTGAGTATTTTCAATTTGCACACAAAATGGTTCTTCACTTCCAGTTCTAAATTCTGGGGGTATTTACTTCTATATTGATACCTGACTGTGACATTAGTCTCTTTGCATACCCAGCAGTTTTTATGAGACTAAGGACCATAATATATACTTTATACCTTCATATGTAAACACTTTCTAAAAAATACAAACAGATTTAAGAGGCATATCCAGTGGCCTTATTTACAATGATTCCCCTTTCTTTTTAACTCCAAAGATGCCTGCACTTACCCGCAGATTCCACATTTGTTTCTTACTTTTTTTTTATAACATTTTTTTAAAGATTTTATTTATTTATTTGCCAGAGAGAGAAAGAGAGAGAGAGAGCACAGGCAGGCAGAGTGGCAGCAGAGGCAGAGGGAGAAGCAGACTCCCTGCCAAGCAAGGAGCCCGATGTGGGACTCGATCCCAGGATGCTGGGATCATGACCTGAGCCGAAGGCAGCCACTTAACCAACTGAGACACCAAGGCGTCCCTGTTTCTTACTTTTTATATTTATAGTTTTCAATTCGCTAGGTTCCTGGCAATGTTATATGAAACCCATTTA
This sequence comes from Enhydra lutris kenyoni, assembly GCF_002288905.1. NCBI lineage: Eukaryota > Metazoa > Chordata > Mammalia > Carnivora > Mustelidae > Enhydra > Enhydra lutris. Next base: position 5,260,011 of record NW_019154091.1, read on the forward strand.
GCAGGGTGTTATAAATTCCTCACTGGGCTATGTATCTCTAGATTAACACTGGCAAGAATATATTTGCTTAAGAAGCAGTGAGAGCACAAGAAAAGATGGAATTTATGATGATTTAACCTAAAAATACATTCTTTAATTAAAAAAAAATTATAACAGGGGTGCTTGGGTGACTCGTTTGGTTATATGTCTGGCTATTGGTTGTGGCTCAGGTCATGATCTCAGGGTTCTGAGATCAAGCCCCATGTTGGGCTTTGTGCTCGTAGGGAATCTGGGATTCTCTCTCTCCCTCTGCCCCTTCCCCCTTTAAAATAAATAGGTAAAAGCTTTTTTAAAGAGTAGCAACTATCATAACCACACCCCAATTAGTAGATAATATTCACTGAATGCTTACTATGGGTAAGGCATTCTTCTAGGTGTCTTAAATGTAAAAACTCATTTCATTCTCACAAAGCCCCATTAGGTAGATGCTACTGTTTTTCCTTTTTTAAAGACAAGTGCACTTATTTTGATGAGTGTTGATAAATGTAGAGAATTGTTGAATCTTTATATTGTACACCTGAAACTAATATAACATTGTACGTTAATTATACTTGAATAAAAAAATAAAGATGAAGAAACTGAGGCACATAGATTTTAAGTAAATTGCTGAGAGTTGCATAGGAAGTAAGCAACACAGCTATGATTCAAACCTACATAATCTGGCTATAGAGTTTGTACTTGTATTAGGGTTCTCCAGAAAAAAACTGAGAAAAAGAGAGAAGGAGGGCGGGGGGTGGGGTTGGGGACAGAGAAAGTGTTATAATTAATTGGCCTACAAAATTATGGAGGTGGGCAAGTCCCAAGATCTACAGGGTGAGTTGGCAAGCTAGAGACTCAGGAGAATGAATGTCTTAGTTCTAGTTTGAGTCTGAAAGCCTGAGAGCGAGAAGAGCCAATGATGCAGTTCCCATCTAAAGGCTGGCAGGCTCAAGAACCAAAGAGAACTAATGTTTCAGCTGCAGTCTAAAGGCAGGAAAAGAGCTAATGTCCCAGTTTGAAAGTGTTCAGGCAGGAATAATTCTCCCTACCAGGAAGTGTCAGCCTTTTTTTTTTTTCTATTCAAGCCTTCAGTTGATTGGATGAGGGCTATCCGCATTAGAGAGGGCAGTCTGCTTTACTCAGTTAACCAATTTAAATATTAATCTCATCCACAAACAAGCTTAAAGAAACATTTTGAAAAATGTTTGACCAAATATCTGGGCAACCTATGGCTCAGCCAAGTTGACACCTAAAATTAACCATCACAATACTCTTAACTACTATTCTGATATTTCATAGTTATGTGGTATCCCAATAATGAAAGCTAATAGATTATATATTATACCATTGCAAAGCATTAGTCGAAAACAAGTGGTTATTTCTTTAAGGATAGTTTATCATAAAACATATATCCAAATATTTTGAAGTCAGTTCATCTCCAAACTATCTTAAATCAGATTCCTGACATAAAAATCATAGCCAAAAGCAATAAGAAGTTTGGTGTTGTAGGTTTTCAGATACTAAGAATCCATGTTCCCTAGCAACACTATTTAGAGGCACATAAAGAAACTTTCCAATACCATTTATAGCAAGTTTTTCCCCCCTACATTACTACTTTACTCTAAACTCATGACTACTACAGAAAAAAAAAAATAAGCTTTAAAATTTTAAGTAATGTTCCTAAGAGGACATTGTGATGTTCAGCCAAAATGAATGTTCATAATATTGCTTAGATTTATTTAAAATTCTGTAGAGCCTCACTTAATTTTTCTCTCAGAGCTACACTGATTATATATATGGTTGTTATAAATGGTTATTAGAATTCAATGTTACTAGCAATGAGAACTTTCTAGATTTTCTTGAAATTAAATGAACAAAATATAAATCCCTTTATCTATATTCTACCCTATATGTGTGTATAAATATGTAAGTATGTATTTGTTTATATGTGACTAGATACATATATGTATATTTACATAAATTTGTAAATATGTATATGCACATATATACATACATTAAGATTTACTACTTGATCTCTAATGGTAAGATTCATACTTTGTAGTTTCTACTTTGAAAATCCTGTCCCAAGTAAGACTTTCAGCTAATATCAGATTTCATAAAGCCATAAAGATTAAAGGTTGTTATCATAGGAATAGATGAATGTTTCAGTATGTGGAAAACTCTTAATGTCAACCAAATAAAGAAAAGCATATAATTATCCTAATAGGTGTTTAACATGCATTTGATAAAATTCCACACTCATAAGATTAAGAAGTAATTGCTTAACAAACTATAAATAGAGATATCTTTGATACAAATTTGTCTAAAACATACAGCAAATATATGTCACCACTTCTATTAAAAAATACTAAGTCCTGACCAATGCAATAAGATAAGAAGTAATAAGAGGCCTAATGTTTGAAAAATAAGACATAAACTGACATTTTATGTGGTCTATAAGTTTATATTCATAGAAAATCCAAAAGAAACTACAAACTGTTAATTTCAGCAAAGTTGCTAGATATAAGATTGTTATACAAAACCAGTGGCATTCTCATGTACCATCACACATATACAAAATACCCTTCTTTCACAATAGTAACAAATCTATAAACTACCTAGGCATAAATCTAATAAAAGATGTGCAAGAGCTTTGTGGGGGTGGGGGCTAGAACACATTTTTTTAATATTAAAGTTGTGAATAAATGAAGCAGTAGACCATATCCAAAATGGACTGACTCACTATCATGGAGATGGTATTTATCTCCCAATTTAAACTCTAAAGCACTGTAATATTACAAGAGATTTTTATGGGATTTGACAAGCATATTCTAAAATTAATGAGGAATAACAAAGAACAAAAGTAAGCCAAAATGATTTTGAAAAATATGAGAGAATTTTCCTTGCCAGATATCAGATATTATCATGAAACTACAATAATTAGGATGATGTGGAATTAATGAAAAAATAGACAAAGTGATGATGACATGGAAAAAGGAACCTAGAAGCATAGATATAAATTTAAGGATAAACACCTGTGTAGCATCTACTAAGCATAAGAAAACAGTGTTTTACAATATTTGTTTAATTAAAAAAAAATAAAGCCCCTTATAAACCTCTTCACCAATCCAGTCCATGGAAATGATAAACAACAAATTTATGGATGGAGGTAGGGAAAATAAATAGAGAGTAAGCATAGGGAGCTTCAAATGTATCTTTAATATATTATTTCTTAATCATCTGAAGCAAATTAATAAAGCTGTGTAGTGAGTTTCTTGATTCTTATTCTCTATACTTTTCTGTAGAATTTTAATATTTAAATCTGTTTTTAAGATGTTAATGTAAAAATGAGTTAAACTATCACCTTCAAGTGCAAATATGATTAATCACACCCATAGTCATTCAATCATTTGTTTAATGAGTTGCCAGCAGAAGGTAGAGTAGGTTGATAAAGAGTGACGGTTACTTGATGACTGAACTGTTTGAAATACTAATCTAGGAATTCTTCTATAGGAAAGAGTACTGACCCAGTGATTGAGAGCATGAGTTCTCTAGTCTCAACTCTTCAGTAAGCTGGCTATGTGACCTGGGGCAAGAATTAGCCTCTTGAGAACTTGCCTTCCATTAGAGTTAAATAGAAAGGTTGGGCTAGATCATCTTTGATGTAGCAGCCCCACTTGCACTTGAGATTGTTGAGGAGCAGTACACAAGAAATAACAACACAGTGAAAATTTAAGAACCACTTTATCAAGAACTCCACATGAATACCCTATAACTTTTGGTGAAGAACTTCAGGAAATTCTGTATTGGAGTGCAAGACTAAGGCCTTTTGCTCTTCCTGCTTTGCTCACACAATGCCCTCCAAAAATCTGAATTATGGGTCTAAAAATCTAAATTATGGCTCCAACAGATCCTTGTGTGTTGTCAAAATGTTCCATAAAAATAGAGTCCTTTAAAGTATGGTTCAATTTAAATTATGAAAATAGAAACTAAAGAGAAATAGATTTTAACTTGACAAGGGAAGGTGTTTTACCAGCTATGTAGGCTTTCATTAAAAGAATTCACTTCTTTAGGAAGAAATTAGTTTTCCATTACTGGAGTCTAAATATTGTATGGCAGGGAAACTGCCAGATGATTCAAGTCTTCAATGGAGAATTGGACTAGTGACTTTTTTTAATGGCTTTTTACTTTATTATTATTATTATTAACATATAATATATTATTTGTTTCAGGGGTACAAGTCTGTTATTCATAAGTCTTACACAATTCACAGCACTCATCATAGCACATACCCTCCCCAGTGACCATCACAAAGCCACCCCATCCTTCCCACCCTCCTCCCCTCCAGCAACCCTCCATTTATTTCCTGAGATTAAGAGTCTCTTATGGATTATCCCCCTCTCTGGTTTCCTCTTGGACTAGTGATTTTCAAGATCCATTCCTACTTGATTCCAGAAAACTTTTCTTGATTTTTCAAACCTTCTTCAGTACTGCTATATGTAGAGAGAACCTCCTAAGATAAAGATTTGACTTTTGATTTTAGCTGTAGAATGTAACTTAGTTTCCCAAGAAAAATTTTGACTAACAAGAATTCCTTTTTTGGTTTGTATTTCTAAGAACTCTGAGTCTGAACCTCTATATTGTATCTCTTTCTCTCAAGAAATTTGAAAGTTTTTCTCTGCCCTATGACTGCAAGAACTACTTCTTTTAGATCTAAGATATTCCCACAGGACTTCATCTTATTGGTAGGAGGCACTGCCATCCTAGGTAAACAGTAATTTGAGACTGTTATTTCATCCAAGGCTTTTGGATTAACAAAAGTGGCCCTTTTTGTTTGAAATATTTGTTAGGTGAACCTAGCCATGGAATGGAAGGGAATTAGAAAGATTCTTAGATGAAATTATTTCTTTCAACCCACAATAATAATTCATATGCCTGGCACATTAATAAAAAACAGTCAAACAGTCACATGTATTCTTCACTCAATCCCTGTCTAAAAATCTATATATAGCCCCCATTGACCTCTGAAGACTGTTTTCAAGGTAAACCAGAAAATACTTACTTTAATTGAGCTTTCTTGACACTGATAGTTAAATAACATGAAATGGTAGTGCTGCTATTGTCTTATTGAAAAGCAAATGGATACATTCTTTTGTATTATATATGTGTTCCCAGGAGAAGAGTGTATAAAACACATTTTAGATAATAGTTTTATGTCTTTAATACATAAAGGGAACTTACTTAAATAACACTGTGGCAAATTTCCTGGTAAAGCAAATAATTCTTTTGTTATGCAAATAACCTCACTACATTTGTTCCTAAAAATCTGATTTTTACATGTGAAGCCTCTTCACAGTGGAATAAATCTGGATTTTTCTCCCATTGGAAAGAGAATCTCTGCATCAGTAAATGCCATGTGACTCTCTTTAGTGTGTAGAAACAGACACAGAGTTAAATGCTAATGACATTCCTCACAACCATTCTCTGTATCTGACCAAAAAAAAAAAAAAAAAAAACTACTTTCATTACACATTTTCTCAAACCCAAAAGTGGCCTGCCTGATATACCCTTCCCACTCCACTTGAACAGATTCTGCCTTTTCCCATCATTTATTTGTTTATTTACTTATTTATGAGAGAGAATATATCTGGGAGGGGACAGAGGGAGAAGGGAGAGAGAATCAGAAGCAGGCTCCATGCTCAGTGTAGATCCCAGTGTAGGGCTCAATATCATGACCCTGAGATCATGACCTGAGTGGAAATCAAGAGTCAGTGGCTTAACTGACTGAGCCACCCAGGTGTCCCTTTTCCCATCTTTTAAATGCAATCTCCTATTTGGCCTCCTCAAACTAACTTCATTTGATTCTGGTCTTTCCAATGCATTGCCATTAGCTTATATCTTTTTCACATACAACCGTAAACACTTTATTCAAGTACTATTGAAGAGTTGTCATTGTTTTTATGAATTTTGGTATTTCCTCTTGACTGTAATGGTTATGTTTTCTTTTTGTATTTATTTTTTCCCAAGACCTTATCTTTTTCTCTATCCGATTTAAAACTCCATCAGAGTAAAACCAAGTCTACAATTCACTCAGTGGCTAGCTCATAGTATATATTAAATGTATTTGAATAAACCAGTGAATGAGTAAATATATTATGCATATTTAATACATAAATGTATTTCGTTTTAGAGAGAGAATGCATGGGGGAAGGAGCAGGGAGAGAGACAGTGAGTCTCAAGCATATTCCCCACTGAACAGGGATCCTGTCATGGGGCTTGATCTCATGACCCTGAAGTCATGACCTGAGCCAAAATCAAGAGTTGGGTGCTCAGATGACTGAGCCACTTATGACTCAACTGGCTAAGGCACCCAGCAACCCATAAATGCATCTTAATAAATAAATTGGAAAATCTCTTATCACAGGATAAAATTCTCTATAATTCTCATATGGTACACTAAATGCATTACAAAACATAATTTCTGATCAGTATCCTTTTGTTTCTATATTGTGTGGGTGGTGGTTCTAACCATGCAATGAGAAGAAAACTCAATTTTTCAATGATTTTATTGTCTGGTCACCAAGTAACACTTACTTTTTTATTTTTTCCACTCTTCACATCCATATCAAATTCTCAACTAAACTGCATAACTAATCTATACACCTAAACTTTTATATTTGTGCATTAACCCAGACCAAGACTCACTCATAAAGAGAACAAGCAAAAGTAAAGCTATGTCATTTCATCTCCTTCCTACACCTACTAAGTTTTTTTTTTTCCTTCTGAGTTTTAAACACAATATTTTACTTACTAAAATTCTCTAGAACAGGTGGGCATGAAACTTTGTATTTGTCTCTAGCTTTCTTTTAATAGGAAAGTGATTTCTATATATGTAAACAAAACAAAATTGTACTGCAACCAAATGTAGATGTTTCAAGGAGTTTATTATAATAGGACTTGATGTATGTTTTTTCATTTGCAAATCTCAATTTCTGTGATATTCTAATTTCAGTAGATGTTCAATAAGTGGAGAAAACAGAAGGCCTCGTGTTATGTGTCATCCACATCACCTTTAGTATCGGAATGATAGTTTACCTGTAATTATTTATAATTTGTGTCCTTTTGAAACAATAATGAGCTGTGTTTATCATATTTAGCAACCACTCATTAGATGATCTATACGTCTGTATGAAATCATTTGAACATCTTAAGGGATCCTTTGCTCAGGTCTAATACTTCTGGGATTTTAATACTCTTGATTAGATTTTTAACTTCACTACTTTTAACATAGATTTCTTTCCCTCCCAGTAAATCAACAAAGACATTTTTACTTTCCTAAAGCATACTAATTGACTGGCTATTACATAGATTTCATTGTCTGTTATGCTGAATCATTCAAAACAGACTTTCAGCATTCAATATGGGTTGCCTCAAAATTGAGTTGATTACAGCCATCTGTATTGACCATAAAGACAAACTCAATAAACAGATTGGAGGAACTGTGATTTGCTCACCAAGGATGGGAACAGCAATGTGTTCAGATCATTCACTGTCCTTCTTTAAGAGAAGCAAGAAATTGATAAAGCAAGATCTCATCACTGAAACTATGTAGCCAGGGGAATGTCGACATTTAATATCCAAAGGATAATATGATGTGCTTTTAAAAAAGGGGGGGGATTTTTAAAAAGTACTCATTAGGATAACTTGTTTTTATTAGTTAATTAATCTTTTCTTCCTGAATATGAGCATACATATAGATATGTCTTAAATACAATTGTCAGAGTATGATCTTTGGAAATTGGAAACTGTTTACTCTGAAAGTTAGATAACTTGAAATTAAGTTTGTATAGTTAACAACAACAGTTACTCAAAAGTAATAGGATAGAAGGTTAGGACCAAGAAAAGTGGAAAAGTAATTAGTTTTCATTTGTATTAGTTTGAAAGGAAAAGAGTAACATAATGTATAGAATGGTTTGCCATGAAAATTATACCTTTATTTCATTGGTTACTGACATTTTTATGTTTTATGTTAACTCATAAGCTTTCCTTCTTACTCTTCAGAAGCTATAAACATGAAATAGAATAAATGGCCTATGGTCAAAATTGCAAAAATAACTGAAAGTTCAGCTATAGCCTTGTGTTTCCAGATCCACAGAGGCAAAAATTTTCTACTAACAACTTGTTTTGAAAAACAAAACAAAAATGTCCATGAAGACAGAAAACAAGCAAGTTAATTCTTACTGCCTGGTTATTAAAAGCCTGGAAAATGGACTTGCAAAGGATATAGAAACCATTCTTAGTTTTTAATATTAGTATTTTCTAGCTTTAAAATATACCTTCATGTTAATATAGTGACTGACTATATATAAGTTGTGACTTAACCCTGACAGGCAGGGTTAAGTTAAAATCGTATTCTGGGGGCGCCTGGGTGGCTCAGTGGGTTGAGCCTCTGCCTTCGGCTCAGGTCATGATCTCAGGGTTCTGGGATCGAGTCCCACATCGGGCTCTCTGCTCACAGAGAGACTGCTTCCCCCTCTCTCTCTGCCTCTCTTTCTGCCTGCCTCTCTGCCTACTTGTGATCTCTCTCTGTCAAATAAATAAATAAAATCTTAAAAAAAAAATCGTATTCTGTGCTGGCTATTCTAATCTAAGTGAAATTTTTCATCTTATCTGAGACAGTTTGATCAAATGGAGAAATAAGAGTCCTGACCCCACGGGATTAATGCAAAGATAAAATGAGAGCAGGCACATTGACCAGTGCCTTACACATAAGAAACATTCGATAAATGTTAAATATAATTAGTTATGAGTTGTTATACAAACATGCTATTAGCTCTCACCCTGACAACTTTAACTCTAAAACATCTGGAAGGTGCCAGGGAAGTAATGGGAAGATCACCAAGAAGAGACAAAGTTCTTTCTTGAAAGAATCCCTAACACTTCTGTGTAAAAGAACACAGACTCTCTCTCTCTCTCTCTCTTTCTCTCTCTCTCTCTCTCTCACACACACACACCCCTCTTACCTATTAAAGTAATGTAGGATCATAAAAATGTGGATTAATAATAATAAAAGCAGAGTCTCTGAGCCACAGGGAAACTTGCTTAGAAATCTGGAGATTTAGATTGATCATAGAGAGTTATATTTAAACATGATTACCATGTTGCCAGTGGGAAGCGCTTCTTAGAATAATCAGATTTAAGAAGGCTAATAATAGAACACTAGATGTGTAGTTGCTTCTGAGTCAGTTGGCTGAGGAAGGGGAAAGCTAAGCCCACCATGAGGCATAAGTATTGAATGAAGGTCACTTAAGGAGCACAATGGAAAGAAATCACCATTTTCATGATTTCCAGTCTTTTCAATTCTCTGTGTGTTTTTTTTTTCCTTCAAGCAATCAAAATTATAAAATCCGTGATTTCTAGAAGATTTAGGACTCTTGTTTTATTATCACCATGGCTCACACAGTTCCTAGCACATAATTAGTGCTTAGTATAAGTTTAGTTGATTAAATGAATGATAGTTCTAAGTGAGGGAAATAGTGAAGTGAGGAAAATTCGATGTTTATACTATCACAAGAGATCTTGAGACAGTGTTAAATTTTATACTAATGTTGTATGAGCTTCTTTTTTTTTTTCTTTTTTGAATTTTTTGTTGTATGAGCTTCTTAAGGATAGAATCCTGTTCATATATTTGAAACATGGATAGGATTCCATAAATATACTTGCTGTTGGTTACTTTAAAAAATCAAGCACGTTAGTAAAATGCTTTCTAATTACTTTTCCTGATGTATCAAAATTGTAGTTTTTGTCTTCTTTTTAAATCAAATATTACTTTGGAAATACCTATAATTTTCATGGACCTGAAACTTTCTACTTTTTATTTGTATAATGGTTGGGAAAGATTTTATTTTTTCAAGTGTATTCGTTTTCCTGATATCATGAGCACTTTATGTCCCTCATATGAGATCTCTTTTGAACTCTACTAAAAAAGCTAATGAGACAAAAAAAAATCTGTATTTCTGAAATTCCATAATCTAGCCCAAAAAGGACAATTGCCAACCTTAAAGAGAACTGAAGCTTTAAGTAGCATTCTAGTCCCTATAATCTGCCCAGAGTTAATATTATGTTATTAAGTTAATATTATGATATTTCCATACTAGTTGAATCTTTACTTAGAGGCACATTTGTCAAATAGTCAATCACTCATTTGACAAATGTTTAGTGTCTGCTTGTCAAAGACACTTTTCAGCTTTAGGGATACAAACTAAATAAGATAAGGTCTCTACTCCTAAAACTTATATTCCAAAATTGTATAGTCAGATAATAAGCAATTAAACAAATGGAAGATGTTAATTTCAGCTGGTAATCACTGTTGTGAAGTCTTATAAAATAGTATGCTTTGTTATAAAGAGATAAGGGGTATTCATCTAAATTGAGTAGTGAGAGAAAATTATCGCTGAGGATATTACTTTTGAGCTGAAATCTGAATGGTGCAAAGGAACCAGCCATGGGGAAATCTGTGTGAAAAGAAAACAACAATGTATAGGTCTTAAACTGAAAATAATGTTAATTTTCAAAGTACAGAAAGGTACCACTTTAATCAGAAGCCCAGCAGGCTTTTTTGTGAAATTCTCATTCTGATCTTCAAATTCATATGTAAATAGAAAGGATGTGGAATAGTCCAAAACAACTTTGGAAAAAGTTAAAGTTGCAAAACTCATACTAATTTCAAGACTTATAAAAATCACAATCTCTGATATTGGTATCAGTCTAAAGTTAAATAAATAGATGAGTGGGACAGAATACAGAGTCCAGAAATAGATCCACATTTATATGGCCAACTGATTTTTATCAAAGATACAATTTACTGAAGACAGGAAAGTCTTTTCAATAAATCTTCCTGGTACTATTAGATGTCATTTAAAAAAAATTAATCCATGCCTTATACCATATAAAAATTAAATGAACTATAAACACAAATGTAAAGCCTAAAACTCTAAAATTTCTACAGGAAAACATAAGAGAAAATTTTTGTGACCTTCGGTCAGGCAAAGATGGGTCTAAAAATGACACCAAGAGTATAGTCCATAAATGAAAAATTTGACAAAGTTGGACTTGATCAAAATTAGAATTTCTACCTTCAGAAAGATATTGCTAAGAGAACAATAAGGCAAACCCCAGATTGGGAGTGTATATTTCCAAATATTATATATGATAAAGGACTGGATCCAAAATATATAAAGAATTCTCAAGTCCCTTAATGAGGAAACAAATGGTCCAATTTAAAAAATGAGAAAGATGTTTCAACAGATTCTCCCCAGAAGATAAGTAGATATAAGGATGACAAATAGGCATATGAAAAGAAACTAAATGTCATTAGTCGTTAGTCTAATACATACCTATCATAAAGTTTAAAATTAAGGATACCTGGGTGGCTCAGTCAGTTAATCATCTGCCTTTGACTCAGGTCATGATCTCAGGGTCCTGAGATTGAGTTCCACATTAGGCTTCTGCTTGGTGGGAAACCCTCTGCCTGCTGCTCCCCTGTTCATGCTCGCTCTCTCTCCTTTCTGACAAATAAATAAGTTTTTAAAAAGTTTAAAATTTAAAAGATTGATCATACCAAGTGTTGGTGAGAATGTAGAGCCACCAGAACTCTAATATATTGCTGATGGGAATATGAAATGGTATAACCACTTTGGAAAGAAGTTTGGCAGTTTTATAAAAAGTTAAACATATACTAACCATGTAGCCTTGCCATTTATTCCTAGATATTTACCCAAGAGAAATGAAAGCATATGTCTATACAAAAACCCATAATGAAAGTTCATAGCAGTTTATTTTTAACAGCCCAAACTGGAAATAACCCAAATGTTCACCAAAGGTGAATGGATAAACAAATTGCACTACAACCATACCCCTGGATACTATTTGACAATAAAAAGGAATGAACTACTGATAGTGGTATATGTATAGGGCAACAGGGCAGGCCATTCCTAAAATGTGCCACATTGACATACTGATTATTTTGAATTGAAGCTACCGAGGGAGCAGCCATTACAAAAACACTCAGACCATCATCTCTTCCCCTGAAAGCAGGAAATAAATCTCCCATATGAAAGGTACCCTCCCTGTAGCTAGAAATAAAAACACGTCCTTCTCACCAGAGATCAAGACTTTAAAACCAAGAAATCTGAAGAAACAGATCTTGTTACTTTTTGTTAATCTACTACCTCAACCCAAATTCTGCTTAGAATTCCTTACTAAATAAAGCTCCTGTCAATACCTCACAAATTTATTGTCTCTTTGTCTAAAATGTATAACAACTACCTACCATGGTCATTTCTTTGGGCTCTCAATTCCATTATTAGGCTTCCATGTGCACATAATAATCTTTGGATTTTTCTCTTGTCAGTCTGTCCCATGTGAACTTAATTCCTAAACCAACTGAAAGAACATTGTATGTAAGAAGTAAATTTTTCCTTCCCCACAGATGTAACAACATGAGTGAATCTGAAAATGACTATGCTAAATAAAAGAAGCTAGACAAAAGAGGACACACTATTATTTCATTACATAAAATTCTAGAAAGAGTAAACCTATCTATACTGACAGAAAACTGTTCATTTGATGCCTGGGGGATTAGAGGACAAGAATGGGCATGAATGAGAAACTACAAGAGGGCAAAAGAAAATTAGGGACAATAGGTATATCTATTATCTTGATTGTGATTATAGTTTCGTACATGCATAAAAATGTTAAAACTTATCAAATGGTACACTTTAAAAAGTGTTCGATCTATTATATGCTAATTATATCTTTTCTTCTGTTCAATTAGCCAACATATAATACAACATTAATTTTTTATGTAGTGTTCAATGATTCATTAGTTGTACCCACTCCACTGCTCATCACCATACCTTCCCTCCTTAATATCCATCACCTGGTTACCCCATTCCTCCCCTCCCTTCTGTAACCTTCATTTTGTTCCCAGATTTTCTCATGGTTTTTCTCCCTCAATGATTTCTTCCCATTCAGTTTTCTCTCTCTTCCCCTGTGGTCCTCCTCATTATTCCTTATGTTGCGCATGTGAGTGAAACAATATGGTAATTATCTTTCTCTCATTGACTTATTTCACTTAGCGTAATCTCCTCCAGTTCCATCCATGTTGATGCAAATTGCAGGTATTCATCCTTTCTGATGGCTGAGTAATATTCTATTGTATATATGGGCCACATCTTCCTTATCCATTCATCTATTGAAGGGCATCTAGGCTCCTTCCACAGTTTTGCTATTGTGGACATTGCTGCTATGAACATTGGGGTGCATGTGCACCTTCTTTTCACTATATCTATATTTTTGGGGTAAATAGTAGTGCAATTGCTGGATCATAGGGTAGCTCTATCTTTAACATATTGAGGAAACTCCATACTGTTTTCTAGAATGGCTGTACCAGCTTGCATTCCTACCAATAGTGTAATAGGGTTCCCCTTTCTCCACATCCTCACCAACATTTGTTATTTCCTGCCTTGTTAATTTTTGTCATTCTAACTGATGTAAGGTAGTATCTCAATGTTTGTATTTCCCTGATGTCTAGTGATATTGAACATTTTTTCATGCATCTGTTTCCCATTTGTATGTCTTCTTTGGAGAAGTATCTGTTCAAGTCTTCTGCCCATTTATTTACTGGATTATTTGGTTTTTTTGGATGTTGAGTTTAAGAAGTTCTTTATACATCTTAAATTTAGCCCTTTATCCATAATGTCATTTGCAAATATCTTCTCCCATTTCATGGGTTGCCTCTTAGTTTTGTTGACTGTTTCTTTTGCTCTGCAAAAGATTTTTTATCTTGATGAAATACCAAAAATTCATTTTTGCTTTTGTTTCCCTCGCCTTTAGAGACATGTCTTGAAAGAAGTTGCTGTGGCTAATGTTGAAGAGGTCACTGCCTATGTTCTCCTCTAGGATTTTGATGGATTCCTGTCTCACATTTAGGTCTTTCACCCATTTTGAGTTTATATTTGCATATGGTGTAAGAGAATGATCCAGCTTCATTCTTCTGCATGTGGCTGTCCAATTTTCCCAGAACCATTTATTGAAGAAACTGTCTTTTTTCTGTTGGACATTCTTTCCTGATTTATTGAAGATTATTTGACCGTAGAGTTGAGGGTCCACTTCTGGGCTCTGTATTCTGTTCCATTGATCTGTGTGTCTGTTTTTGTGCCAATATGATGCTGTCTTGATGATCACAGCTTTGTAATAGAGCTTGAAGGCAGGCATTGTGATAACCCCATCTTTGGTTTTCTTTTCAACAATCCCCTGGAAATTCAGGGTCTTTTCTGGTTCCATACACATTTTAGTATTGTTTGTTCCACCTCTGCAAAAAATGTTGATATTTTCATAGGGATTGCCCTGAAAGTGTAGATTGCTCTGGGAAGCTTGGACATTTTCACAATGTTTATTCTTCCAGTCCATGAGCATGGAATATTTTTCCACCTCTTTGTGTATTCATAAGTGTTCTGTATTTCCTAGAGTATGGATCCTTTACCTCTTTGATTAGGTTTATTCCTAACTATCTTACGGTTTTTGGTGCTATTGTAATGACATTGATTCCTTAATTTTGCTTTCTTCAGTCACATTGTTAGTGTGTAGAAATCCAACTAATTTCTGTGCATTGATTTTTTCTTCTGCCACATTGCTGAATTGCTGTATGAGTTCTAGAAATTTGGGGGCGGAATCTTTTGGGTTTTCCACATAGAATATCATGCCTTTTGTGAAGAGAGAGCATTTGACTTCTTCTTTGCCAATGTGAATGCTTTTAATTGCTTTTTATTGTCTGATCGCTGAGGCTAGGACTTCTAGTACTATGTTGAACAAAAGTGGTAATAATTGGCATCCCTGCCATGTTTCTGACCTTAAGGGGAAAGTTCTCAGTTTTTCCCCATTTAGAATGATATTCCCTGTGGGCTTTTCATAGATGACTTTTATGATATTGAGGTATGTTCCCTCTATCCCTATATTTTGAAGTTTTAATCAGGAAATGATGCTGTATTTTGTCAAATGCTTTTTCTGCATCAATTGAGAAGATCATATGGTTCTTGTCTCTTCTTCTGTTAATGCAATCCATCATGTTGATTGATTTGCAAATATTGAACCACTCTCGAATCCCAGGAATAAACCTCACCTGGCCATGGTGAATAATCCTTTTAATGTACTATTGGAGTCTGTTGGCTAGGATCTTGTTAAGTATTTTGGCATATGTGTGTTCATCAGGGATATTGGTCTATAATTTTCCTTTTTTATGGGGTCTTTGTCTGGTTTTGGTTTCAGGGTAATACTGGCCTCATAGAATGAGTTTGGCAGTTTTCCTTCCATTTCTATTTCTATTTCTATTTCTACTTCTATTTAATTCCATTTCTATTTTTTGGAACATTTCTATTTTTTGGAACAGTTTCAGTAGAATGGGTATGCTTTATTCTTTAAATGTTTGGTAGAATTCTCCTAGGAAGAATCTGGCCCTGGACTCTTATTTTCTTGGGGGAGGTTTTTGATTACATTTTCATTTTCCTTGCTGGCTATTGGTCTCTTCAGATTGTCTATTTCCTTCTGTTTCAGTCTTGGTAGTTTATAAGTGTCCAGGAATGCATCCATTTCTTCCAGATTGCCTAGTTTGTTGGCATATAGCTGCTGATAATAAGTTCTAATAAGTGTCTCTATTTTCTTGGTATTGGTCATGATTTCTCCCCTTTCATTCATAATTTTATTAATTTGGGTCCTTTCTCTTTTCTTTTGGATAAGTCTAACCAGAGGTTTACTGATTTTATTAATTCTTTCAAAGAACCAGCTTCTAGTTTCATTGATCTGTTCTACTGTTCTAGTTTCTATTTCATTGATTTCTGTTCTAATCTTTATTATTTCTCTTCTCCTGCTTGGCTTAGGCTTTATTTGCTGTTCTTTCTTTAGATCCTTTAGGTGTAAGGTTAGCTTGTATGTTTGGGATTTTTCTAATTTTTTGAGAGTCCTGGGTGTCTTATGTACTTCCCTCTAAGGACTGCATTTGCAGTATCTCATAGGTTCCAAACTAATGTGTTTTCATTTTCATTGGTTTGTACAAATTGTTATTATATGCTAATTATATCTTAAGTATATATATATATATATATATATATATATACACTTAATATATTACTTATATATACTTAATATATACTTATATATTATATATTATATAACTGAAGAAGTAGTGAACAGAAGAATGGCCCCAGAAGAAGTCAGAAAGGTGGCAGGGGCTGGATCACATAGAACCTTAAAGACCATATGGAGGAATTTAGACTTCATTCCAAGTACCATGGGAAGCCATTAGAAGATTTTAAGTATGTGTATATGTGTTGGGGGTGGGGATAATTTGATTTGATTTATAATTTAGAAGGGTCATTCCAGGGAACCTAGGTGGCTCAATCAGGTAAGTGTCTGCCTTCAGTTCAGGTCATGATCCCAGAATTGTGCGATTGAACCCCACATCAGGCTCCCTGCTCAGGGGGGAGTCTGCTGCCCCTCCCCCTGCTTGTGTTCTCTCACTTCCTCTCAAATAAATAAATAAATCTTTTTTTTTTTTTTTAAAGAATGATCATTCCAACTGATCCATGAAGAAAGAATTAGAGATGGTCAGCAAAGACACTGGTAAAAAAGGGCTTGCTGTAGTCCTGACAAGAGAAAAAATTGGTTTGAATTAAGGTGGCAGGTGTGGAAATGAAGAGAAAGACATAGGGAAATATAAAATTTTACTAATATTAATAGCTTTTTGGATTTCTAAAATTTCAAGGATGTGTAGTTTGGAGTATTCTTCAGAAAGCACTGTTACAGTCTGAGCCTCAGCTTACCTGACAAGTCAGTTCCATTGTCCTATAGTCCATCTTACTAGTAGCCTGTTTTCCAGTTGTCCTACATTGGGCATTTGTAGCCCAATGGGTTTGTCTAGTTGTCCTACATTGGGCATTTGTAGCCCAGTTACATACTGGGTTAAAGCACCTAGGCCTTTTTTTCTTTATGGCTACCCAGTCCTCCCTCCCAAAGAGGCTATATAGAATTTGAATCTGATCTGGGGTGGGGGGGGGGTGGCAGTGAAGGGAGAGAAGAAAGAAAGGAACTTTAAAAAGAATCTGTTTAACCATAATGCTGGGATCAGAGGGTGCCTTGAGATGTCTTACAGACTACTTACTACTATACTCAGTAAGTTTTGGTGTTACTCTGGGTTGTTTTTTTTTTTTTCTTTTCTTTTCTTTATGAAAAGTATCTCTACTTAGGGATTCTTGTTGTGAAGGATAGACACCAAGGTAACACAGAACTTATCTATAATTATTCAGGAGGATTCTGACAAGAGAAAAAGAGAAAATCTATTCATATATGAATCAACTAATTCATTTAGCTATCCCATTCATTCTTGCAATCAGCATTTAGTGGTATATGTTGAAAGCAGAGAAATGAAATAAAAGCAAGAGATTGTGGCTGAGTATTATTTCAGCTACCCCTGATTTATTCAGTAAACACTTTCTTTACTCATCCTAAGTAAAGCTTCTTTTTTTTTTTCAGAGCTAAAAGAACCCACATTTGCATCAAAGAAAGCATAGATTTTCTTCAAAGACAGATGATCTTGAATCACTTCAAGGTGTCTAGCTACAACAATAGGTTTTAACAGCTGCAGCAAAAGGTCTACTTAACCCAGCTATTTATATACAGATAGTTCTCCCATAGCACTGAACAAATCCTCTGAAATTATTTGGTGAGCAGTTAAATGTTGACGTAATGGTACACTAATGCCAGCTGATAAAGAACCCATCACCATCTACTCCTCCCCCATTCTAGTGATCACAACCTCCTTTAACCGTAAGTCTACTTATAAAATAAAAGAAGAGAGAGAGAAAGGAACAAGAAGAATCTATTAATAGTGAGCTCTTTGATTTAAAAAAATCAAATAATGAAGAATAATGAAGCTCTTGCTTCCATGGCCAACACTGTTGAAATACAGAATTTGTATTGGAGGATCTTACCGCAAGGGGAAAAAAAAATGGAGGGAAACAGGATGAAATCTGGCATTTATCCAGAATTTCACCAAAGGTCAGGAACAATCTAGGTCTTATATATGTTTTTTTGTGCTTCCTCTTTTTAGTCTTGGCAATCCTATGGCATAGGGGTTATTATCTGCATTTTTTACTAGTGAAACTGAAATTTGGAGGTTACATAAGACTAGAGATTTACATTCAAAATGATATGGTTCACCCATTACCTCATCAGCTGTTCCTTTCATTCCCTCTGGTTGGTTCTTTGACCTCTAAACATCAGAGTCACGAAGGCTTAGTTCTTGACTGTTCTCTCTTTCTCTAAATTGCAATCAGCCTGAAAATTTTATTGCCTTATACATGCTGAGGACTCCAAAGTTTGTATCTCTAATCTGACTCTCTCACTACTCTTGGTATTTAGCTGCCTACCTGGCATTTCTACTTGAATGTCTAATAAGCATCTCAATATTTTACATGTCCAGAACTAGACTCCCAATTCTCACAAGTCTCCAAACCTGTTCCTCCTGTAGTTTTCCCGATCTCAAGTTAATGACAACTCCATTCTTTTCACTTGTTCATAACATCTTTGGAACTTCTTTTTTTCTTTCAACTTTCACATCTAATACATTAACAAACCTTGTTATTTCCATCTTCATAATATAACAAAATCTAACCACTTCTCAGAAGCTGTACAATTAATATCCTAGACTAAGCCAGAGGTTTCTCCCACCTGGATTATGGTAATAGCCTTTTAACTGGTCTCCTGCTTCCACCTTGTCTTTCCTATAGTCTGTTCTCAATAGAATAGCCAGAGTGACTGTTTGAAAACAGATTTTTCCCTCTCTCTACAAAAGTCCCCAAGGATTTTCATCTCATATATCAATGAAAACCCAAGTCCTTATAAAGCAGTATAAGGTTTATATAGGCTGGCCCTACTATCTTGCTGACCTCTCTCTTACTACTCTTTCCTTTGCCCACTTTGCTTTAGTCACACTGGCCTTTTTTTTTTCTCTTAAACATACCAAAGATATTTATGCCCCAAGACTTTGCACCTGCTATCTCTTCTGTTTAGAATGCTCCTCCATCTGGTAACCATATTTACTCTCACTTCCTACAGTTTTCTACTGAAATACTACTTTATCAAAGATTCTTTCCTTGACCACCATAATGTAGCAGCTTCCTCCCAACACCCCCGTCCTTCTATCTTCTTTATTTTCCTCCATTGCATTTATACTAGAATAACTATATATTTGATTTGTTTCCTTTCTTTCTCTTATCACTAAACAATAAGCTCCATGAGAATGAAAATTTTGTTTTATTCTTACTGAATGCCCAGCACATAATGGTGTCAGGCATGTATTAAGTTAAACCATATGAAATAATAATTTTTCATAGTTCAATTAGGATTAAATACTGGTAACCTTGTAGTGTAATTTAAACCTTAGGTTCTCAATAAAGACTTGTTTCATTGATGAATGGATTAAATCTATGATGGCCTAAATCCAAAGCTCATCTTCTGCCTAGTATAAAATTCTTCTTCTCTGTTATTGAGATTCCTTTATGACAAAATATTTCCTACTTTTCAGAAGTTCTTTTATTTATTCAAGGTGATGACGTTTGATACATTAGTTATAGGCATTTGCAGAGCTAGAAAAAAATAACAGAAGTATTTTTGTGCTTGGTAACTGTTGTGGAATTACTTACCAACAGATATTGTTTGTTCTTTGTCTCCTAAGAAAAGCCAGACTGGATGAGTTAGGTTTGAACTCCAAGCAGTGCCCCTGAATCCATTTGCTTGGGCTAATCTCATGACCCTCATGTAAGCCCGTAGCTGGCCATGGCAAAGAGCTCCCCTACTATCAGTTTATGACTCAGATTTTCCTCATGTGGTAACTTTGAAAATTCACAAGCAAAAAAGGCATTCATTCAAATGAGATAGTTAAATTTTTTTTAAAGATTTTATTTGTTTATTTGACAGACAGAGAACACAAGTAGGCAGAGAGGCAGGCAGACAGAGAGTGGGAGAAGCAGGCTCCCTGCTGAGCAGAGAGCCCGATGTGGGGCTTGATCCCAGGACCCTGGGATCATGACCTGAGCCGAAGGCAGAGGCTTTAACCCACTGAGCCACCCAGGCGCCCCGAGATAGTTAATTTTTAATTACATTTTGGCTTGGAATGGATTTGCCTTCAGTTTCAGAAAAATCTATCATGCAGTATGTGCTAAAGTGAATAATGCTAGCTGCTATAACAGATAAACTCCTGAATCTCAGGAGATCTACACTAGAAATGTTTACTTTTCATTCATGTTGCAGTACAGTGCAAGCTGATTGATTTTTCTCTCCTCTCATTCTGTATTCAGGGACACAGACACTACGCATTTTGTGGTCCTACCTTCCCCTAGGTCTTTAGCATCCTCTCCATTCATTTAGTAGATGAAAGAAGAGAGCAAGGATCCTCTGGAGGCGAGAGGTATTTCTGGGTCAATGAATTAGTCTGGATTCCCCAGAAAAATAGAACCAATAGGATGAAGGTATATATATATATATATATATATAGAGAGAGAGAGAGAGAGAGAGGAGAGAGGAGAGATGAGAGGATGTACAATAGGAGATATATATATATATATATATATATATCCATACATATATGGAAAGAGACTAATTAATTAATTAATTATTAAGAGATTATTATAAGGAATTGGCTCTTGAGATTATGGAAGCTAGCAAGTTCCCAAGGTCTGCGGTGGGCAACTATACATTGGTTTTCCAATGTACAGTTGCCCACCGCAGACCTTGGGAACTTGGTCTTGTAGAAACAATGTATGGTTCTCTTCTGAAAGCAGAAAGGCTTGACACCCAGGAAGAGCTGTTATTTCAGTTGAGTCCAAAGGCAAGAGAAAAAAACTAACATGCCAGCTCAAGGCAGTCAGGTAGCAGGAGTTCCTTCTTCTTTTTTTTTTTTTTTTTTTTAAACATTTTATTTATTTAATTGACAGAGATCACAAGTAGGCAGAGAGGCAGGCAGAGAGAGAGGAGGGGAAGCAGGCTCCCTGCTGAGCAGAGAGCCCGATGCGGGGCTCGATCCCAGGACCCTGGGATCATGACCTGAGCCGAAGGCAGAGGCTTTAACCCACTGAGCCACCCAGGCGCCCCAAGGAGTTCCTTCTTATTTAGTCTTACTTAGTCTTTTTGTTCTATTTAGTCCTTCAATTGATTAGATGACCCTCACCACATTAGGGTAAGTAGATTTTATGCAGATTTTATCTCAGTAGACTTTTTTCTTATTGTAAAGCTAATCTAGTTCACTTAACTTTTCTTACTGATGAAAACTTTAAGTTTACCTCTTAAACTATCAGTTAGCCAATCACCTACACAGCAAGTCAGTCAATAGACATTGACTGAGGTCCTACACTATTTCAGGAATCTTCTAAGGCCTAGAAATAGAAATACAAATAAGACCATGGTCTCTGTCTTCAAGAAGTTCACAATCTAGTGAAGGAGTCAGATTTGTTTGAAGCACAATCTGCTGCATTTTAGGTGCTATATTTTGGTTAATATAAGGTAATATAAAGCAGGAGAAAGGCTGATAATACATACATATTTTTTAATATTTAGGGCAATTGCACTTTCCACAATTGGTAGAGCTTTTTACTTCCTTAATTTCAAGAGAGCTTACACTTCCCACATTTGTGTTTAAGTCAAAGAATTTCTATTTCTCCATTTCTTTCATTAATTTATGTACTAATTCAACAAATATATGCCAGTTAAGTTGTTAGGTATCCTGAGATGGTCACATACACAGAAAATTATATTTTATATATTTAATATATATTTAAGTCTCAAAGACTGCTTAGGGGAGGTGATAACTCTCCTTGGACTTGAAGGGTAAGTAATAATCAAAGAAGGCAGTAAAGGGCAGAAGAAGGTGCACAAAAGTGTAAGGGAAAAAACTATACTTGGAAAATTTCCTTCTTTCTATGCCTCCTTCCATATTAGTCAAGATACACAGTAGTTGTGGGAACAGATGCACCTCCAAAATTTTAGTGGCTTAACATAACAGCAAATTTTTTCTTGCTCATGTAAAGTCCAAATAATAGTGCCTAGATACAGGTGTTTATTCAGAGAGTTTGCAGTATTTAACATATAGTTGCCAAGGTCACCCTGGGTGTTGATATCTATTCAATGGATAGGAAGAAGAGTGGAGGTTTACCTGGACCAGGTCTGGATATAATCTACATCACTTCTGCCCACCTACTCTTGGCCATCTCTCAATTGCTTAGTCCCATCTAAATGCATAGGGGCTGAGTAAATGTAAATTCTGGATAGGCAGCTACTTCCTAGCAAGATAACCACACTATTCTGTGGAAGAAAACAGAAATCTTTGGAGGAGAGTTTGATTTCTGACATTCTCACTTGAATAGTTTTATCTTTTTTGTCACAAAGCGTACAATTACATCAATGGGTTATGATATCTCTCTTCAGTATGCTTGAGGATCAAATGAATTTGTTGAGAATGACCCACAAAGCATGTTTAGGTTATCTCTTGAGTAAAAATAACCATTGTGCAGGCTACTAGATGAGACCTATTTGAAAGTAGTTTCTAGGGAAAAACTTTAAAATGGTCTATTCTACTCCATAAAATTTGTGCAGTCTTACAGTGATCCTGAACTCACTTCTTTATCCATCTGAGTTCATATAAGACCCTGTACCAGTAAGTGACAAGCCAGTTTTAAGTCACTTAGTGTCATGAACTAGATCCTGCTTGTCTAGGGTCTAGTTATGGTCTGCAAGCAAGCTTTTGAACAACACTGAGAACTAGGATCTTTTGTATAAGCTGATAACTTCAAAAGTAAAGGGAAGAAACTCATTACTAAGCTGTAAATGCATCTTTGGTTCTATCCCCCATGTTCAATGTATGCATGCAGCATTAGACACACCCCCATTTTATGACCTTATATTTCTCTCCAATAAACAATATTTTTTAAATTTCTTCAGCCTCTTTTTCTGCTGGTAAGATTAGTATTTCCTTGGATTCTCAGTTGCTCTTTTGTTCATTGGCATCAAAATTGCTTTAATAATGCAATTCTTATGTGGTCTGCCAAAGAATCCAGTGATTCTGGTTTGGTTTTGCTTTTGTGTTTAATTCTGATCAGAGGAAGTGTAAGTAGGAGTGAACTTCCTTTCATTGGGTATTCTTGTGGGAAATAAACAGACTCCAATTTCAAATAAGACTTTGTCATTTACCAAGAACCACGTGGCAGTTAGGAATGAATGAGAGAATGTGCTTAGACAGAGCCTGGAAATCATCACACCCCTATTTCTTAACACACCAAAATTACAGGTTCTTTTTTATGTATGAATATATCTCAAGACCCCTGCAAAGAATTGTCTGTAGTTATCAAGGATGGAAAGTCTTCATGATGGGTTGGGGAGAAGGGACCTAATAATCTTCATCAGTAG
The DNA here is from genome assembly GCF_002288905.1 of Enhydra lutris kenyoni. Classification (NCBI taxonomy): domain Eukaryota; kingdom Metazoa; phylum Chordata; class Mammalia; order Carnivora; family Mustelidae; genus Enhydra; species Enhydra lutris. Next base: position 5,283,540 of record NW_019154091.1, read on the forward strand.
GGAAATATGGACAGAAGCTAACCAACTTCAAAAAGGAATCATAGTGTTTATCAATAAAACATGAAGTAACTATAAAGAGATTACATAACTGGTAAGAGAAGTAAAACATTCAAGAACTATAAAAGGGTCTCAGTATTTGTTGAGACTTCAACTGTATTTTTCTAATTACAGATACATAGCACAATCTTATCAGGCACTATTTGATGTTTTAAATGTCTGACTCAGTCATCAAAGCTACCTTATGAAGTTGGAATTATTATCCTCATGTTAAAGATGGTGTATCAGTTTGCTATGGCTACCATAACAAAATACTACAGACTGGGTGCCTTAAACAACAGAATTAGTTTTCTCACAGTTCTGGAAGCAGAAGTCCAAGATCAAGATGCTGGCAAAGTTGCTTTCTTCTAAGGCCTATGCTTGGCATAGAGATGCAGATGGCAACCCTCTTATTGCCTCAACATCTGGTCATCCCTATGTGTATGTGTGCCCCTGGTGTCACTTAATGTGTCCCAGTTTCCTCTTCTTATAAAAGCAGCAATCAGATTGGATTAATCTAAATCACATTAGATCCTAATAGCCTCATTTTTATGCAGTCACCTTTATAAAGGTCCTAACTTCAAATATAGTCAATCGGACTTAGGTACTGGGAGTTGGGCTTCAGCATATGAATTTGTGGGAAGTAGGGGCACCTGGGTGGCTCAGTCAGTTAAGCGTCTGCCTTTGGCTCAGGTCATGATCTTGGGTCTGAGATCCTGAGATCAGCTGTGTTGGGTTCCCTGCTTAGCAGTGAGTCTGCTTCTCCCTCTGCCTCTCTGTCTCTCTCTCTCTCAAATACATAAATAAATAAATAATCTCTTTTTAAAAATCCTCTGAATTTGGGGGAAACATAGGTCAGCCCATAACTGATGAGGAAACTGACGTTCAGATAAATTATTTTCTTACCTATGCATAATGACATATAAATGGCAGAATTGAGGTTCCAGCTCAAGTACATCTGTTCTTGAGGCCTTTTTCCACTCTACTGCTTACAGTCCAAGATATTATATCCAGTATGTAGATAGGTGATTTAATGCCCCAAACCTCCCAAACCTTAAATATTCACTGTGAGCTTCCCTAAAGTTTATCTTTTATCTACAGAGTAAGGATCCACTATGATCTAATAGGTCAAGCATGCTACATACTTATGGCATAAAAAGCAGGCCTTATTTTTAAAGATTTTATTTATTTATTTATTTATTTGAAAGAGAGAGAGAGAGAGAGAACAGGGGGAGGAGCAGAAGGAGAGGGACAAATAGACTCCACACTCAGTGTGTGGCTGAATGCAGGGCTCGATCATAGGGTTTAATCTCATGACCCTGAGATCATGACCTGAACTAAAATCAAGAGTTGGTGGCTTAACTGACTGAACCACCCAGGCGCCCTGAGAGAGCAAGCATTATTTGTATTCTTGTTTTGGATCCAGGACAGGTTAATCTCTTTAAAGTTTACTTCTCAATAAGCTTGTTCTAGCACTTGAGAAAGCATCATCAAATTCATTTTCATTTTAAAAATGTGATATTGACATAGAATTCAATGTCACCCAAAATGATTTATTTTCTTATCATGAAAATTAAAATTAAAGATGAATTTAGCAAGTTAGCCATGTCAGCCTGTGACAGATTGTATTTTATTTTACTTATTTTATTTTATTTATTTGTTTGTGATAGATTATGTTTTAGATGACACAAGAAATCTTTCCATCTACATACTCTTCTCACAATGTGATATTGACATTTCTCTCATCAAGAGATGGGATTTTTATTTCATATATTTGAATATGGTATGGCTGGTGATGATAGCAGAGGTGGCACTAAGTGACCTCCAAGGCTAGGTCATTAAGATGCAGCATAGATTCTTCCCGGTTCCTTGGGAGGCTCACCTTAGAACCCAGCCACCATGCTGTGAGGGCCAAAAAGTTTTGTGGACAAGCCACAGTATTCTAGCTGAGAGCCCAAGTGACTGTCCAGTTGGAAGTCAGCATCACCACTAGACATGTGAGTGAAAAAAAACTCTGAAATGACTCCACTCCTACCCAGTGCCCTACAGGATTTTAAAGATATTATTTTATATACCATACATAACTGGAAAAGATTTTAGTATCTGGAAATACGGTGCTAACATCACAAAACCCTAAAATATATGACATTAGCCTTTGAACTAACTACCAAGCAGAAACTGGAAGAGTATTGAAAAACTGTTCATGAAAGTCTGAAGGGCCTTTAGAAAAATGACTGTGAAAGTATAAAAGGACAGTGTTAGAAGAAGTCTGAAATACCTTGACTATGCTGTCAATGGGAATTTAAGGGAAAGTAAAAGAAATGTGATTGTAAGCTGAAGGAAAGGAGACCTTTGTAATAGAGTGGAAGAATATCTGGCAACACTGTTGCCTGCAGTAACATGAAAAATAGTTATTTTAGATGATTATAGATGACGATTTTACTAAGATTTCCAGGTAGAATATTAAAAACGTCACCTGGTTTCTTCTTGCTATCCATGATAAAATGCAGAAGCATAGAAATAAGTGAAAGAATGAACTGTTAAATATAAAGGAGGCAAGACTTTCTGTGTTAAAAAATTAAAACTGGTTTTCATTCTCAGTCTCCCTGAATGTCAAATAAATCTAAATTTAATAAATGGCTTCTGGGAAGAGTTCAAATCTAGAGCTCAATTAAGGTAGTATAGGAAGGATGAATCCCAGGGTGTGATTATAAAACCCTTTATTAAGTCCTCCAATAGATCAAAGACAGTGCCTCATAGAAATTTTCAGACAAGAGGCCAGGATCTCAGGGGCATGCCTTGAGGCTCCTCCCCACTAAATAGTAGTACTTCAGAGAATCTTAAGGGCATCACAGAGAATCACACAGTAGCCTCACAGGGAAGAGAAGAGAAAGGCTATTTCGAAGAGAATTATGGATATGGATTTTATCTAATGGTGTGGGTTGTAAATTGATAAATGCAAAGTTCACGATTTTTTAAAATAATTATTCTGGTGGAAGCATCGCTACCTTGAACTGAAAAAGAGAGAATACAATACACAAAGGGACCTTTGGTCCCCTAAGTTTTTATAGACAGAAAAAAGTCATAAGAAATTTTCTTATGTGAAAAGAAGGACTATTCAGAGGGAGGTAAACCAAGAGCAGAACCAAGAGCAATACTGAACAAGTCCAGTGCACTAAGACTGAGCCCTAGTAAAGAAATTGGCAGACTCTGGCAGGATTTCAGAATTTCTATGGGGCAGAAACTGCTGTGCACTTTCCATTTTCCCTCTTTTTGAATGTAACTTTCAATAGTGGTTATCCTACACCTGTGTAAAAATAAAGGTTTTTCATAGGATATTAAGGCAGCAAGAAGTGCCTAATTAAGACTGAGAAAGGGGAAACAAAGTCAAGTTTATTAAAGTTGATGACCCATGAACTGAGTCATAAGAATGAGAAGAGTTACTCAGGTGATAGATAGTAGAGTAGAAGGGAGCAACTCAAAGGTGTTCCAGGTCCTGGAGACAACTGAACTAAAGGCAGAGAGGAAACAAATAGTGTGATAAATTGGGGGAAATGGTGGATATTATGTCAGAGGAGTAAGCAGGTTTGAAATGATAGCAGACCCTTAGAGTATTCAAAACTCATTTGAGGACACGTTTATTGTTTTGTCCATGCCCGTAAATGGATTTATACTTTTTTCTCTTTTTTTTTCTCATCCTCAGTAATAGTATCTGTGAAGTTATGAGCTTAATATGCTATTTAATTGGTTTGTTAGAACTCACATTAAAATAAGTTTTTAAAAAATATTAAATTTAAGTGTTCTTTTTTGAACTACTTAAAATGATACCACATTCCACTCACTTTGTATGTTTGGGGGACACTCATCTGGATAATGAGGAATCACAAAAGAACTTTGAGTAGTGGAGTAATAGGATTAGATTTGCATTATAGAGAGCAACCCAGCAATATTGCAGAAAATGGATTTAATCATGAGGCTGATGTCAAGGAGACCAGTTAGGGAACTTCTGCAGTTACCCAGGCAAGATAGTATAAGGGTCTGAATTAGGACATCCAAAGTAGGTGTAATTTCAAGTACTTGTCAGATACCATACAAATCTAGGTACCAGGAATTCAGCAGTTGACAAGGTTGACAATCTCTGCCCACATAAAGCTTGTATTCTAATCAAGGGAGTGGGAGGAGATAATTAGCAAGAAAACAAAGGTAAGTAATTTCAAGTAAATAAAACAGGAAGATGAGGCCTTGGAGAGTAACTGATAGGAGGAAGTAGGGGGCATTGAGGGAGGGTAGAGTAAAGTCTGGAGAATTTGGTTATTTCAAATTATAAACCAGAATTGGCCTTTCTGAGGATATGACATGTGGGCTGAAGCCTCAATAATGCAAAGGCGCCAACCATGAGTAGGGGAGAGTGAGACTACTGGACTTGAGAAATATTTAGGAGGTAAAGTCAGATGCAGTAAGATACCAACAAGGTAAGAGAGAAGGAGGAGTCAAGGATTACCTAATTTTAAAGTTATATTATTTATCAGAACTCCCTTGATCGACATATTCGGGGCTTTCTCTAAGTTCTATATTGTTTTACCTTACTTTCACTTCAATTCTCCATTAATCAACTTGATAATCTGTTACATATTAGAATATTGAAGCTATCTTTTTTTGAAAATTTTACTATTCATCACACTTTGGTCTAATGCCAAAAATTCTTTTTTGGAAATGTCTTCATATTTTTATCTCACATGAAACAATGGCCCATTCGGTTATCAAGTACACCCTGGTGTCAACTGTGAAAAATATGCTTTTAAAAACCATGAACAAGGCTTTTGAATTAGTGAATTTAAATGAAAACTTTTGACCAAAACACAAATCTGCAGATTTCATTCCAAATAAATTAATAAAATCCCCAAGGTTTTGTTTAATGCAATTTTATGCTAAATATATTCAATATTATGTTGGAGTGATGGCTCTCTTTAGCAGTGCTGGAGCCTACATACAAAAAGCATTTAATTATGAATGCCATAATTTACTCAATTGATGCCTCCCTTTTATCTGCAAACCATAGATAATTTTCCCTAAATAAATGCAACCATGAAAATAATACTTAAACAGGAATATAAAAATGTATTTGCTTGTTATAAACCAAACATTGTATAGTCAAAATTAACTGCTCTAGTGGCAAATAAACATCTCGTAAACTCAAACTGCAAAGGTATCATCTGTTCATTTAGGAGCTATTTCCCAGATAAGAATTAAAGGATGTGTTTTTATAAATAACTTGGAGATTTTATTTTCAATGTGAAGCTGATTTTAAAATAATATTAAAATTATACTCATCTGTGTATTTTTAATACTTTTCAGCAAGCCTTTGCATAACAACCAATGGCACCTGATTTTATGCACCATAAATTAATAATGAGTATAAATTTCATTCTCCTCCCCAAGGTGGGTTTTATTCCAAAGACAGAGCTCCCCAATGGAAAAGATAAAGTGGAGAATATTTGGAAATTTCAATCCTCCCTTCCTTTTGTCTTGAATGAATCCATACCCTTGACTCTCATATTTGTTGAAGTTTGCAATTCTAAATTTTTCTACTAGTTATTTTAGCTATAGCATAAAACTGGAACCTTTTTGTTATTGTTTAGAATAAAAAATAGATGTTTTTCTATTACATTTCTCACTGTATACCACTACTATATTGGCCATTTTATGACCATAATCTTTGTCTCCACTGTTTCAAAGGTCTGTGTCAGGCATTGAATACTGATAGGTTCGGTATCAATATACCTCCCCCACTACCACCAGGAGGTAAATGCTGTGTAATGGCCATCAGAAAAGAGGCCAAGGTAGCACAGACAAAGCAGCTAAACCAATTGCATGCCTTAAACATGAACGGAATTGAGAATGAATGTGGTTTGATTTTCACTCAACCAAGATACTCATTTCCACCCACAATAAAGTAAACAAGATATATCCCAGGATAAGCAACTGCTTAAGAACTCAGGGCTTCCTGGCCCTCTTGTCAAAGCTCAAAATACTTACCTAGTGGTTCTGTTCAGAATTCTAATAGCATTCAGAAAAAGTAGTTACTTTTGATAAGACATCTACTGAGATTGCTGTCTATAGAAATTCTCCAACAGTTGCCTTAAAATATACACCTGTCTAGTTCTTAAGTGAAAGAGATATATGGGTTTCAAAAACAAGTCAGGAGTTATTTTCATATTTCCATACATATTATTCAAGTTTATTGAGCTATACTGTGTTATTAAATTTGGAATATAATACCAGGATGGTAACTAGAAACGAGAGAAAGACCTCAAAACTCACCAGTAAAAGAACCTGGGATCAAGTCCCATTTCTGCTGGCTCCTTTGGTTAGATTACTTACACCCCATGTGGCACCTGGGTGGCTCAGTTGGTTAAGCATCTGCCTTCAGCTAAGGTCATGGTCCCAGGTTCCTGGGCACAGGTCATGATCCCAAGTCCTGGGATTGAGCCCTGTTTGGGGCTCCTTGCTTCTCCATCTGCCTGCTGCTCCCCCTGCTTGTGCTCTCTCTCTCTGTCAAATAAATAAAATCTTTTAAAGAAAAAAAAAAAAGATTATTTACCTCCCAAACATTTCAACCTACCATTGCACCTTATTTTCCACCTTTTCCTCCAGGTACTTTCCTAGCAACCCAAGGATAATTACTCAGTTTTCCCATGCCATCTGGACTTTCTCTGTGCCTTTGCTTATGCATGTTTCCTCGGCTTTGCAATATCCATCACTCATTTCTACATATCTAAGTTCTATCTATTCTTCAAGTCTCAAATCCTGTCTCAAAAAGAGTTTATTTCTTCTTCTCCTCAATCCCACAATACTTCTTTAATAGGAGATATATTATATCTGGCTGGCTGTCTGGCTACATGTTTCTTGACTAAAATCTCTTCAGTGGGATAGACCTTATTTGATTAATTTTTGTTACTCCAGGACCTTGGTGTGATGTATGTATTTGTTGAAAGATTAACTGAATGAATGAATGTATGGTCAAAGAAATCTTTATTTTCTTGTTGGTAAAATAGAAGATATAGTACCTACCTCACAGACTTTCCTGAATATTATATTTATTTAGACATTGTAAATGAATATCTTCTTTAAACAATAATGTGCTAGCAAAATGTAAGATATTTTAATACTATCTTATAAAAAGAACTAAAGTAGAACGGACTTATCCTAACACAGAGTCAATAGAGGAAATAAATAATAGGAATAAAACTATTCCTCTGTATCCTGAGTCAGACTTTGGTAAATACCCTCTCATCATCCTGGCTATGGGAAGGTGAATTGTATGGGAAATTCACTGCGTGGTCAATTGAAAGCAGCTTTTCCCGTCTGAATCCATTCATATCAAACTAGTATGGATAGTAAAGGTTGATACTTGTCCTTAATAATGATGTACATATCTAAATGTCACTAATTTGAAGATGGAGTTCTCTGTTTTAAATTTGCAGCTGTGAAGCACAGAGATCCTCATAGATGTTCTCGAAATGCCTATTTGCTTCAAATACTCTGATACTTAAAGTGGTGGTGGCTTTGAGTGAATCTATCAGTGGTAGTGGTAACAAAAACAGGAGGGCAGGAGAATCTAGTCATAGGCAGTCAATTCCCCAGGTCTTTTTTCAGGGGCTAATCAACGTAGCAAACATCAGAAACAGTACCTAACATAGCGACTGGCATGCAGCATTATGCAATAAATATTTAGAATGAATGGAACATAGAAGTCAGGACTCATATCATTTTGGGGATTCTAGTCAAAATAGAAAATAAGTAATAGATTAAAATTACAGCAGATTCGGTGTTTCTGCCTATTAACTACCGACCACATGTCTCTGAACTTGGGAGTAGTGTAGAAAATAAATAATAAAATATCCGACTGTGTGATAAATGATAATATGAAGAAGCTTCTGAAAATGTAATATTCTTTACATTGCTCATGACATTTGATTAGTCTCCAGGCTAAGGACACAGTATAGCATAGCCCATAAGCGCACAGACTCTAAAGTCAGACCAGGGCCTTAAATTTGGCAATTTTACTGATCAGTTGTATAAGTTGAGCAAGTAATTTAACCTCCCTAGGCTTCCCCATCATCTGTAAAGTGAAAATAATAATAACATAGATCTCATAAGGTTGTCATCAGACTTAAATTAAGGTACTGGATATGACGTATTTAATATAATACTTAGTCCGTAATAAAGATCCAATAAATGTTAGCCATCACTTTCTGCATATTGGTGACCCTTACAAAGTAGATACTCTACCCATTCTTCTTGTATAGATCACTGAAACCATCTAAGCCTCTTTCTTTACCTGTAAAATAAGAATAATAAGGCTCACACCAGAGGAATGTTTTGGGGATTAAATGAGATGATACATTTGAGTGAGCACCATAGAATTATATGAAAAAGTGAGGTATCAATAGGGATACAGGAGACTTCTTTGAAAAGCAGGAAATTGAATGCCCTATTCTGATTCACTTCCTTCTATATCCCTTCAGAAATGACCAACAAATATAAAAATAAGAAGAAATAGATCTGTATCAGCAAGGGAAACAGGTAATGGGTGACATTTACATGTCAGTACTTCAAGAGTTTGTCAAGATAGAAGGCAAAGTGAAGAATGAAGACATATGATATATACATGCTTCCTCATACGCAAAGAAACAACTCACTAAGGTAGTAAAAAGAGAAGATTTATGAAATTAAGGGTAAGAATAAAAAAACATACATTAGGAGGTCCATTGGATCCTACCAAGTGCCCCTGGGAGCACACTAACTGCCAAAAATCAACAAGCAAGGATCCAATGACAAGTTCACTCCAGACTTACACTTAGGGGAGACATTGTCACAGTTGGTTCCTAATGAGGACAACTGTCACAGGTAAAGAATGAGGACACTGTCCCAGTTAATTCCTGGCTGCTAACCTCAAATACAGAAAAGAAACACTGGAACAGAGAGAAAACTCACTGATTTGACTCCTATTAGTTCTGATTCTCTCTTAACTCATGTTCTATAGACCAGTAGTTCTTAATTCTTAATGTGCATCAGAATCACATGGAGGGTTTGTTAAACCATTGTAAGCCCCACACCCATGGTGTTTTAGAGCAGAGCCTGAGCATTTGGATTTCTAATAAGTTACCACCAGGAGAGGTTAATATTGTTGATCTGGGGACCACATTTTGAAAACCACTGCTTTAGACCTGCTTTGCCCTTAACAATAACCACTACCACATGTGACTGTTAAAATTAAATTTAGGGGCACCTCAGTGGCTCAGTCAGTTAAAGGTCCTCAGTGGCTCAGTCAGTTAAATGACCTTTGGCTCAGGTCATTATCTCCAGATCCTGGGATTGAGCCCCACATTGGGCTCCGGGCTCAACAGAAAGTCTGCTTTTCCCTCTGTTGCTCCCCCCAGCTCTCACTCTCTCTCTCCCTCTCTCCTTCTCTCAAATGAATAAATAAAATATTTTAAATAAAATTATATTTAAACTAATAAAATTAAATGAAACTAAAAATTCAGTTCTTAATTTTTATCAACTACATTTCAAATGCATAATAGCTCAATGTGGCTAGTAGCTACCATATTGGACAAGACAGACATAGACTATTTCTATCATGGGAAAATCTATTGGAGAGCCCTGCTCTAAATTAAAAAGTGAAACTTCACTGAACAGGGCCACCAACACACACAGCTGCAGAATGTATATTTGCGCCATGTCAGTGGTGGTCCCAGAATTGTGCCATATGGCAGACCTCGCAGTTTATCTAAGATTTTCCATTCTCCCTTCCTCTGGATCCTAAAGATGGAAAAAAGGATTCCCTCAATCTCTGACAAAACTCATCCCAATTCTCCAAAGTAGACAAGTCAAGACTTTCTTCTTCAAGAGTAAGTAGAAAAATAACTAGATATATTAAATGATACCTCAAAAAAAGAAGCTTATTCTGAAGAATCAAAACAATGCTATCCTATAAAATAAAATTACTCTTTAAGAAAAAGTTTTCCAAACTACTAATGTCAAAATGGATCTCAACATTATTCACCAGACTCAGCAGACTAATGTTATGTGAAACCAAAATAATCAGTTATATGTGATGAGTCAACATTATAAAGTCAAGAAAGCTTTAGTTGAATAATATTCCTGTCAAATTAAAACTATAATGGCAATAAAAATATAGGGATCATGTAATACCTGAGTGGAGAAGAATAACTCAAGATATTCAGCAGATATAAGACATTTACAGAGAAAGAAAAATTATAAGAAAAAAAAATTATAAGAGAAAAGACAAAACATAGAAGAAAAATCCAAGAGATCCAATATGCACATGATATAGAGATTTCAGAAAAGCATAATATTAAAAAAATTAATAAAATAAAAGAGAAGAAAAGTTTCCTGAGCTAAAGAAACTTGAATATTAAATTGCAGATTTAATGAATATAGTTATAATTTCTGAAAAAATCAGATTTATACTGGGAAATTTTGAAATTTTATAATTTTAAAAATAAGGGAAAATTCCTAGAAGAATCTAGATAGACATTACCAAAACAAAGCAGGCTACTTACAAAGGAATAAAATTCAATCTGTTATCAGACATTCTTTAATCCTAAGCATCCAGAAGATAATAGAAAAGGATCTATAGAGTTTTTGGAGAAATGGGTTAGGACTGTAGATTTAAGAATTATGTGTCTGGCCAAGTTGTGCAAGATCATAAGAGGTAAATCATTTTCAGATATGTACTTTAGAAAATACCCAACCCTTTTGAAATAATTGCTCACAGATATACTTTAGTTGGTTAAGAGCTGAATAATACAAATCTCATTAATGAGCAAGGAAAATATCAGTATAAAAGATTCTGGGATATAAAATTAAACTTGTAAGATGTAGAATATATTTTCAAATAATGATTCTCAATATGATTTTAAAACAGTATAAATGTTAAAATTCTTGAAAAAAGAAAGATACAAAATAGAAAATAATAAAGTGTAGACATTTTATCTAAAACCCCAGATTATTTTGATATGATTTGGCAAGGCAGAGAGTTTGGAAAAATGAGATAGGTATGCTAATTTCCTTATTTCAGGGATGCAAAATGGCTTAGCAGTCAAGAGCATAATTACGTGGTTCCTATGCTGCTCCACTAACTAGTGGCTGTGTAATCTTAGGGAGTTATTAAACATTTCTAAATATTAGGCTCCTCGCCTATAAAATGGGAATACCATATTACCCCCAGAGTTGTGTGGCAGTGTAGCCAGATAACACATATAAAGTACTTAGCACCTATAAGCATTCAGTGAGAAAAATCAACTGAGAAACTGAGTTAAAGAAAAATTAACTGAGAAAGAGAAAAATCAAAAGATATTCTTGATAAATGAAGGAAATAGATCTGAAGATGTCTTGTTAACATTAAAAGTAATAACTAAAAGAACACACACATATACCTTCCAAGTCATTATAAAAGACCAAATGTACCCTATAAAAAGAAACAAGGTCAAATATATTATTTATGTGAATATTTCAAGGATTAATACTATAGGGCCATTAAAATAAACATATTCGCATTGTTTAGGTGATATTTAACATTTTAAAAAATTACAAAAAATATGGGCGCCTGGGTGGCTCAGTGGGTTAAGCCGCTGCCTTCGGCTCAGGTCATGATCTCAGGTCCCTGGGATAGAGTCCCGCATCGGGCTCTCTGCTCAGCAGAGAGCCTGCTTCCCTCTCTCTCTCTCTCTGCCTGCCTCTCCATCTACTTGTGATCTCTCTCTGTCAAATAAATAAATAAAATCTTAAAAAAAAAAAAATTACAAAAAATACACAGAGTGATCACAGTTTTGGTGGGGGAAAATATATGAGGGTAGAAAAAAAAAGACTGAAAAATCTATGTATGCATGCACATAAATGTTAATAATGATCAGTGCTAAATTCTGGAATTAAGGGTGTCCTGTTCTTCTTTATTTTCACTAATATGTATAATGAACATTTATCATTTTTATGAAAAGAAAAGATTATTTTATTTTTAAATAGTTTTATTATTAAACACTATTTTTTTAAGATTTATTTATTTAGGGACGCCTGGGTGGCTCAGTCGCTTAAGCCACTGCCTTCAGCTCAGGTCATGATTCCAGGGTCCTGGGATCAAGTCCCGCATTGGACTCCTTGCTCTGCAGGGAGCCTGCTTTTCTCTCAGCCTCTCTCCACCTCAGCCCGTCACTCTGCCTGCTTGTGTGCTCGCGCTCTCTCTCTGACAAATAAATAAAATCTTAAAAAAAAAAAAATTTTTTTTTAAAGTTTAAGATTTATTTATTTATTTGAGGGGTGAGGGGCAAAGGGAGAGGGAAAGAAATCCTCAAGCAGACTCCCCACTAAATGCAGAGCCTGGCATGGGGCTCAATCCTAGGACCCTGAGATCCTGACTTGAGCTGAAACCAAGAGTTGGATGCTTTACCAACTGAACCACCCAGGTGCCCCTATTATTAACCACTATTAACAGTAAGGTGAATATTACTCTAGGATTGTTCTTCACATGCAAATATATATATATAACTATGTGTATTTATATATATATATTTCATTAATTCATTCAGAGAATATTTATTGATTATCTACTATATTCCAATCTTTGTTCTAATCTCTGGATACAGCAGTTAGAAAAAGAAGAAGAAGAAAAAGAATCTCTGCCCTCCTGGAGCTTAGTTGGAGGAGAGCAGCATAAATAAGTAAAATACCTGTTTTTGATATTGATAGGTGGCATGAAGAAAGTATAAAGCAGGGAATGGGATAAGGATAAGTTACCATTTAAAACAGAGTGATTTATGGAGGTCTCCTTGAGAAGATAATGAAGTAAGGCCTCATTAGTGGTAGACATTTAAAGAGCATGTTAGAGAGGGTCATGTATCTTCCTAAGGGAAGACAGGCCCAGGCAGAGGGAACTATGTATGACAAGTACAAAGATAGTGACACATAAGAATGCCTAATATGCTGAAGTAATAGAAGGGGAAAAAGATGGCTAGATAGAAGTAAGTGAAAAGGAACGTACTAGGAGCTTAGGTTACAGAATTGTGGTAAGATTATGTATGGCCTCACAGACTAGTGTTAAGTGTTTTGACTCTTAGAGTGAATTGAGTTCCCAATGGGGAGTTTTGAGCAGAGGGGTTTTGAGCTGATTTGGTTTTACTAGGATTATTCTGACTTCTGTGTTGAGAATTGTCTGTAGAGGTACAAGTGTGGAACCTGGGAAGCCAGCTAGGGGACCATGGCCACAACCCAGAGTAAAGGTGAGTGAAAAATAGAAAGGTTACAGGTATACCCTAACGGTAGAGCCACGAGGATTCACTGCATAATTGGGTGTGGGGTGTGAGAGAAAAATGAGGCATAAGAATGACTCTAAAGTATCTAGATATTCAGGGGTGCCTGGGTGGCTCAGTGGGTTAAAACCTCTGCCTTCGGCTCAAGTCATGATCCCAGGGTCCTGGGATTGAGCCCCGCATAGGGCTCTCTGCTCAGCAGGGAGCCTGCTTCCCTTCCTCTCTCTCTGCCTGCCTCTCTGCCTACTTCTGATCTCTCTCTGTCAAATAAATAAATAAAATCTTTAAAAAATATATTAAAAAAAATAAAGTATCTAGATATTCAACTTTGGAGTTAAGGGGAGAAATCATGTCGAAAATACAAATGCAGGAGTTATCATTGTTTAGGCGATATTTTAAGCCCTGAAACTGAATGAAACTGCAAGGGAATTAATGTACACAGAGAGGGAAAGAAGGTCAACCCCATGCCCTGGGCCACTTCAGTGCTTAGCCACTGGAGAGATGAGGAGGAATGAGCAAAGGGAACAAGAAGGAGCAGACTGTGAGACAGGATGAAAACCAGAAGAGTATGGCATCTTAAGAGCGAAATGAAACTGTTTCATATGGGAAGGGTGATTATCTGTATTAATTGTATAGCTGGCAGATCGAGTAGGATGAAGATTAAGAAATGTTCATTTTAGTAATGTGGAGATTTTGCTGACATTGACAAGGGACTTTTCAGTGGAAAAATATGGAACAAAAACCTATTTGGAATGGATTTGAGAGGCTAGGAGGGGAGAAATTAGAATTGCCTTCTTTTCTGCAGAGCTGGAACACTGCTTTCCATATTTTCTTAGTTTAAGTTAATATTTCCCTTTCTGTGTTTAAGTGGTAGAAATTGCAATTTGATTACTTTTTTCCTCCTTGTGGAAAATTACATGATGCCCCCAACCTAAAAACTGTGAGATGTTTTACTATTGAATATGCCATTTACCAACATTTAAACTATAATGGAGCTCTCCAGCTCTACATGACCATGAGAAACTCAAAAAACCAGAGATCCTTTGTTTAGGCTTTCTGTTATTTTTTTCAATGTCTTCTTTAGTCAGTTGTGGAATCACGTGAAAAATAGCAATAAATGATCGATTTTCTAGGCCATTTTACGTGCATTTAATGCACATCTAGTTCTGTCTGAGTCAGATGGGAACATTAGCAGAGTTAAGCAGTACTGCAGTCATCATCCCATCGTTGCCATGGCTATAGCACCAAACCCTTATAGAGGATTTTTATTTTACATGAAATATTTCTTGCCATAGCAACAGCAGTGTTGATTTAAAACATAACTTGCTAGATGTAATTTATCTTTAACATTTCTGTATATTTTCTGTGGTGTGTCTTGTTAGTAGGATTACACTTTTGATGACTCTCCTGCTCTTTTGAAATGAGACATCTCTTGGGATGCATGTGAGAAAAATTTAGGATGCTCATTGCTTGCAGGAATAGAAACTCACAGGATACATATGAATGCATTACATGCCAGAGCTTTTATTGAGGATGTTTGGGTGACTTTGAATTCAAATTCAAGATAGGGCTTTTAAAAATCAAGTCAGAGTGATTATTCATTTTAGAACAATTAAAAATAATGTCCACCCTTTTTATATTATGAAGTTGCTTTTCTAATTTAAAGGTTATAGAGCTACTTTTTTACTTGTTTGTTTCATTTCTCCAGGGCAGTTCATTGTTTCACTTTCCACAATCAGTTGGGAGAGTATTAAAAACAGAAATCATTTTTAAAGTAATTTAAAACCAGGACCTACACACTTCAAAACAATAGACTTGGGCTAAAGGGGTTCTTTCCTCTCTTCCCTCAATACAGTCTCTTCTGTTTAGGAAAATACATGGTTACAGTGACTTCAGTATTACAAAGAAATACATTTTGGTAAGAGAGAAACAAAACCTCTTGGTTCCAAATGTAGTTATTCACTATAAGCCATTTATTCATCTGGCTCTAGGCTATGGGAATTACTCCTAGCACAGAACTCCCTTTGAAATCCCTAACTCCCTAGGGGGTCAGAGATAGATGAGAAACTGCCCCTATGAACTTGGTTTATACACAGGAAACAAAGAAGTTAGTGGTTGAGGGTAACAGAGGAAAGGCGTGTGGGAAGGGTGAATGTAGCTAGCTTCCTTTGCTTGCAACAGGAGCTTCTTTCAATGCAAAGTGCATGCCAAGACAGATCAGGCACTCTACCAAAAAGATACAATAATTTAGTAATACAGTCTGCCCAGGCAGCTTAGCAGCTGGAAACGAGGGAGCCTTGGGATTTGCTATAAACGGTGGGGAAATTGGCTGATAGCCTCTCTCCTATATTGAGCAAAGGGAGCAAGAGAAAAGATTATAAATGTTTGAAATCAGAGCCAAACAGCCTGGTCTGTTCTGGTCCAGGAGCTGCCAGAACTCCAGCAGCCTCTGGCTTCTGCATTAAATACTGAGTTTGGCAGAGTGTGGGACTAAGAGGTCAAGAAAGAACAGAGTTTACCTGGATGCATTTTCAGAAAGGCAGTTGCTGATCTTAAGTTGTTTAGAGGAGGGAATTTTATTGCATGCTGGATCTGAAGCCATATAGCAGTTAATTAGCAATGATCTTTGGGCTAATTTTGCTATCAGAATAAGTACCCAAAGGTCACTGCTGATACCTGAAGAGGGAACCACTGGGTGTGTTTCCAACTCCAATAATACTAAGACAGTATTACCGGACCCCCAAACCAGGTTCTTGCATCCCAGTGTTATAGAAATGAATGCCGATTTCAAGAGAAAGAAAACAGGTGGACTTTATTAGAGATAGCTTGTATACAAGGGAGCTGACAAGAAAGAAAGGTCAGTCCCAGAAGGGGTAGCATGCAAGGCTATAAAGGCACTTTTGCACAAGGTGAGGGGCAGGGAGTGGGGCGGGGCAGGGACTGTCCTTCAGCCCCATGGTCATTATCTTATGGTGATTACTTTTTAGTGGACAAAGACAGTCACATGATGCCTTTTTTCATGGTCAACATTCTTTTAGGGCTCCTGGAAAATAGAAATACCTGTGCAAGCAGGCTTTAAATTTGTTACTTCCAATTTTGCCCAGACAACCACTATTCCTTGATGGCTATTGTCTCTCATTTGTTCTCTTTCTCAGAAGGAGGTAGGTCTCTGAGTATAGAAGCTTTAACCCTTGCCTGCGACCAGTGGTTTTATAGGAGTTAAGTCCCTCTTGCTTTCCCTATACTGTCTCAGTACGACATGTGCTGATGCCATAGGAAATCCTGGGGTAAACCATAAGCACAAAACCTTGTAATAGAATGGAAAGAGGCAGGTTTTGGACTAGCCAGATTTATATCCTACCCTGCCTCATATATTTACTAGCTATTCTTTATCAGTTAATAGATGATAATAATACCTACTTCAGAGATTTATGTGAGGATTGACCTAATGAGACAGAATGACCATGAACATAGAAGAGGCATTAAGTGTTGGTTCCCCTTACCTAGTATGGAATCTTAATCTTAGTCTTTGTCGTTTTTGAAATAAGCATGGAATTTGTATTTATTTAAATTCATTTCACATATCTTTGGAAACTTCAATTTTTAACCTTAGGAATTAAGAGAATATGAACTCTTTATAGTTGTCTCTGTGGCTCATTTTTATTTGCTTAATTCATACTTGTACCTAGTATATATTTAACCTGAAAAGACATTCTTAACATTTGGATATAAATGAACATATCAACCAAAGCATGTGAGCTCTATGACTAACAGCACAAGGCAGATAAATAAACTACCACAAGGTTTATATAATTGCATTATAAATGAAGAAAAAATAGTTAACATTCCTCCTAAATATTTCTGATAAGACCCAGTACCCTTTGAAAAGCTTTTTGAGCCACACTGACCACATACATTACTGAAGTTTAGCTCCTTGTTCTCTTTAGGTGATTTAGGATTTAAATACAAAATGCAGCCTATGATTATTTTTGCATGATTATCATTTTTCTGAATATCATAGAGTAATTAGAATGCTTAAAAATTATCAAAACTCCATGAATTTCTTTCGTGTTCTTTATAAATACACACTTAAGGGGAATCTTGTTTTTAAAAAGATTTGCTTTATTTGAGTTCATAATTATAGTAAGCTTCTTCATTCATATAATACTCAGGATTATTTATTGATTTATATAGTGTGTCATATATTACAAAGTGCTAACATGCATGGCAAAGCAATTTATTATTAACTCTACCTAATTTAGTAGGGTAAAATCAGTTAAAGAGTCACAATAAAGTGGATCTTTAATTTAATTTCATTTTTTGAGAGAGAGAGCATATACAAGTGGGATGGGAGTGGTGGGGGAAAGGGGCAGAGGGAGAGAATCTTAAGGAGACTCTGTGCTGAGTGTGGAGCCCAATACAGGACTCAATCTCAAAACCCTAAAATCTTACCTGAGCTGAAATCAAGAGTTGACGTTTAACCAATCCACCCAGGTGCCCTTAACTGGATTTTTTAAACTGAAATCTTTATGAATACACTTTTATAATAAAAACATTTTACTACAAAGTATTATGACAGATTAAGTGCTCTGAGTTATCTTTCTGCAACAGAACAAATACATTCTGAACAGGACATTCTTTTAGATGTTGCCTGCTCTAACAAGCTTTGCTCTCTAAAATGCGTATTAGAAGACAAGAAAGTCAATGTTTCTCTGAGTGCATATGTCAATAATAGCACTGCTATTTAGACTCTGTGCCCTGGTTCAGTGGTTAAAGTTAGGAGGCTGAGTCAAGGGAAACTGAAGGCAAATATAAAGTCTCTCTGGAGGGAAATGACAGGCTTTCATAGATTAAGATCAAGTAATGAGGTAACAATAAATTACTTCTATTCACCTTAAATAGCAAATCACTGTAAGTAGGTAACATCCAAAAAAGCAAATACATATCTAGTCTCCAGTGACTATAGGTATTGCTACTGAAAATAGGAAATAAAACAATAATAAATTTAGAAGTTATAATATGTTTCAAGAACTAACTGCCCAATCATGAAGATGAGTAAAAACAAGGTTTATCAGTAAATAGCAGGCAAATTTGAAAAATAAATGCATTTCTCAATATGAAAAATATAACACTTGAAATTTTTAAAAAAATTCTAAATGAGAGACATTTGGGTGGCTCAGTCAGTTAAGCATCTTCCTGCAGCTCAGGTCATGATCCCAGTCCTGGGATTGGGTCCCCTAGTGACCAGAGAGAGAAGCAGGTTCCAAGCTAAGCAAAGAGCTTGGAACCTGCTTCTCTCTCTACCCCTCTGTCTGCTCATGCTCTCTCTCTCTCTGACAAATAAATAAATAAAGTCTTTTTAAAAATTCTAAATGAGGGGCACCTGGGTGGCTCAGTGGGTTAAAGCCTCTGCCTTCAGGTCAGGTCATGGTTTCAGGGTCCTGGGATCGAGCCCCACATGGGGCTCTCTGCTCAGCAGGGAGCCTGCTTCCCCCTCTGTCTCTGCCTGCTCTCTGCCTACTTGTGATCTCTCTCTGTCAAATAAATAAAATCTTTTTTAAAAAATTCTAAGTGAACAGAATTTCAAAATAGCAGATTAGGCAGAGATGAAGAGAGAATTGGTAACTTGGAAGAGAAATTTGAAGAAATTGCCCAAAGTGTAGCACAGAGAGCCAAAGAGGCAAAAAATGAGGAAGACATGAAAAGATATGAAAGATGGAATAAGAAGGGTAACATGCACTTAATCAGATATTCAGGATGAAATAAAAAGAGTATATAGGATAGGAAGCTTTGTGATGGATAATGGCTGAATTTTTTCCACAACTGTTAAAACATGAAATCATAGGTCCTGGACACACAGTCTATTTCAAACAGGACAAATAAAGGGAAATCCACACTAAGGTACATTATCATGAATTGAAAAATACAAAAGAGGTTCTCAAAGCAAGTGGAGAAATGATGGGTCACCTGCAACAAAAAACATAGGTGTAATGCTAGCCAGCTTATCAAGGAAATGATAGAAGCCAAAAGGAGTACAATAATATCTTCAAAGTAAGAGAAAATAATCATCAGTCTAAACTTCT
Organism: Enhydra lutris kenyoni; assembly: GCF_002288905.1. Taxonomy (NCBI): domain Eukaryota; kingdom Metazoa; phylum Chordata; class Mammalia; order Carnivora; family Mustelidae; genus Enhydra; species Enhydra lutris. The sequence goes on from NW_019154091.1 coordinate 5,302,990, forward strand.
GAACTTTAAAAACCTTATTTTTAATAAATGAAAGTGTAATATAAAGTCATTTAGTTGAAAAACTGAAAGCATTTACCACCAAGACTTTTTTTCCCAAAAGATAAATCTCAAAGATTACTTCATGAAAGCAAATGATCTCAAGATGTTCTGAGGAAGTAATAGTGAATAAATAAGACAGTAAACGTATATGCAAATTAAAATAAAAATAGTCTGAATAAAATAATAATATCTGATTTGGAAAAGTTAACAAACAGAATTAAAACACTGAGAACAGCATTTATTAGAGAACAAGTAAATTTCAAGTGATCTAAAATCTTAAAATTGTTGAGGAAGTGGGTGGATAAGGTACTGTTAAACTTCAGACTTTGTTAAATTAAAAATGTATGGTAAAATTTTAAGTATACCAAAAGAATAAAAATTAATTACATAAATTCCAAGATATAAGAAAAATAGTAATGAGAAAAAAAGAACAAAAAAGGGACTAGAGATGAAAAAAGAATATGAAAGATAAATGGATAGCAAAACGTAAAGTAGTAGAACAAAATTGAAATATGTAACCACCAAAATCCACATAAATTTGCTAATTTCACCAGTTAAAATGAAGAGGTTGTTTAGATGGTAGGAAAACAAAATCCAGATTTTTGCTCTTTAAAACAGACATATCTATAGCTAAGGGCACACACCCCCACACACACAGAAGGAAAGATGAAAGAAGTTATACCTGAGAAATACTAGCTCAAAGAAAATTGGGTAGCTATATCAGTTTCAAGCCAAGTAGACTTTAACACTAGAGGCATTTCCAGGTTATAAAAAGTCACTATGGAATGGGCGCCTGGGTGGCTCAGTGGGTTAAGCCTCTGCCTTCGGCTCAGGTCATGATCTCAGGGTCCTGGGATTGAGCCCCGTATCAGGCTCTCTGCTCTACAGGGAGCCTGCTTCCCCCCTCTCTCTGCCTGCCTCTCTGCCTACTTCTGCTCTCTCTCTCTCTGTCAAATAAATAAATAAAATCTTAAAAAAAAAAAGTCACTATGGAATATTACAATGTTCAATTCACCAGGGAAATATAAAAATTCTAAATATATATACTTAAAAATTATGCATATGATATGCATCATATGCTATATATATATATATATATATATATATATATATATATATATACTTAATAGAAGTAGAAGGAAAAATCACAAGTCCACTAAAACAGGGAGATTTCAACATACCTCAATTAATGGAATATTTTAACAGCTCAATTAATAAACTTAATCTAGGAAAATACAGAAAATCCATAGAGTTTGGTACGCAACAGTTAGAGAATACATGCTATTCTCATGAACCATTGATAAAAATCTATCTTAACTTGGCTATATGCAAGTTTCAATACACATCAAAGACTCAGATCCATATATACTACATTTTAAAGACTCCCATATATATCCCCGTCACAATGTAAATTTAAATACACACTTTTCAAATAACTCATGAAAAATGAGACACCAAATTCTAACTTAAAGATGTTTATATTTAAACAAAAATGTAAATATAAATATCAAACATGGTGAAAGTAGCATAAGTGGAACTTAGAAATGTTAAATCTTTATATTAGAAAGGAATAAATGCTGAAGACGAGCTAAACACAAATTAAAGAAATTTTATAAGAAATGATAGAAAAAAACCCAGGAAAGTAGGAAAAGGGAAATGGTAATGAACAGAAATGAATGAAAAAGTAATAAAAACTACTATATAAAATCAGAAACAGAATTTTTATACACTTAAAAGTAGATATAATTTCTAGTAAGAATAGTAAAGAAGAAAGGGAGACTATACCAGCAAACTGTATTAGGAATAGGAAGGATTGTAACTATAGTTACATAAAAAGATTAAAAAGATAATAAGAAAAAATTATGAACAACTTTGTGCCAACAAATTTTAAAACTGAGAATTGGATAACTTCTAGATAATTATAACCTGCCAATACTTCAAAAAGATGTAGAAACCCCAAATAGTCCTACAGCTATTAAAGAAATTGAATAATTAAAAAATATTTCCACATGGTTCACCTGCGTGGCTCAGTTGGTTAAGCATCTGCCTTTGGCTTAGATCATGATCCCAGGGACCTGGGATGGGGTCCCTCATCAAGCTCCTTGCTCAGCAGGTAGCCTGTTTCTCCCTCTGCCTGCTGCTCCCCTTGCTTTTACGCTTTCTCTCTCTCTCTCTCTGACAAATAAATTTAAAAAAGAAAAAGATTAAAAAAAATCTTTCCACAAAGAACATGCTGAGTCTAGATTATTTCATTTTATTTTTTTATTAACATATAATGTATTATTTGTTACAAGGGGATAGGTCTGTGATGCATCAGTTTTACACAATTCACAGCACTCTCCATAGCACACACCCTCCCCAATGTCCATCACTCAGCTTCCCCATCCCTCCCAACCTCCTCCCCTCCAGCAACCCTCTGTTTGTTTCCTGAGATTAAGAGTCTTTTATGCTTTGTCTCCCTCTCTGGTTTCATCTTGTTTGATTCTTCCCTCCCTTCTCCTATGATCCTCTGTCTGAGCCCAAATTATTTTAAAGGTAAATTAAATATAGCTCTTAAGAAACAGACTATTCAATCAGAGAAAGACAACTATCGTATGATCTCCCTGATATGAGGAAGTGGAGATGCAACCTGGGTGGGGGGGGTTGGGGAGTAGGAAAAGAATAAATGAAACAAGATGGGCTCAGGAGGGAGACAAACCATAAGAGACTGTTAATCTCACAAAACAAACTGAGGGTTGCTGGGGGGAGGGTGGTCGGGAGAGGGTGGTGGGGTTATGGACATTGGGGAGGGTATGTGCTATGGTGAGTGCTGTGAAGTGTGTAAACCTGGTGATTCACAGACCTGTACCCCTGGGGCTAATAATACATTATATGTTTATAAAATAAAATAAAATAAAATAAAAATCTTTTAAAAAGAAAGAAACAGACTATTGTAATCTTATACAAACCACTGTAGAAAATTGAAAAAGTAGAAATTTTCTCCAACTAGTTCATATGATACTAGTAAGATTCATATCAAAATTAGATAGTATAAGAAAGGAAAGTTTACAGGCCTGTTTCATTCATGAATGTAGATGCAAACGTCCTAAACAAAGTACTAGTAAACCAAATTTAGTGGGACATTAAAAGGAAAATTCATTTTGGCCAATTCATCCCATTAATATCCAGTGTGTTTAACATAAGAAAATGTGTTCTTTACACTAACAGATTAAAGGAGAAAAACTACATAATGAACTCAATAGATGAAGAAAATCATTTGACAGAAACTCAATATTCACTTATAATTAAAATTCTCAGCAAAGTTGGAATATGAAAGAAAGTATTTAACTTAATAAATGATATGTATCCAAAAATTAGAGAAAGCATCATTTTTAAAAGGGAAACATTAGAGGTATTCTGTGGTAGATGTGATTACTGCTCTCAATTCTTCACTCCCTTTTCTTCCTGTTACACTGTACTGCGGTACAGTACGTGGCATTTATATTCCCACTCCATTTACTTTAGGTTCAGACACATGACTTTATTCTGTCAGTAGATGTGAGAAGTGATAGTGTGCCCGTCCCTACAGCAAGACCTAAGAGTCATCACCCATTTCCACTGTGGAAAGATACATCATGTAACCTCTGAACAACTCCACTGCACACTCATGAGATAATGAGAGTGAAAAGGGCAAATAAATGTCTTAGTATTAGTCTGAAAATTGTTTTGATCTCATGGAACCCCTGAGAAGACCCCAAGAATCCCTGGACAACACTTAGAGAAATACTACTTTAGTATGGCATTTCGTACACCATGCTAGAACGTGCATTCGTCCACAACCACAATGGAACAAAATCAGAAAATTATCATCAATACACTACTACCATCTATTCTTCAGACCTCATTCAGGTTTTCCTACTTTCCCCAGTAAAATTTCTGTGAGAAAAGAATCTAGCTGAGGATCCCACGTTGCATTTAGTTGTCATGTCTCTTTAGTCTCAAAAAATTGGGTTTTATCTGATATTTCTGCCTGAGTAGATTTAGATTATGCATCTTTGGCAGGAAAATTCAGAAGTGATTCTATGTTTTTCTCATTGCATCCTATCAGGTGGGCCAAGATTTTTATTTGCTCTATTATTGGTGATGTTCCCCTTGATCATTTGATTAGGATAGCACCTTGCAGAATTCTTCACTGCAGAGTTACTCTTTTTCACGTTGTAATTAAGTATTTTATGGGGAGGTCATTTGAAATTATTTAAATTTCTCATTCCTAATCAAACTTTTAAATCATTCATTTATTTATATACTTTTATGGGCTCATGTTTTCCTATTTTATCTGATAGATTATAACCCATTAACTGTCATAACTTATTTTGTTCCTAAAGTTGTCCTCAGTCTAAACAATTGGAGCCCAGCCAATCTGGCTTCTCTATCCTCCTAACATGCCTCATCACTCTGAGTACTTCTTTGCTTTCTGGCACAAGGTTCCAGGCTCATCTTACACCTTCCCTTCATTGGCCATAATAGAATAATTTCTCAATGGACCATTGTTGATTTGAGTGGAAAATATATTTAGAAGCCAAAATGTAGGCTTTACTTACTGTTACTGGGATTTCAATTTCCCACACCTTCTTAGTTGACAGAGGTAGGTAATCTATATGTATAAATACATATACACACACAAATACATATTTCCATCTCTCTTTATTTATATATCTTGAAAACATTGGTATCTCCAATTCCAATCCAACATCACAGGTTCACTCTAGTTTTCTTCCTCTTCATATTTAAAAATTCTCCCTTAAACAGTTTGGTAAGAAATGTGGTTCCCATTATCCATGTAGTTGCTTATTTGATTAACCCCTCTGTAAATAACAAATCTCCCAGATCTGCATCCTCACTCAGACAGCTTTCTCCCCTCGACTGAAATTGGATTCTCCATGCCAGTTTATCTCTCTGTGTAAACACGCTGCTCATCCTCCTGGGGCTGCACCTTACAGCAGGCCATTGCTGTACATGCTCCTTTCTCTGATTGGGCATTGACATCCCATGCCAGGCTACTCCATGCATGAACACTTTTCTCTTCTGGATAGGGACATTTTCCTTTCCCTGTTTCAGGGTTTTGACAACCCTAGACCACCTCTCTGCAGGGATATCCTCCTTGCTTTGCTGATTCTTTCTACCAGGCCATTCCCCCTCCATAGGTTCTTTCCCACCCCCACGTGGACCCTTACACTCCATACTGGGCTACTCCACATGTGGACACCCTCCTTAACCCTGCATGGACCCCAACATGCCATTCTGGATTGCCCCAAACATGGGCACCACCATTACCCTCCTTGAGCCCTGATTCTCAACTCTGGATCACTGCAAATCTCCATTCTCCACTGAAGGTATGGATGCCATCTCACTTTTCCTCATCTAATGACTTTAGGACTGAATTGTATGGAGTGAATGGGAAAGGGAAAAGGAAATGACCAGACATCTCATATATGAGCTTCTACTTATCATATAGGTTTTTCCTTCAGATCTTAGATGATTTTAATTTATTAAAAATACTTTTTAATTTGAGGGTTGCAGTTTTCAAAATCCTTAGGGCCACATTTTTTATTTGTTTTTATTGACTCTTCAACATTCATTTTCATTTCTTTTTCTTATAATGTCATTAAATGGAGTTCTATTAAAATCCTTTTTTATTTACCATGTTTAATGAGAAGAGATGTCCTGAATTATTCATTCAGAAGAGGTTGCTATATGAGAATAGGCATGAGCCATACCATATGAGAATAATTTTACCCATTTCACTGCTCAAGGGCTTTCTCCTTTGTTGTTACCATGAAGTATGGAGAAATAGGGGAGTTTCTCTGCTTGATTCAGAAAAATTTATCATTACTTTGGTGTTCTCCAGAACTCCATTCACTTTGCTTTCCATAGTGGTAGTCTCAAAGTTTAACATTGTATTTTGCTACTACTATGTCCAAGGTCTCCCTTCTCTGGACCACTGCCTCCCATGCCACTCCCACTTGTCCATTATATAAAATGTTTTTCTCCTTGAGGTCTCTGATATTTTTACCTTGTTCAATTTAGGTTCTGCTCCTGAAAATTTTTCTTCAGACAGTCTCTAGCCCTACTAAAAGCATGTCTTTATTGGATATTCCTGAGATTCTCAAGGGCTTAAGCTGCTTCCTGTTGTCTTTTTGCAGGATTTTTTCAAGTTCTGCTAGTTGTTCTCAGATTCTATTGCTTGGCATCCTGCTTAGTACTGGGCCCTTTCCTTTGGTTAATCAGAATCTAATGGCAATTTCATGGCTTGCAGGGTCCATCCAATTTCATTTTCTTTTCACCACTACGGCTACATAGCTGCAGATCCAGTTCTGGATTTTGTTGCTATCACCTGATTTGGTTTTGCCCATCCATTTTCCAGGTCCACAAGATTTCTTGATACCTGCTTTATTGAAGTTATCACCATAGCTGGTGTTTTGTTTGTTTGTTGTAATCATTGCTCATTTTATTCTTTCATTATTATATGTTTTATTTTAATCTGTTTATTTATTTATTTGAGGGAGAGAGAGAGAGCAGGAGAAGTTTAGAGGGGGGAGGAGAGAGAAAATCTCAAGCAGAATCCCCAATAAGCGCAGAGCCTGACAAGAGACTCCATCTCAGAACCCTGAGATTGTGACCTGAGATTGACTAGAGTCAAACATTAAACCAACTAAGCCACCCAGGTACCCCCAATTATTATGTTTTTATTTAGATTTTGGTTAGTTAGCATACAATATAATACTAGCTTCAGGTATACAATATAGTTATTCAGCACTTCCATACAACACCCAGTGCTCATCACAAGTGCACTCCTTAATCCCCATCACCTAATTAACCCAACCCCCCATCTTTCTGGGGGTCAACAAACAGAAAAAGATCAAAGTCATACCATGCATCTTTTCTGACCACAATGCTATGAAGCTGTACCATCAAGCTGTTCTCGATAGTAAAAAGTCTGTTTCCTGGTTTGTCTCTCTCTCTCTTCTTTTTCATCCCTTGCTCATTGGTTTTGTTTCTTAAATTCCACATGAATGAAATCATATGGTATTTGTCTTTCTCTGACTGACTTATTCCACTTAGTGTAATACTCTCTAGCTCTATGTATGTCATTGCAAATGGCAAGATTTCATTCTTTTTTATGACTGAATAATATTCCAATTTTCCATTCCATTCCATTCCAATAAGATTCTGTTTATGGCTGAATAATATTCCACTCCATAACATCCACATCTTCTTCATCCATTCATCAGTCAATGGACACTTGGGCTATTTCCATAATTTGGCTATTGTAGATAATCTGCCATAAACATTGGGGTACATGTATCCTTTTAAATTAGTACTTTTGTATTCTTTGGATAAACACCTATCATAGGGTAGTTCTATTTTTAACTTTTTAAGGAAACTCCATACTATTTTCCACAGTGCCTGCACCAGTTTGTATTCCCTCCAACAGTTTTCTCCACGTCCTCACCAACACCTGTTGTTTCTTGTGTTGTTGATTTTAGCCATTTTGACAGGTATGAGGTAATATTTCATTATAGTTTTGATTTGTATTTCCCTGATGATCAGTTATGTTGAGCATCTTTTCATGTGTCTGTTGGCCCTGTATGTCTTCTTTAGAAAAATGTCTATTCATGTCTTCTGCCCATTTTTTAGTTGGATTATTCATTTTGGGGGTACTGAGTTTTATAAATTCTTTATATATCTTGGATACTAAACTTTTATTGGATATATCATTTGCAAATATTTTCTCCCATTTTGTAGGTTGCCTTTTAGTTTTGTTGATTGTTGACTTCGCTATGTTTTTTATTTTGATTTATTTTGATTTAGTCCCAATAGTTTATTTTTGCTTATGTTTCCCTTGCTTCAGGAGACATATCTGGAAAGAAGTTATTATGGCCAATGTCAAAGAGGTTACTGCCTGTGTTCTTCCCTAAGATTTTTGTAGTTTCAGGTCTCACATGTAGGTCTTTCATCTATTGTCAATATATTTTTGGTATGATATAAGAAAGTGGTCCAATTTCATTCTTTTGCAAGTTTTTGTCCAGTTTTCCTAATATCATTTGTTGAAGAGACTGTTTCCTGCTGTATATTCTTTATTGCTTTGTTGAAGATTAATTAACCATAGTTATGGGTTCATTTCTGGGTTTTCTATTTTGTTCTATTGATCTATGTGTCTATCTTTGTGCCAGTACCATACTGTTTTGATCACTACAGCTTTGTAATATAACTTAAAGTCTAGAATTGTGATACCTCTAGCTTTGCGTTTCTTTATCATGAATGACATATTAGACCAGATGGACTTAATACATATACTTAGAACATTCAATCCTAAAACAGAAGAATACACATTCTTTTCAAGTACACATGGATCATTCTCCAGAATAGATCACATTTAGGTCACAAAACAGGCCTCAACAAACAGAAAAAGATCAAAGTCATTCCATGCATCTTTTCTGACCACAATGCTATGAAACTGGAAGTCAACCACAAGAAAAAATTTGTAAAGACTATAAATATATAGAGGTTCTTATTGCAACTAAACAATGAATGGGTCAACCAGGAAATCAAAGAAGAAATAAAAAATGCATGGAAACAAATGAAAATGAGAACATAAGGGTCCAGATCCTTTGGGATGCAGCAAAAGCAGTCCTAAGAGGGAAGTATATAGCAATACAGGCCTACCTCAAGAAGCAAGAAAAATCTCAAATAAAAACCTAGCCTTACATCAAAAGAAGTTAGAAAAAAGAAAAACAAATCAAGTCTAAAGCCAGCAGAAAGAAGGAAATAATAAAGATCAGAGCAGAAATAAATGGTATAGAAACTAAAAAAAAAGAAAAAAAAATAGAACAATGAAACCAGGAGCTGGTTCTTTGAAAAAATTAACAAAATTGATAAATCTCCAGCCTGACTTATCAATAAGAAAAGAGAAAAGACCCAAATAAATAAAATCACAAATGAGAGAGGAAAAATAACAACCAACACCACAGGATTTCTATTAATATCAATATCAGCACTCAAATCCCTGGAAATGGAGAAATTTTTTATTTTCTAAAGAGAAATAAAATGACCCAGTAGACAAAAGTTATGATTTATTCTACAAGAATAAAATCACTCATTTTCCATAATTTTTTTTTTATCTTGACATGAAATTTGAGGTGTTATTGTTATTCAGGTATTTATATGTTAAAGACGGGGCAAAGATGGGTAAAAAGAGATTGAAATGCTTACTTATTGGATACTTTCTCTGACATTTCTTTGAAATGCCAAGGATGCTTTGAGTAACTATCAGATTGGAATTCACACATATTTAGTTCTGTACCTTAGCATGAAATATCCACTTATCAAAAGAGAAGTATGAAATTAAATGAGACAAGTTATGAAAACAGTTTAATCTATATACTTTACCTAGTTACAGTAAAAAAATAGTAAGAAAGTGCAAAAATTCTTCCCAAAGTATATTTTCAAAACATATAAGCAGAAACAAAGGAGTAAATCCTATTATATTTACTATGTCAAAATAACAATCTTTATTGAGTATCTAATACAATCACTACTATATTTATTTGTAAAAATGAAACCCTTTAGATTAAAAATTGTAATAGAAGAAATAATATTTACTGTCTTCTATGCCACTGCATTGTTCTAACTGCTTTACTTCTATTATTTTATTAAGTTCACAACACTTATAGGTGTATACTATTACTATCTTTGTTTGTAGAAGTGAAAATATAAACATCACCAGAATATATATTTTTTTGTTTTTTGTGGGTTTTTTAAAGATTTTATTTATTTATTTGACAGACAGAGATCACAAGTAGGCAGAGAGGCAGGCAGAGAGAGAGAGAGAGAGGAGGAAGCAGGCTCCCCGCTGAGCAGAGAGCCCAACGTGGGGCTCGATCCCAGGACCCCTGGATCATGACCTGAGCCAAAGGCAGAGGCTTTAACCCACTGAGCCACCCAGGCACCCTGAGAATATATTTTGAACAATATATTAATTCTTCTCTGAAAACTGGGACACAGTCTGAATCATGGTATATCAACCACTCCAAAACTCAATAACTTAAAATAATAGCCATTTATATAGCTCATGATTCTGGGGAGTATTTTCTTCTGGTCTGGGCCAGCCTCAGCTAATCTTGGCTAGGTTTTCTCATCATGGGTGGTCAGTTGGCATATTGGCCTGGGATTGATAGGTCATGGATGACCTCACTCAAATGTAAGAAAGTTGTCTATCGTCTAAGGTGACAGAGATGACCGATGTATAAACCACGCCTTTTTGCTTCAGGTTTGTTTTGTTTTGTTTTTTGTTTTTGATTCTTTAACATCTTGGGACCTTTTGACCCTGGAGGAACTGCCCCTCCCAGGGCTAGCTATATCTTAGAGATAGTAAACATGCCTTTCATATGCAAACCAACCAATCTAGAGCCATACCCCAACCACACTCAGGGCCACCTATCACCCAGCCTAATCACACCAGGGCCAGGTATCAAACAACTAGGGATAGTCCCTATCTAAGCTCTAGAAGCTGCTGAAATGATTCTAGCCAATCGGACTAGCCAATCCTAAACCTGATTACCCTGTTTCTTCCTCTCCTTCACGGAGAAATCACAGTGCAGGCTCCGGCCCACCTAGTCCCTTACTCATTCTGCCTCCTAACTAACCCTGGTTTCCCCCATTTCCCCCACCCCAGGGCATGACATCCTCCCTTCTCTTGGAATCTATAACAGTTTATCTTTTCAATGGCAATTGTCTCCTGATCTGTTAGCCTCATCATACTTGAAAAACAATAAAACCTACAATTTCAAACAGCAGGGTAATGTAGTTCATCATCTTTCAGACAAATCTGGGCTTGTTCACCTGTCAGCAAGTTTGCAAGCCCCCAGTGTACAAGTGCTTTTCAAGTCTCTGCTTCTATTATGCTGGCTGTTGTCCCATTGGCCAAAGCAAGGCACACGGCCATCCCCAGAGTCACAGCCATCCCCAGAGTCATGTGGGAGGAATGGATACAGAGTAGAGTATGGCTACAGGGAGCTGCTGCATAGTGGGGCCATTCCTGCCATCAATCCACCAAATAAGAATTTTGGGAGCTTTTATACCAACTTGTCATTCTCTTTGATATGAGTAATCTTTAGAACTTGGCCACTGAAACAAGCAAGTAAATAGTTGCCTTTTGATAACTCAATAAAAATGTTACCAAGTATCATGATGCTAAGAACTATTATTCAAAAGACAAAGCTTATATGCTAATACTTAAATTTTCTTTTACTTAGAGAAGTGATTGCTTATCACTGGAGGACTTGGACAATATAAAGCATTTTGAAATTGTGATTATAGTCATTTTGGTGAAACCACAGAGGGGATAATAACCTAATAATAATATTCACAGAAAACTTTAAATAAAATTATGCCCTTTAAACTCTCATTTATCATGATTATGGTCAAAAACCTCTTGACTGAGATTTGCAGAATCTTCTTCCCACAATAGGCTGACTATTTTCAATTTTCTTTTCATAACCAAACCCTTTGGACTTCTATAGTAACTTTCAAAATAAAATTCTAAACGTCCTTATTTCTGAATTCCTCCTTCCTTTTACATTACTTACCCATGACTGTCATCCATACCAAACTATTATGTTGTAAAGCACTATGAATCCAAGTAGCATAGGAAAGAAAAAGAGAAAATTCATTGGAACAGAATGCCAGGTTTTATTTCCTTTTGGTATAATCTTGCTTCTGTGGAAGTAGAAAAAAAAAAACTTTTGTAGTTCACTTATCCCAAATTCCAGGAATAGTCATAAATAGGAGAAACACATGCCAACCCACAGAGTCTACTTTTTGCCTTTGAACCCTAGACTGTTCTTCTATCTAAATAGTAATATATTTTCCAGGCTAGTGGATATGGGAATCTGATAGATCTTGGTTTGAATCTCAGCTTAACCTCTAACTAGCTAGGAAAATTTCAGTAACTTATGTTGTTTAAATGTTTGTTTTTACTTTCAAAAAATGGATATAAAAGACCATAAACCCTAGCTTTAGTGAGAATTCAGAGCTGCGTTCACTCACTCTGCACTCACTATTCTACCCCAGGAAGGGTCTCTGTCTTGAGGGAAGGACAAAAGTAGTTATAATCAAGGACAAAGTGTTGCTACAATGGAAAGGGATGCAGGTTTTGTGAGAAGACAGAGAGATTATTATAGTACTAGGCAGGTGCAGTGTTTCTCCTTTAGATTGTTGTCTTTTGGACCTCTCTTCCTAGCACTCTTCTCTCTTCTGTCTCAGGATATCATTGGTGACAAGGTCTGAGCAGGGGGACATCTGCTTGGAAAGCCAAACAGGAACCAGGGTTAGGTATGGGGATATGCAAGGTCAGGAACAAACCTGCCTCAATCATCAATGAGGGAGAGAACAGTGCAGGGACTTGTGACCAAAGAGTAATAAGGAGCATTGGTTTGTCTGTAGCATTCTCTGGGCAAGTATCTATTGAGATTTATTATGGTTGCCAATTTGTTTAAATATGTGAATCCAATATTTTAGCTATATCTCTATCAAATAATCGTAATTATTATTAATCATTTCACAGGATTGTTATGCAGATCAAATGAGATCTTGTAAATATGACCCCTAATCCGGAGCCTATAAAATAGTACATACCTGTTTAATGTTACTTGTTAATTTATGAAAACTTTGGTGTTTAGAATTTATAATAATAACCAATGTACTTAAAGTGCAAGTCAGCAAGTCAGCTTTGGATTTGTTATTATCCACCACATTGGCTATTTTTGACTCTTTCACAAGATTAGGTTATGAGCTTATCCCATAATTTAACTTCTGATTGTGGCAAATCTTCAGCTATATGAACTAAATGACCAATCAAAAAAGTATACTGACATCCTTTGCTAAGTTCTTTGGCCAGGGTTTTACACAGTATATCTTTAAGATATAAATTAGATCATACAAAAACATCGTATATTTTAAGTCTCAGAGAATATTTACGTTTTATCTTAGAAAAAATTACAAAGCAATAAATTTTTTTTTCTGAATTATTCTCTTTTTTTAAAGATTTTATTTATTTATTTGACAGAGAGAGAGAGATCACAAGTAGGCAGAGAGTCAGGCAGAAAGAGAGGGAGAAGCAGGCTCCCTGCTGAGCAGAGAGCCTGAAGCAGGGCTCGATCCCAGGACCCTGAGACCATGACCTGACCCAAAGGCAGAGGCTTAACCCACTGAGCCACCCAGGCACCCCTCTGCATTACTCTTTCAAAGATCTGAAGAAATTAAAAAATAACTAATGCTATTTCAGAGAAGAAAGAAAAAGAGAGCTTTGTGTTAATAGCTCAACATCAGTTTCTTATAAAAGAATCTCACTTTTTAGTGATATTATGGGTTGCATTGTTTGTCTACATTAAGCCTGAACAAATCTTTTTTGTCTAAATTATAGAACTTATAGAATTATTCTTTATTTTATATTTAAAGTAATATTCTCAGTATTTTTAAATTACTTCTGCATTGTTTGCCTACATTAAGCCTGAACAAATCCTTTCTGTCTAAATGATAGAACTTATAGAATAATTCTTTATTTTATATTTTATATTTCATATTTTATATTTAAAGTAATATTATCACTATTTTTAAATTACTTCTTAATTTAAACTTTAAATTACTTCTAATTATACTTCTTTCAAAGATTTTGTTTCTGAATTTATTTGCTGGGAGAAGGGCAAAGGGGTGTTATTATGTATAATCTTGATTTACCTGCCCAATGTCCTACTACACAATGATTCATTTATTGTGAGGGTTTGGACATGAGTGTTTCACTTTAAGAAAACCGTTTTGTTATTCAATATAAAATATATCTGGGAATAAGGAAGAACAATATACAATTACTCAATTAATACTCAGTTCATATCTTTGAAATGTACTGTAAGGTATGTCAGGAAGATCCAGTTCATACACACACACAAATTCATTTTATACATGGTACTGTAGGATCATGAGTGTTTCATAAAGTGAAGATATCATTGTACCAACAAATAAAATGTCTAGGTATTGCACAAGTTTGAAAAGGCACTGCTGTTGTAACAGGGCTTTTGGAGTCCTTATAATCAACCATCCTGATGTCTTTCCTCTCTTTTGCAGATGACCCTTCTCAACAGGAAGACAGTGATCCTCCAAAAGAATATGATCCTGGGCAATTTGAAGGCCTTCTCCATGGATCCTCTCCAGCCTGTGAGTGCCCTGAAAACCCATTTCATCTCTATGGGAAAAGAGATGAACGTGAAGAAGGACAAGATGAAGTTAGTTTGGCAAATAGTCCTTTGCCTTTCAAGAAGTCTCCAATAGCAAATAATTCAGAAACTTTGGTAAAGAAAATTAAACCCAAAGTGGTCAGTCGAACAATTTTTCACAAAAAAAGCAACCAACTTGAAAACCATACCATTGTTGGCACAAGAACAACTAGGAGTGGATCCCGGAATGGGGACCAGTGGATTATGAACACAGGAGGATTTGTGGAGAGAGCCTGTACCTTGGGGAGAATAAGGTCATTGCCAAAAGCCCTGATTGACATGCATTTGTCAAAAACCGTTTCTAAATCAGATTCCGATCTCATTGCATACCCTTCAAATGAGAAAACATCAAAAGTTAACTGGAGTGAATCTTCAACTGCTGATCAGAGTTCTAAAGGGAATTCTGAAAGAACACCATCCTTCACTTCTGAATGGGAAGAAGTAAGACTTGTTCTTCTTGTTGTTGTTTATATAAGACTTTGGAGCATGGGAAGTTTGGGGGAAGCATTTTCAGTTTTTTAAGTCTTTCAGAGGCAAAACAAAAATAAAAACAAAACAAAACAAAACAAAAAACAAAAATAACCAAAAACAGCAATAACAACTAACAGACATAGACAGTTGCAAGTGGAAGGGCAGGATTTTAGGGGTAATACATGATAATTTCACAGCTACTGTAAAAACAAATACAATTCCACACATGTGGAGGAATCTGTTGTTTCCATAGAAATTGATGTCAAGCAGAAGTAATAACTAGCTATGAGGTACAAGAGAATGTTCACATTATGTCCTATCAAGCACTGTAGCAGACAAATTGAGAAAAATCTTCATATTTCTGCAGCCCTGTATCATTCTGCTAGTTGCTAAATTCTTTGTTAGCTCATCTCCCACCTTTAAAGTAACTTATGTTTTCATAAACTCCTTATAATCTTAACTTTAACGTGCTGGCTTGGGGTGCCTAGTTGTTTAAACATCCAACACTTGATTTTGGCTCAGGTCCTGATCTTAGGGTTGTGAGATTGTGCTCAATGCTGTGCTTGGCCCTGGGCATGGAGCCTGCTTAAGATTCTCTCTCTGCCTCTCACCCACTGCTCATGCTCTCTCTCTCAAAAAAAAAAATTGTGAAAAAGAAAAAGAATAGTCCTGGCTCTTCTCCAAGTGCCTTATAATAAACCCAAATTACTTAATATTTCCCTTTTACAGTTTTCAGAGAGACATTAAAGAAAAAATATGTTGAGGTCATGTATCACCAATTTAAGCTATACTTAAAGACAAAGTCCTTCATTTTATAGAATTAGTCAGAAAGTAAGTGTCCTTTCAAGTTTATGAAATATCATCCTTTGTCTCTAAGGAGGACTAAATTAAGTTTCTTACCTTTTCTTGAATTTCTTCAAAGAATGGACCACACTGTCTCTTAGCATTTCATTCTAACATGTCACATTTTCTCCCTCAAAAAAAAACTGTGTAGGTGGATTGGGTTTTGAAGTACAATAAGTCACCACAGTATTCTGAGAACTAGAAATGTCTGGTATTGACATTCTGAATTGAGCTATTTAGGAAAATCACTTAATCTCTCTACATCTGTTTCAGGGTGAACAAAATGGGACATTTAAGTAATGTCCTCTCTGGAACCTCTGTCTTACTCAGGTTGCTAAGATGATGAGGAAGGGATTAAACCATAAACTGTGAAAGCTTAGATAGTCATATCTTCCTGTAAATACTGTACTACTAGATTGATAGTCTTCTCAATCTCTCCTTTTCTTATGTTTATTAACTCTGTAAATAACATCTGTAAATGACCCAATCCTTTTTTGGAATGCAGCAGGATTAATTAACATTTAGCCTATCTCTTAGAACTAAGGTGTTTCCCCATGCCTGGATTCTTGAGATTCTGTGTCAGAAATCAACTTGTGGCTAGTCCAGCCATTTAGTAAGACCTTGGTTCCAATGGCCACACCCACAGACTGAAACCCACCACGTCAACAGTCAGAGAGTTGCATGCTTTCAGAACAGGAAGAATGCCTGAGAGAAGGGATGTGTTCCCACGAACTTATCCTCAGCCCATCCCTTTCTGAATTTAAAGAATACACAATTCCTAATTACTGACCCATGTAGGTCCAAACAAAGTTCATTTTAAGAAATATAAAGAAAAGGGGATCTGATTTTGAACATTTAAGAAAGGGAAACATAATTCGTATTTTTTTTTTTTTTGGAGAGAGAAATTTTTTTTTTTAAAGATTTTATTTATTTGACAGAGAGAGAGAAATCACAAGTAGGCAGAGAGGCAGGCAGAGAGAGAGGGGGAGGAAGCAGGCTCCCTGCAGGGCAGAGAGCCCGACTCGGGGCTCGATCCCAGGACCCTGCTGGGATCATGACCTGAGCCGAAAGCAGAGGCTTTAACCCACTGAGCCACCCAGGCGCCCCCATAATTAGTATTTTTAAAAGCAATTCAAAAGGTGTCTGCTTCCTTTTAAAACTTTCTCAGTCTCTTAATTGTGGTATTGCAGTAGCAATAATATCAAGAATATATGCTGCTGGCATATGGAAATTATTTTAAAATACAATGCTAAAAGTGAATTAATAATTTATCTATATGGCTTTTGTTTCTCACAGATTGACAAAATAATGAATTCCATAGATGTTGGAATTAACAGTGAACTTAAAGAAATGAACGGTGAGACCACAAGTAAGGAAACCTTTCTTTTATGTTGTAATTAGTAAATTGCTCAAGAACTGGCTAGAAAATTATAGGAGACTTTAGATAATTTCATGTTTTTATCATGATAACAGCAGCTACAAATTATTTCCTTCCACTCATATCAAACAACCATGACCTCTAAATATCAATTTTAAGTACACTGGTTCAGCACATGGAGAGATTTTTTTTCCCCATATGCTAATAAGCCAGTTAACATTAATGGGAGTTTCAACTTTGTGTGGAGTTAAGTATGAAGCACTTCAATGTGTTGTAAAGTATGATGACCTGATACACTGCAATTTCGCATTCAGTGAAATGTCCCAATCATCCTGGCAAGAGTGATTAACACCTTACCCCCAGATTGTGGGCTCCAGTATGGCAAGAACTATGTGTTACTCATCTTCATGTATCCCAGAATGCCTAGCAGAGTATCTCATGAGTAGTTGATTTTGCAGTCACTATTTAATACATTGCCCTATGAAGTATTATTTTTTTCTCTATAATTAAAGCTCAGAGTAGAATTCCATTTGCAATTTTCTTTGAAGACTTTTTGCTTCATACTGATGGCTGATGTCAAATACCAGATAGCTAAATATAAAAATAATAGCCCAATTCATGCTAGAGAAACTACTATTTTGGAAAGAATCAAAAGATCTGGCTTCATTTCCACCCAGCCACTAAGTAGTGGTATAACCATAGATTATCACATAGATCTATACAATTTGGAGTTAAAACAAGTGATTGCTAAGCTCTCTGAAGAACTCATGGTTAAGTTGGTAGTGATAGTTGATGGTTTTGTTGCGATGGTAAGATTAATGTCTGTGAGAAAGAAGTCGAAACATATCATAGGATAAAAGGGATTTTGTGGCCTTTTGACTAGTCACTGGAGCTTTTTAGATAGCACCCCATGTGACTCTTAAGCACAGGAAAGTTGGAAAATGGCTCTCTTATGATGCACTGGACCTGGGTGGATAAGAAGTTACATGAAAATCTGGGGTTGCAGTCACTGAAGGGGATATTCAGGCCTAAATGAACACCTCGCTCATTTCTCCTATACTGGGACAGATAAGGAATTGCTCTAATATGATTGGACCCCATTTTAATTAAGTGATAATTGTTTAAAAGCTTACATAATTTTTTTGAAATGCATATTTATTTCAGATTTTTAAAATTGAAAAAAAGTACCAAAATTGTGTGCATATATCTAGGGACACAAATATGACATTAGCTCTGTGTATAGCCAGGTCTCTGATACAGAAATGCTGATAAACATTGAAGATTTTTCTAGTATTCAAAGAACTAGCCTAGGAATGTATGTTCCCACATAGTTCTTCCAGACATGCTTACAGAATAATTTCAAGAAAGTGTAGGAATGCATATTTTTAATTGGGACGAAGTAAACATTTATTTTTTTTTATCAATAAGAAATTCCCTGATACTAAGAATGTTCAGGCAGGCATATAGTACTTTTCTATTGGAAGGCTTAGGTGACATTGAACATTAATGCTCTAAAATTCTTCAAACAGATAATACTACAGAATTATAAAAAATATAAATATGATATTATAATGAAAGGGTAATGTTATAATAAGAATAAAAGTTAAAAATGCCAGTCAGGCAAAGCTGCCTTTGAGGGGCACTTTAGTAGCAAATAAATCCACAGATTATCTCCCCTAATTCTCTTTCTACCACTTATACCACCATCCTACCCCTGCCTTTATTTACTATTTTTCTATAGTGGTAATGAAAATGAAAGTGGAGACTCTGTCCTCAGATTCATTACTACCAAAGTCTGGTTCTGTATGTCTGTTAATTTTTGCCTCTTAATTTCACATTAATTATACACTAAGTGATTGACCATGCCATGTGGCATTCCAATTGACCTTTAGGTCATTGTGGATTACAACTTTACTAGGCTGCAGGCTTTTCCTTCTTGAGGCTAGATAGACTAGAGAGGTGATAACCTGATGCAAATTCCACAAATACATACTGGGTACCACATGTCATTGAGAAATCAAATGGTGAAATAAAAAGTCAGACAGACATGAATTCAAATCTCAGTTCTGCTATTTACTAGGCTCTTGACCTTAGGCAACTCATTCAATTTCCCGATCAACAGAAACGAGGATAATATAGAATCATTGTAGAGACATGTCCAAGGGCATATAGGTGGAGTCAGACTCCTGTAGATATGTATTAAGTTTCAACTCCTCACCTTGCCCTACCACAAGGGAAATGTGGTGTTTGACACTGTGGATTTACACATGTGGAGATAAACACACATTAGCCCTTTCTTTAGGAATTTCATGATGTCAGTTAGTCTTATAGTCTTCATGTTAAATTTGCTGGGCTTCCTGGAAGAGTAGCTTGTCAATTGTAATTCAGGTACTAACAAACCCAATAGTCAGATGATACCAGAGAAGAATAACTACTAAAAGAGATCATTAAACGCCAAGATACCCTGGCAAAGAAAAGAGAAAAATCTACTTTATTGACTTAAATGGCCTAAATTATTTTTATTAAATCGGAAGTTCTCTTTTTGCCTGACAAAGGGGAAGAGAGGTGCAATGAAATTAAGAGGAGGTAAATTTAGAATGAGCGTGAGAAAATATTACTTTACCTAGTATGTGTTGACAGAGTCTAGAATTTTGCTTTGAAAGTCTACTGAACCAAGCACTATGCCTGCCTTTAACAGAGCTGGACAGCTTTATGAGTGTTTGTGATGTTTGTTGCTAAAAACCTCAGAAGACAATTGGGAGAATAAAATCAGAAGCAGTGGAGATACATGATGGATCAAGGCTGAGCATTACATTTTTCATGCTCTTTCCCATTTTGTTTCAGTGTTTTTGTTTGCCCTCCCTACTACCTGTACATTTGCAATTTCAGGTATTTTGTAAACAAAATATTTATTGGACAAGTAAAGGATTTGAAAATCTCTTATCTTCATTCCTAAAAATAGGAACCAGCTCAAAGTTTGAGCAGTCTGTATGAATCATCAAACTAGTTTTACTCAGAAAACCATTTTCTCTCTCTCTTTTTTTAAATTTCCTCAACAGCTATATAGTACTTTGAAACTTATCCAGCAACATCAACTATCCAGGACTAAGGTAGAAATAGCAGTAAATAAAATTTACTGAATCTATATCAAGTTCTCACTCAGAATAATACTAATAGACAATTTTCACAAACATAAACTTCTGATTTCCCACTTGAAATCAGATTCAAATGTCAAACAAATTGGCACTGGTAGTAGGATTCAACTATATTGAATACCTCATATTATCTAAAACATCCTGTTCTTTGTGATGCTGGATACGTGATGTGATAGTACATTCTATATAGTCATATATTCCCATGTATAGAATTTTTTCAGAGAACGGGTTTTGAAATTAGATGGACTCAGCTTCAAATCTCAAGATTGCAGTTCACTGGCTCTGTGACCTATTTGATCTCAGTTTCCTCCCCCATAAATTCAGATTTTTAACAACCGCCTCATAAGAACTCTTCAAGATTAAATTATACACTTGTACTACTATAGCCTAGAATATAACAGGGAATCAATAAATGTAATTCCTTTGCCTTCTTATCAAAGTATGCGTGACTTATCTTTCTAATTAGAGTGTATGCCACATAGAAAAATACTTAGGAAATCTTGCTTATCATTTTGATCAGTAAAGATTATAGTTAAAATATAACTACTCATAGTCTAAGTTGCTTTCATGAGGAGTCTTTCTTGAAGTCACATTTCTTAACCATGGTCCTTTTATCACAAGGAAGCACTTTCAAATTAGGAAATTTACCATGTTCGTTGTAACTACCTCAAAATTGTCACACTTGCTAAGAATCAGGTTGATGATCTTCATGAGATTGAGGAATGCTTAAGTGGAGGTAATAATTGGATCCATAGGACTTGCTTATCATCATACATATATAGCAAATATTCACAGTAACCCAGACTTTATTATACAGAGGTGGCAGATAATCTTGTAAACACTCTCTTACTTCTAAACAAGCTTTCAAAAAAAAACCACACTAGACAGACTATAGGTGTATGGACTGTATTGGAATCATCTTAAGTACATGAATATAAAAAGTAACATTTAGTTAAAAGGTGTTTTTTAAAGCTGGGATCTTTTTTTCTTATGCTTAACATTAATTATATTAAAAGAGAAATATTCTAGATTCTTATCTTTTAAAAACCTACTTTTTCCAAGATATCAATTCCATCTAAATTTTATTTGTAAATGAAAGCTATTAAAATGAATTTGTAAAAGATTTTATCATGGAATACACTATATTAGATAGATAAAGCATAACTCGGGCTATTTACTGGAGAGTTCATAGCTCTGAAAACAGTCACTAACATTAATCTGCAACTCCACTTTCTAAGCTTTTGCTCCTCTTCCTCCAAGAGCCTGAGGGCCAAGTTACAGTTCAGAGTCCCTCATAGCTGGGATCCTCATGGAGAGGATAGAGATCCTTCACTGAGAGTTTCTAGGAACTCACCAAGGCAGAATAAATGTTATTTCTTCTCCTGATCTAAGCTCCACCTTCGCCCTAGTATGCAAGAACATGTAGTGCCTCCCTTGTCCCTTTCCACAAAGAGGGTATCCTTCTGGGGGGTCAAGACAGACATCTCCACACCCCCAGAAGCTGCTCCTCCCTGATGTTTCGGCTGCTTTCAGGCCCTTGGTATTTGCTCATATACCTCTAGATAATAAGCATCAAGAGATACTTTGCCAACGATGCAGCTGATTGATGGCTGTTTTTCTGCTGAGGTTGTTGATGGAAATATCATTCCTTAAATTTTAGGAGAACACTTTTTTTTTAAAAAGCTATTTACAATTTTCCAGAGTTGTCCTATTATGGAAATGACAAAGAGGAAAAAAGCTGAAATGTATTCCTTTCTTACTGTGTGTCAGATATTGTGCACTTTTCTCCTGTGAACGTTTTCATTCAATTCTCAAAATAACTGGGTGAGGTATTATTATACCCATTTTACAGATGAAGAAAGGCTCTGAAAAAGTAAGTAATTTGTCAAAATCAATGGCTTCAAAAGTAGGTTTGTTTCTTCCTGAAATCCATTATCCTTTCAATCAAATACACTATCTACAGAGAACAACAGAAGCCAGCCCTTTGCTTCTTTCTCTTTACTTCAAATCATACTCATAGGCACTAAAGGGAGCCAACAAAGAATGTTTAAGTGTAGAACCAGCCACTTCCTCATAGCAAAGCCTAACTATTGGTATAGCGAAAGCTTTAGCTCCAACTCCAAAGCCCTCCCATAGTATAGGTCACATGGTCATATATTTAAATGAGTCACAGCTCTGAATATCTCCTGTGTCTCAAAGTGAATGCATAAATGCTGATAGAGACCTAAGTTTCACTTATTTTCAGAGGAAGACTTTCCCTTGCCTCCAGCAATATTCCTTTTTCCATGAGCTGTTAAATTGCACGTTAAAAACCTCTCCATGAGATGCTTTGCAACGGACATAATTTATTTTTGATTTTTATTTCTTTTTACAGCACTATTTTTAATAGAACCAACTGGGGAAGGTGGGTAGTAGAATACGTTAGCACACAAGCACCCTATTTTGTCCAAATTAAGAGAAGACTTATTTTTATTATATTTTATATAACACTTCACTGAGTAACTTTTTGTTCAGATAGATTAAATCTAAGCAATCCTTAATAATAGACTAGCCATGTAAAAATGTGAAGTACAGTAATTATTAGACTAGCATGAGTTAATCTTTATCAAGAGATAGTGTTTAATCAACCAAACAATTGTGTTCTTAGCACAATAGCCACTAAAATCTATTTAACACTGTTCATTCAAAATAGTCACTAAAAACTATAATAACCTACACAATATAGATTTTGATCATTAGGATAGAGCTGAGGTTTTCTGGTTTTGAAATTATTAGTAATATTTACATGTGAAATTAGGCTTCTCTTAAAAAATGAAATAGTTGAATATTACTCTATGGCCTAATTGCCTATGATGTATCAATAGTTAGAACTGGTACATTGTTTTTAATTCAACTAAATATTTAAGCTTTCTGCAAAAGACCTAGAGCAGAGAACAAGTACAGTCTCTCAGCTATATTGGAATACTTTCCATAAAATCTTTCATATGTGATCAGCCAACAACTGCTCCACTATGTCCCACGATGATAAGCTCACTACTTTCAGAGACAATATATTCTGCCACTAGGAAGTTCAATTTGTTAACAACTTTATTTTTTGACATAGGTTTGGATATGCACTCTAACAATTACTAGTATTGTGACCTTGAGGAAATCATTTCACAGCCTAAACCTCACTTCCTCACACAGAAAACACTATAACAAATATCTGCCTTCCCTCAGCATCATTAGAAAAATCTAATGAATTACTACATGAGAAAGTAGTTAGCTACATTCCTAGTACATAGTAGACTATACTGGATGATATCTCCCCTCTTTGATTTATCTTTTCCCTTCTATCCATTTTCTCTTTAAAAATTTTTCCCTAAGAAACAAAGGGTGTATAGAGGCCCTTTATTTATTTCTGATACATATAAGTACCTTCAAGATATGGATGATATTTTCGATAGGCTATACTTCTTACACAGTCACCATAAAATTGGAAAGCAGCTGCCAAGAATCTTCTTTGTAAGATACTTTAAAAATACTAGTTGAACAACTTCTATATAAATATCAGGGCATTTTACAAAGTTTACCATTAACAATTCATACTGGGAAGAGAATAGGAGGGGTAGGGAAAGAAAAATTCTTCCTCTGCCCTTCAAGGTCTTCCAACTGGACCAAGAATTAAATTTACATAAGACCAATTAATAGGAGGAAAAAAAAAACAAAGTTTTACTACATGTGCATGGAGGCCCAACACTGAAATTGAAACCTAAAGAAATGACCAAGGCAGGCAGTTTTTATACTTTTTAGACAGAGACAATAAATATGTGAAGAACTGACAGGATAAAGAAAACAGATATTTGGGAACTTTAATTAGTGAGGAATTCTAAGCAGAATTTTGGTTGAGGTAGTTGATTAGTAAAAAAGTTAACAAGTTTTATTTCTACAGTTTTCCTTGGCTTTGAAGTCCCTATCTCTGGTGATAAGGATATGGTTTTACTTCTTAGTTCAGAGTGGGGTACCTTCCATGTGAGAAGTTTATTTCTTGCTTTTAGGGAGACAAAGGATGGTCTGAGTGTTCTTGTACCAGCTATTTCCCAAGTAGCTTCAATTCAAAATAATCAGCATGCCATTGTGGCACACTTTGGGCAGCCTGCCTTGGGCCCCTACAGAGGTAAAAGTAATTAAGACTGATTCAAAATATAACTAAGAGACCTCCATAAGTTATGGATCATCATAATGATTGCTTTTAAATACAAATTTGTCTTCCTAAAGTATAATGAAGAATTAACTGATAAACATGGGTCACTTACCCATGAAAAAATTTTATAGTTTATACTGGTTGTTTCTTTGATACTCTGTCCTGATAAAAAAGGCTTCTCATCTACCTGTATTTTTGGAACTCAAATATAAAGTTCTAGAGAATTAGGAAATGAAATGTTTCATAAGTTGAAGAACAATGGTACCCAACACTATCACTTATAGGAACGCATCCTAAGGAAGCAAGAGGACAAGAACAAAATAAGTGTATATAAAGGTGTTCATCTCAGCATTGTTTATGGTCCTTCAAAAACTAAAATCAAACCAAATGAACATTTATAGAAAATTTATAAATTGAGTTACTATAATTCTCTATGATAAAATATTAAACTTTTAATTAGATAATTAAAAATGATATTAGATCTAAATTTATTACCATGGAAATATAGCCATAATTTATTACTAAATGAAAAGAGTAGATAACAAAGTAAATTATAATCCCATTTTTGAATATACATGCATGAAAAAGATTTGGAGGATGGGTGCAAAATGGTTAACTGTGACTATCTTTGGGTAAGCTTATCAGTGATTATTATTTTCTTCTCTCCTAAATTCTCTGAAGTTTTTCCGGTGAATATACATTATTTTATGTTTATTGTCAGCCTTTCAATTGAAAAAGATATATGTCAATTTAGTAAACAAATACATTGAAAAACAGGTTATAATTTATATATGATAAACATATATAATCACATATATATAAGCATTTATATGTAAACATAAAATGTTATAACTATCAATGTAATAATAAAAGTTTTGCCAAGTAAATACTATTAATGAATACATGATTAAGTCTTTTTGTCAGTTTTGAGCTAAAATAACTGTGTTTCAGTGGCTTTCGTTTAATTTATTTTCTTATGTTACTGCAAAAACTATCTACACATATTTTTAAAATCTTATTAAACCAATCCCTGATCAAAATGATTTTTTTAATGTCCATTGTCAGTCTGTGTGCATATTCTGGTGATATTCTAGTCCTTGTCTATGTGCACACTCAGTTTCTATATATTAAAAATAATCATATAGGTAGAATTTTGCAATCCTCATTTTCACATATTTCACAAAATTCTATTTTCTCACTTTTTTTTTTCTTACCTCTTGCTTTATCCCTCCTGTGAATATCCAATGTTAGCATGGTGTATATGCTTCTACTTTTTTCTCCAATTTCATGCAATCACAAACAGAAAAGTGATGATGATAGATAGATAGGTAGATAGATAGATAGATGATAGATAACTGTTGTTTGTGTTTTAACAACAAGAAATCACACTAATACATTTCTCTGCAACCTATTCTTCTCATTCAACAATAAGTCATAACTTTACCTTACTTTCATAATCAGTGAACTAAATAACCTGTAAAACAAAATTGCCCTCATAAAGTTCACCCTCAGAGAGGAACATTTCTCTGATTATGTTGCTGCTCCAGGCTCTGCACTCCCTTGCTCTGTGACTTGCAAAACAACACTTCACACTAAGCCTCAGTTTCCTAATTTGAAAATTAAAAGGTAGGACTAGATCTTTTCCAACTCAATAATTCCATGACTCATAATTTTTATCTTCCGTTTTATGGGTTGTGTTTGGCAGATTGTCCTTTTTTAAAGCTTTCCACTTCTTAATCTCTTAAGGACAAATGACCAATAAATCTCAAGTATGTGTATTTCAACTAGGTTCCTCTAAGAATGTTGCCAGATCCTCATTTTATACTCCTTTTAAAATATATTAGCATAATAAATGCATAATTTAATTGATATCATTGTGTAAGATATTTAAGTTCTTTGGTTTGTTGTGCAAAAAAAAAAAAATGACAAGCTGAAATCATGTGTATATTAGTGATGCAAATGGGAATAAATGCAGAATTTCTGATACTATACTTTGCTTGCTTCTTGAATCCACTAAGCTTCTTATAAGTATATTTTAGACAAAAAAGTAGTTAACATTTCAATAGTGTATACTTTTCATTAGGTTGCCAATACTGACCAAGTCCTCACAATGGCCTATTTCTTACCCACTGACTTGGTCTGACCGAGCTGTAGTTTAGCATCTCCCTTCCCCACAGAGTCTTGAAGTTTGGCTTGGCCCCAAATCTAAGCAAGTACTAAATGCAGGAGGACATCTTCCCTTAAGAGTTCATTCAGAATCAACTGACAAGAGGGAAACATTTCCTGTTAATGCCACTCTCTTCATATCCTCTGCTCAGCTCGCCCTGCTGCTCCATTTCCCCTCCAAGTTCCTATAGACTTGCTTTACCCCTCGTTATTGAAAAAGGAAAAAAGAAAGGCATTTTTCTGTTTGATTTTGAGATGCCTGAAATCCTGAGGAAGGAGGATTCTCCCTGTTGTAATAATCTTTTTAAGTTTTTCCTTGCCTAAGTCTGTATTTGTCTGTATTTAACAGTACTAAAAATTTCTTAGAAACTAAAAATTTCTTTCTGATTCATCTTTTACCTTCTCAGCCAGTTTTACTTTTCCTATTGTCTTATCAGACCATAAAGGGTGTTTCCCACTGTCAATCCTTAGGGACTATATAACTGATTTTCTTTGTGTAGTCATTGTTTTGAAAAATGTGAGCATGCTTCTATGTGTGTACATGTGTAGGACATGTGGATTATACCTACAATATCAGAATTGTATATGTGACATAATTATAGATGTGAGATATATACAGATTGATTTCTTGATCAATTTCTAATACAGTTCTTTTTAATTAATTATTTTATTAACATATAACGTATTATTTGCCCAAGGGGTAGAGGTCTGTGAATCGTCAGGCTTACACACTTCACAGCACTCACGATATTGCATACCGTCCCCAATGTCTATAACCCAACCACCTTCTTCCTTCCCCACTTTCCCCCAGCAAACCTCAGTTTATGTTGTGAGATTAAGGGTCTCTTATGGTTTGTCTTCCTCCCAGGCTCATCTTGTTTCATTTTTTCCTTCCGTACACCCCCAAACCCCCACTCTGCCTCTCAAATTCCTCATATCAGGGAGATCATATAATTGTCTTTCTCTGATTGACTTATTTCACTCAGCATAATACCCTCTAGTTCCACCACATCATTGCAAATGGCAAGATTTCATTTCTTTTGATGGCTGCATAGTATTCCATTGAATATATATACCACTTCTTCTTTATCAATTCATCTGTTGAAGGACATCTAGGTTCTTTCCATAGTTTGGCTATTGTGGACATTGCTGCTATAAAAATTTGGGTGCACATGCCCCCTCAGATCACTACATTTTAATCTTTAGAGTAAATAACCAGTAGTGTGATTGCTGGGTCATAGGGTAGCTCTATTTTCAACTTTTTGAGGAACCTCGATGCTGTTTTCCAGAGTGCCTGCACCAGCTTGCATTCCCACCAACAGTGTACAAGGGTTCCATTCCTTTCTCTGCATCCTCTCCAACATCTGTCATTTCCTGACTTGTTAATTTTAGCCACTCTGACTGGTGTGAGGTAGTATCTCATTGTGGTTTTGATTTGTATTTCCCTGATGCCAAGTGATGTGGAGCACTTTTTCATGTGTCTGTCAGCCATTTGGATATCTTCTTTGCAGAAATGTCTGTTCATGTCTTCTACCCATTTCTTGACTGGATTATTTGTTCTTTGGGTGTTGAGTTTGATAATTTCTTTATAGATTTTGGATACAGCCCTTTATCTGATATGTCATTTGCAAATATCTTCTCCCATTCTGTCAGTTGTCTTTTGGTTTTGTAATTGTTTACTTTGCTGTGCAAAAGATTTGAACTTGATGAAGTCCCAGCAGTTCATTTTTTTGCCCTTGCTTTCCTTGCCTTTGGCAATGTTTCTAGGAAGAAGTTGGGGCAGGTGAGGTCGAAGAGGTTGCTGCCTGTGTTCTCCTCAAGGATTTTGATGGACTCCTAGCTCACACTGAGGTCCTTCATCCATTTTGAGTCTATTTCTGTGTGTGGTGTGAGGAAATGGTCCAGTTTCATTCTTCTGCATGTGGTTGTCCAATTTTCCCAACACCGTTTGTTGAAGAGACTGTCTTTTTTTCCATTGGACATTCTTTCCTGCTTTGTTGAAGATTAGTTGACCATAGAGTTGAGGATCCATTTCTGGGCTCTCTATTCTGTTCCATTGATCTATGTGTCTGTTTTTGTGCCAGGACCATACTGTCTTGATGATGACAGCTTTGTAATAGAGCTTGAAGTCTGGAATTGTGATGCCACCAACTTCAGCTTTCTTTGTCAACATGCCTCTGGCTATTCAAGGTCTTTTCTGGTTCCATATAAATTTTAGGATTATTTGTTCCATTTCTTTGAAAAAAATGGATGGGATTTTGATAGGGATTGCATTAAATATGTAGATTGCTTTAAGTAGCATAGACATTTTCACAATATTTATTATTCCAATCCATGAGCAGGGAAAGTTTTTCCATTTCTTCGTGTCTTCCTCAATTTCTTTCATGAGTACTTTATAGTTTTCTGAGTACAGAGTCTTTGCCTCTTTGGTTACATTTATTCCTAGATATCTTATGGTTTTGGATGCAAGTTTAAATGGGATCGACTCCTTAATTTCTCTTTCTTCTGTCTTGTTGTTGGTGTATAGATGGAACTGATTTCTGTGCATTGATTTTATATCCTAACACTTTACTGAATTCCTGTATGAATTCTAGCAGTTTTGGAATGGAGTCTTTTGGGTTTTCCACATAAAATATCATATCATCTGCAAAGAGTGATCATTTGACCTCTTCTTTTCTGATCCGGATGCCTATAATTTCTTCTTCTTGTCTGATTGCTGAGGCTATGACTTCTAGTACTATGTTGAAAAGCAGTGGTCATAGTGGACATCCCTGCTGTGTTCCTGATCTTAGTGGAAAAGCTTTTTCCCCATTGAGAAAGATATTCGCTGTGGGTTTTTCATAGATAGCTTTGATGATATTGAGGTATGTACTCTCTATCCCTACACTTTGAAGAGATTTGATCAAGAAAGGATGCTGTACTTAGTCAAATGTTTTTTCAGCATCTATTGAGAGTATCATATGGTTCTTGTTCTTTCTTTTACTAATGTATTGTATCACATTGATTGATTTGCAGATGTTGAACCAACCTTGCAGCCCAGGAATAAATCCCACTTGGTTGTGGTGAATAATCTTTTTAATGTACTATTGATTCCTATTGCCTAGTATTTTGGCGTGAATTTTTGTGTCTGTGTTCATCAAAAATATTGGTCTGTAATGTCTTTTTTGATGGGGTCTTTGTTTGGTTTTGGGATCAAGGTAATGCTGGACTCATAAAATGAGTTTGGCAATTATCCTTCCATTTCTATTTTTTGGAACAGTTTCAGGAGAATAGGTATTAATTCTTCCTTAAATGTCTGGTAGAACTCCCCTGTGAAGCCATCTGGCCCTGGGCTCCTGTTTTTGGGAGATTTTTGATGACTGCTTCAATCTCCTTACTGCTTGTGGGTCTGTTCAAGTTTTCTATTTCTTCCTGGTTCAGTTTCGGCAGTTTATAGGTCTCTAGGAATGCATCCATTTCTTCCAGATTGTCAAATCTGCTGGCATATTTTTGCTCGTAATATGTTCTTATAATTGTTTGTATTCCTCTGGTGTTGGTGGTGATCTCTATCATTCATGATTTTACTTATTTGGGTCCTTTCTCTTTTCTTTTTGATAAGTC
This sequence comes from Enhydra lutris kenyoni, assembly GCF_002288905.1. NCBI lineage: Eukaryota > Metazoa > Chordata > Mammalia > Carnivora > Mustelidae > Enhydra > Enhydra lutris. Next base: position 5,333,134 of record NW_019154091.1, read on the forward strand.
TGGCCAGGGATTTATGAATCTTATTAATTCTTTAAAAGAACCAGCTCCTCGTTTTATTGATTGGTTTTACTGTTCTTTTGGTTTCTACTGCCTTGATTTCTGCTTGGATCTTTATGATTTCTCTTCTCCTGCTGGGTTTAGGCTTTCTTTGCTGTTCTTTCTCCAGCTCCTTTAGGTATAGGGTTAGTTTGTGTACTTGAGACCTTTCTTCTTTCTTGAGAAAGGCTTGGATTGCTATATACTTTCCTCTCAGGACAGCCTTTGCTGTGTCTCACAGATTTTGAACAGTTGTGTTTTTATTATCATTTGTTTCCATGAATTTTTTCAATTCTTCTTTAATTTCCTAGTTCACCCATTCATTCTTTAGTAGGATGCTCTTTAGCTCCATGTTTTTGAGTTCTTTCCAACTTTTCTCATGTGATTGAGTTCCAGCTTCAGAGCATCGTGGTCTGAAAATATGCAGGGAATGATCCCAATCTTTTAGTACCAGTTGAGACCTGATTTGTGACCCAGGATGTGACCTATTCTGGAGAATGTATCATGCACTAGAGAAGGATGTGTATTCTGTTGCTTTGGGATGGAATGTTCTGAATATTTCTGTGATGTCCATCTGGTCCAGTATGTCATTTAAGACCTTTATTTCCTTATTGATCTTTTGCTTGTATGATCTGTGCATTTCAGTGAGGGGGGGTGTTAAAGTCCCCTACTATTGTTGGATTATTGTCGATGTGTTTCTTTGATTTTGTTATTGTTTGGTTTATGGAGTTGGCTGCTCCCATGTTAGGGTCATAGATATTTAAAATTGTTAGATCTTCTTGTTGGACAGACCCTTTGAGTATGATATAGTGTGCTTCCTCATCTCTTATTATAGTGTTTGGCTTAAAATCTAATTTATCTGATATAAGGATTGCCACCCCAGCTTTCTTTTATTGTCCATTAACATGGTAAATTGTTTTCTACCCCCTCACTTTAACTATGGAAGTGTCTTCTGGTCTAAAATGAGTTTCTTGCACATAGCATATTGATAGCTTTTGTTTTTTTATCCATTCTGATACCCTGTGTCTTTTGATTGGGGCATTTAGCCCATTTACATTCAGGGTAACTATTGAAAGATACAAATTTAGTGCCACTGAATTGCCTCTAAAGTAACTGTTATTGTATATTGTCTCTGTTCCTTTTTGGTCTACTACTTTTAGGCTCTCTCTTTGCTTAGAGAACCACTTTCAATATTTCCTGTAAGGCTGGTTTGGTGTTTGCACATTTTTAAATTTTTGTTTGTCCTAGAAACTTTTTATCTCTCCTTCTATTTTCAATGACAGCCTAGCTGGATATAGTATTCCTGGCTGCATATTTTTCTCATTTAGTGCTCTGAATATATCATACCAGTTCTTTCTGGCCTGCCAGGTCTCCATGGATAAGTCTACTGACAATCTAATATTTCTACCATTGTATGTTACAGACTTCTTGTCCCGAGCTGCTTTCAGGATTTTCTCTTTGTCAATAAGACTAGTAAGTTTTACTACTAGATGATGGGGTGTAGACCTATTTTTATTGATTTTGAGGGGGGTTCTCTGTGCCTCCTGGATTTTGATGCTTGTTCCCTTTGACATATTAGAGAAATTCTCTCCTAACTTGCTCCAATATACCTTCTGCCCCCCTCTCTCTTTCTTCTTCTTCTGGAATCCTAATTATTCTAATATTGTTTCATCTTATGATATCACTTATCTCTTGAATACTCCCATCGTGGTCCAGTAGTTGTTTGTCTCTCTTTTGCTCAGCTCCTTTATTCTCCATCATTTTTCTTCTATATCACTAATTCTCTCTTCTGCCTCTTTTATCCTACCAGTAATCCTCCATTTTTGATTGCACCTCATTAATTCCTTTTTTATTTCAGCCTGGTTAGACTTTAGTTCTCTTATTTCTCCAGAAAGGGATTTTATTTCTCCAGACACGGTTTCTCTAATATCTTCCATGCCTTTTTCAAGCCCAGCTAGCACCTTGAGAATCATCATTCTGAACCCTAGATCTGACATATTACCAATGTCTGTATTGATTAGGTCCCTAGCCATTGCTACTGGCTTTTGTTCTTTTTTTGTGGTGAGTTTTTCTGACTTGTCATTTTATCCAGGTAAGAATATATGAACAAGAGAATAAAGTACTAAAAGGGTGGCAAAGACCCCAGAAAGATGTACGCTTACCAAATCAGAAGATACCACAAACCAGAGGGAAAAAAAGGGGGTAAAAAGAAATTTTATATATATATATATATATATATATATATATTAGACTGGTGAATAAAACAGAGCCACTCACTTTATTTTGGGTGTATTTTGGTCTCTTAGAAGAAACTACCTCCCAAAATTTTCAAGAAAGAAAAACATATATACAAAAATAAGGGTAAACATGATGAAGGGATGGAATATGACTGTAAAGATGAAAATTTTTTTAAAAATCCTGAAAAAGGAATTGATAAGATAAGTTGGTTGGAAAAAGAAAAAAGAAAAAAAAAAGGTGAGGGGTAGAGAATGTGCTTAGGCTGGAGACTAGAACAACACCATGTGCCAGATTTAGGATGTATTTTGATCTATTAGGAGAAATTGTATCCCAAAATTTTTTAGAAAAAAATATATATATATATACCAAAAAATAAGGTTAAATACAATGAAGGATGAAATATGATTATAATAATGACAGTTTAAAAAGGTTTTTTGAAAGGTATTGTTAAGATAAACAAGTTAAAAAACATTAAAAGAGGAAAAAGGAAAAGTTAAAAAAATAGAATAAGAAAAAAATAAAATAAATTAATTAACTTTGCAAGACTAAAGGATCATGGGGAGAAAGCCATGAATTCTATGCATTGCTTTCTCCTATCTCTGGAGTTACGCTGTTTTCCTTGATCAGTGAGCTTGGTCTTGGCTGGATGTTCTTGCTGATCTTCTCGGGGAGGGGCCTGTGGTAGTGATTCTTCAATGTCTTTACCCGAGGTAGAATTGCACAGCCCTTGCCAGGCACCAGGCTAAGAAATCTGCTCAAGTTCACTCTCGGTAGCTTTTGTTCCCTGAACGCTTTCCATAGAGCTCTGGAGGGCAAGAATGAAAATGGGGCTTCCCAATCTCTGGCCCTGAGGAGCCAAGAGCTCAGGGCCCCACTCCTCAGTGTGCCCTCAGAGAAAAGGGATCAATTACTCCCCTCTCCCTAGTCTCTGACTGCACTCCGTGCTTACCTGGCCTGTGATCTAGCGTTTCTATCTCTGACGCACGGTCCCATTTGGAGTCTCCAAACCCAGCAGATTCCTGCCTCCAGAGGGGGAAGGTGAGTCTCCCTGGATCTGCCACTTGTGGGGTCCCTGTTCAAAGAGCAGTGGCCAGACTTTGTCTTGGATCATGGTATAAGGTAACCCTGAGCTGAGAGCTCATGACTCGGCTCTGTTGCTGTAGTCAGCTTCCCTACTCCAATACCTGGGAGCTCTGCAACATTCAGACACCCCTGATCTTTCAGTGACCCCGTGGGTCCTGAGATCACACTATCCCTGCAAGGGCTCCAACCCTACTTAGCCTCTGGAGTGATGATCTCAGTGGAGCAGTCTCCTAAAGGTTTTGGCTTTGTGCTCCGTTGCTCCACTGCTTGCTGGGAGCTGGCCCCTCCCCCTTGGTCTATCTTCCCATCGCCTGGGATTCACTTCTTCACACATCCTGCCTTTCAGAAAGTGGTCAATTTTCTGTTCCTAGAATTGCTGCTCTTCTCTTTGATCTCTTGTTGAGTTTGTAGGTGTTTGATAACTTGTAGGTGTTTGTAGCTTGATTACTATCTAGCTGAACTCCTATGACTTGATGTCATTTCAGTCTGCTACTCCTCTGCCCTTCTGATCCAATTCTGTATCAATCAGGAATTTTCTAAGAAAATTATCTCTTATCTATTCATATCATACCAAGTGCTCATAATTATAAAACACCAGTGAAATATGAAAGCATTTTAAATATAACTGCAACATACAATAGCAAACACATTATCACTTATTGTTGCTAACATATGAAAGGCTTGGTATAGTGACATTGAGCCTTTATTGTAAAAGTAAAGGAAAGATTGTCTTCTTTTTTTAAAGACTGAATAATATTCCATTCCAAGTATATACCACACTTTCTTTGTCCATTGATCCATTAATGGCATTTAGGTTGTTTCCATAGCATGGCTGTTGTGAATAATGCTGCAATGAATATGGGAGTGTGGATGTCTCTTTGAGATCCTTATTTCAATTCTTTTGGATAAATATCCAGAAGTGGGATTCCTAGATCACATTTTTGAGGAAATTCCATAATTGTTTTCCAGGGTGGCTGCACCACTTTACATTCCCAACAACAATGCACAAGGTTCCCCTTTTTCTGACCTCCTTGCCAATACTTGTTATCTTTTTTCTTTTTTTCTTTTATTTTTTTAAGATTTTACTTATTTATTTGAGCAAGAGAGACAGAAAACACAAGCAGGGGGAGCAGCAGGCAGAGGGAAAGGGAGAAGCAAGCTTCCAGTAGGGCAGGCAGCCCAGTGTGGGGCTTGATCCCAGGACCCTGAGACCATGACTTGAGTCACAGGCAGGCACTTAACTGACTGAGCCACCCAAGCACCCCTCTTCTTTTTTCTTTTATGATAGCCATTCTCTCAAGTGTGAGATGATACTTCATTGTAATTTTGATTTTCATTTTTCTGATGTTAAGTGATCTTGAGCTTCTTTTCATATATCTCTTTGCCTGGAAGATGTGATGCTAAGTGAAATAAGCCAGACACAGAAGGACAAATATTACATGATTCCACTTACATATCTTAGTCCATTCAGGATGCTCTAATAGAATACCACAGTCTCGGTGGCTTATAAACAATAACAATTTATTTCTCACAGTTGTGAAGGCTGGGAAGTCCAAGATCAAGGAGCTGACAAATTTGTGAGTGAATTTCTGGTGAAAGCCCACCTCCTAGTTCATGCAGCTATCTTTTCACTGTGTCCTCATGTGGTGAAAGGGGGCAAGGTAACTCTCAGGGGTCTCTTAGAAGGGCACTGCCCATTCATGAGGGCTTACTTCCCAAAGTTTCCACCTGCAAATACCATCACACTAGGGATTCGATTTCAACAATTTTGGAGGGCACAAATATTCAGTCTAGAGCATATGAGGTATCTAAAACAGTCAAACTCATAGAAACAGGGGATAGAATGGTGCTTACCAGGAGCTTGGGAAGGGGGAAGGGGAGTTGCTCTTCAACAGGTATAAAATTTTAGTTTGCAAGATGCAAAAGTTCTAGAGATCTGCTGCATAACATTGTGCTCTATAGTTAACAATACTGTATTGTATACTTAAAATTTTGTTAAGAGGGCATAGATCCCGGGACGCCTGGGTGGCTCAGTTGGTTAAGCAGCTGCCTTCGGCTCAGGTCATGATCCCAGCGTCCTGGGATCGAGTCCCACATCGGGCTCCTTGCTTGGCAGGGAGCCTGCTTCTCCCTCTGCCTCTGCCTGCCATTCTGTCTGCCTGTGCTTGCTCTCTCTCCCTCTCTCTCTGACAAATAAATAAAATCTTAAAAAAATATATATATATATATATTAAAAAAAAAAGAGGGCATAGATCCCATGTTAAATGTTCTTACGACAATAAAAAATAAAAACAAAGAATAAAGGAAAGAAAACAGGCCTCCATTACCCTTATTACCCTCTGCATTTACAACACAAATGTCTTCCACTTGAGCTTCTCAAGCATTTAAATAAACCATTTGTATCTGGTATACTTTTGTTATTTTTTTCTTTTTCAATGGAGTAAGTGCTCATATTCTTACTAGTGTTACTTAGAGTGGGACTCTGTATATTTATATTCTGCCTTTCTTCAAAAAATACTTGAGAAGGCTTGCAATAAAAGATATAATTACAGTAAAATAAGACCCCATTAAAGCAATAGTAAAAGATATGAACCTGATAGTTTAAAAGAAAAATTTTAGATGAGAGACAAAAGAAAGAAAATATTCCAGCAAACCTAAGGAGAATGACTTCAACTAAGCATACAACTTGGCTCTAAGCTTCTTAGCAAGCCAAGACAAAAGTGGTCTACAGAGCTGTCATTATAAAGAAAATATTATCAGATATATAGAGAAAGGAGCTCTTTTCTAGCTTGAAACTCTGGGGAGAATTTCTCCCATGGGTCATTTTATAAAAGATAGCTAACTAGATTAGGAACAACCCCATCATTAGGGGAAAAGGGAGTATTCTACCTGTGACTTACATATAGCCAGATGTGCAGTGATAAGGTAGTGCTCCTTTCTAGACGGGACTTCTGGCTTTCTCCACGATATAAACAAGCACTAGCTCTAAAATATGAATATTGTTTTCCCTTACCCTTTCAAAAAAGGCCCTCTTTATTTAACCTGTACTGTGGGTCAGTGACTTAAGTACCAGGATTTCAAGGGTATTTAATAAAATTACAGCACTAAAATGTCACATGACAGGTTGGGGAACTATTAATCATATGTGGAAGAACATGATATATGTTGTCAGAAAATGTAAGTTAGGGTCACAGTTCCATTTCTTACTGGCTGCATGACCTTGGACAACTGACTTCATCATTTGAAGCCTCCATTTCCTTATTCTTTATAATGAGAATAATAGATTTCTTCTTATTATAATTAAATGGGATAATTTGCATGAAAGCACTTATAAACTGCAAAGGTCTATTAGTTATTATTATGTTACCTTCCCAGAAGTCTCTTTACCTTAAAATTAGAGGTCATTGTGGTCATTTTTCTCTCCAGGCAATTGAATGCATTTTATAAGCACTCAGTAAAGTGTGGCTTTGTATTCATGCATAGACAATTCACCCCCTGGAAGGTCTCTAAAAACAAAACAAAGCAAAAATTTTTTAAAAAATAGACTTTATTCTTGAAGAAGTGACCAGTAAATTAGATTTTCTAGTTCATTTTTATGTTTTAGAGAAAAATTTGTTTACGTTATGAACAAAACAAATAAGGCCATTTTCCCCACTAATAAAAACAGAATAGAGGGGCACCTGGGTGGTTCAGTGGGTTAAAACTTCTGCCTTTGGCTCATGATCATGATCCCAGGCTCCTGGGATGAAGCCCCACATCGGGCTCTCTGCTGGGCAGGGAGCCTGCTTCCCTTCCTCTCTCTCGCTCTCTCTGCCTGCCTCTCTGCTTACTTGTAATCTCTGTCTGTCAAATAAATAAATAAAAATCTTTAAAAACAGGAATAGAGAGAAATTCCAGGACAATGAACAAAGACCCAGTGTGTAAACACATGCATGCTTACAACATAATTGCTAAGATTGACTGCAGTTCAACTTGTAGTACCATCAGTCTTTCCTAAACAAATTTGGGAAAGAAGGCAGTAAATTATTTTTTTAAAGATTATGCTAACATCTCATCTCATTGGTTGTGTGTAATTGGGAGCTTAGAGAGCCTGAAGACAGACAGGTTACTATACTGCTGTTCTAGTCATCCAGACCCAAGAGAAAGTGACAAACTAGACTTAACAATAGTAGCTATAGGAAAAGGTAGAGAGTAGTCTGTGAGAGATGTCTGTTATTTACCAATATTTAACCCTTTCTGAGTCACCAGTTGGTTGGAAAGTCTCTCGGAAACTGAGGCATCTTGCAGGAAAAAAGCAAATACACTTCAAAATAATTTCCAATCCCTACCACATACATATGTGTATATATGTACAGACTCATGTGTGCACACACATACAACCATCATGAGAGAGGAAAAATGCTTGTGGATAAAGGAAACACAGCATTAATGCAGAGTTATCAATTTCTAAAAGATTTTCCAAATTCCTGAGAGCACTCCAGACTCTGGATTTCTGGAGTTGAAAGTTTTCATAGCTATGATCAGGGCTAAAAATACCACCAAAGTCTATCAGAGAACAATGTAGAGTCTCTCTTCCATTTGCGAAGATCGGAGCATAACATCAACAACAGTTCATACCTTAAATAATCATCAGCCATAGTAGATTTGGGAAAGGGTTAAATGAAACATTTCAAATTATAAGATGTCAAATAAGAGAATTTTAGGGTGTATAGATGTGGGATTTCTAACATAAGTTTAAGATATATTTTATCTGCTCACATATCCTTGAATCACACATAATTTTCTGCACACTTTTTGATACAGTGATAGATACACAGGATATGGGGATTGCGAGGCTGACCCTGTGTGTTAACAATTATTTCCATAAACCTGTGTGTCTCTTAGATTTTGAATTTCTTTGTTGATACATATATTCTCAGCTTTAAAATTCTAAACTGGAGGAAATTTAAAATGTTCATCATTTTCTACTTTCCTTTTTTAATGCTGAGAAATTTTCTCCATGAAGATTTTAATTTGTTGTTTTACTAGATAATGTATCTGATTCATGATTTACAAATAAGAAAGTATAAATGATTGTATAATATTCTCTGAAGAAAATTTCTCTGTAGTACCTATGACCTAATATTCCCATTTCCCCCTTTCATATGCAACCACAGTGTCAGGTATATCCTTTTAGGGATATTTAATCAAAATACAAACAAATATGAATATACTTTCTTTTTCTCCTTTACTTCTCCCTTTTAAGCTAATTAACAAATAGTATCATACTCTACACACTGTTCTTCGTCTTGCTTTTTCAATCTATTAATTTAAATTAATGAAGATCTTTCCATAACAGAAAATAGAGCACTACCTGGTATTTAATTGTGTGAAAGTACCATAATTTATTTCACTATCTCCTACATTACTTCTGGTATATTGTTATTAAAGTGCTTTAATATAAACTTGTTTATATTTTAGATGTGCAGGCATTATCTGATAGGTACATTCCCAAAAGTTAAATTACACATGTATATTTGTCCCTTTGATAACCACTGCCAAATTGCCCTCCTTAGAGGTTATAATTATTTACCCCATCGCTGGCAATATATAGGAAAACCTTATGTCCTGACCAATAAAACATGTTATCAATATTTTGGACCTTTGCTCTTTTGGCAGGTAAAAAATAGTATCTCTGTGCCATTTCTTGTATTAAGAGTGAAGTGGAGCTTCTTTTCATATGCTTACTTTCCATTTGTATTTACTTTTCTCTCTAAACTACCTATTCATATCTTTTGCTCAATTTGGGGATGTTGTTTGTCTATTTGTATTGACTTAAAGGAGTTATTTATCATTAGGCATACAGCTCTGTGTATGTGTAATAAGTTACAATGATCTTCCCTGATTTTGCATTTGTCTTGTGACTTAACTTATGGTGATTTTGCCATGCAAAATTTTAAAAATGTTTTATAGTTTACTTAATCAAGACTTTTTAAAATTGATGGTTTCAAAGTTTTGTGTTATTATTAGAAAGGCTTCCCTCACTTCCACATTATCAGAGAATCTTCCTATAGTTTCTTCTAGTACTTTTATCATTTTGTTTTTTCTAAATGTGTTCTGTAGGTAATTTTCTTATATAAGGAATAAGGGATGGATCAAACTATACTTTTATAGATGACTACCCAATTGCCCTTACATCAGTTAATGAATTAATAGTCCATGTGTTCTCACTGATTTGAGAAGCACATTTATTATATGCCTGATGTCCAATGATATTTTGGTTTTTATTTACTTTCTACTGTGTTCCTCTCATATACCTCTATCTATCCACATGTCAATACCACAGACTTGTTAGTTCTGTTTCTAGAGTCCATGTGTTTTCTTACCTTGCAAGTTCATGATTGTATTTTAATGCTTGTAAGTGTTTGAACAATTACCCACCACCACTCTGTTTCTTCAAGGTTTAAAGATGCCTCATTTATCCTTAGAGGGCAGGTGAATGACCCTTGTTCTGCAGACTCAGGTATTAGCCAGAATTTTCCTTCTAGCTAACAGCTATGCTCAAAGATTGACTCTTAAAGAGAAGCTTTCTAAACAGCGGCAAGATCCCAGCACACTTGCAGGGTCTTTAGAGACTAAGATGGTTGGTCTTCATCTGGAGTTTTATTAAAAAATTTAGGTGTCCCCTGGAGAATTGAATTGACTGTCATTGTGAGAGGAATCCTTCCATGGACTTTCTCACTGAAGTCTCTTACTTTGAGCCTTTGTTCAGTCTTCCCAAAGCCCAGCCAGCCTCTGAGAGGTGAGCACATATTGTGATTCTCTGCAATGACTGTAATTGATCTTCTGCTTGAATCTGAGCCACACTCATCACTCCCTACACTTCATTGCCTTTATACTCCCTTACTCTAAAGCAAAATCTTGTTTATTTGTTCATTTGTTAGCTGGCTGGCAGGGAGGACAAGGGGTTTCTTTTATTCTTCATTTCCACTTTTATATCATCACAATTCCTTATGCCTAGAAAAATCTGTTTCGTGGTTGCATTTTATCTGCTGAATGGAGTGCTGAAGAAAAATTGCACTGGGTGGGGTTAAGGAAGACTTTATTCAAGACTGTTGCAATAGGAGTAGGAGACTAAATCTAACTCCCCTGAAACACAGGTGGGAGAGTTTTAAGTGCTGGGGTGAGCTACTGGGAAAATACTAAATGACAGTTATGGAAGAAGATTGGTCAATATAATTAGGCCATCTCTGTTTGCTAATTGCTGCTTATTGAAATTAGGCCCTCCCAAAGCTTGGGAGAGAGGGGCGATATCATTCTGATGGCTGCATTTCAAAAGGATGGCTTTCAGGCCCTTGAGAAGACTTTCCTTGTCTTGTAAAACCATCAAGAGCCTGGGAGGAGATTTACATCTCTAAGAAACAGAGAAATAATTTACAGTTATAAGTTTTCTAAAGTAAATGCTCTAAGAAAATGGATATCAGGGGTCTATGGTAAGGAAGAAATCTGTCTAAAGTTTAGCCAAGCTGAAGGGACATTAACCCACAGCTAATTTAGTCACTAATAACTCTTTCCACCTGTAACTATCGGATTTCTAATGGAGATTCACCCTCTTCCTTGAGAGAATCATCTGATTACTCAGGACACTGTATTTGTCAACCAAGCTGAGTTAGAGGAATCACACTCTTAAGCACAGTGGTTTCACATGATCTCATGTTTATGAGTGTTTACATACATAGGCCAGAAAATGCCTATTTTGGTGCAAGTACTCACAGAACCCCTTCACATGCTACAGTATTTTATACCATGTTTCATAGGACTCTTACTCTTAATAAGAGTAATAAATAACTTTTTAGGAGGCACTTAATATAACCGAGGTACTGTTGTATGCACCTTACTTGTATTTATTCATGTAATCCTGACAAATACTCTATGAAGTAGATATTCTCCCACTTTACAGACTGCAAGCCAAAGGACCAGAAATTAAGAAACTTGCCCAAGCTCATTTAAACAGAAATAATGGGATTTAAATCCACTCTGATTCCAGAACCCAAGATTTTAACTTTTATGTTAAACTGCCTTGCTTTCTAATCTTTCAAGAGTTTTCCCAAGGGACTAGGGCAGTATTTTCTTTTAAGAATTGTTCAGGAGGTGATATACTGGGGTAAACTGAAAGGTCTTGGGGCTTAGGTGGCCTCTTTACTTCTGAGCCTGTGGGCAGCAGGTAGGAACCAGTGACTGCAGAGGCTCCCCAGCCTGAACACCACTGTGACAGCCACTTACCAGAGAGTCCCTTAATAGTCTGTTCTATGAAGTAGTAATCAGGTATTTTCCATAAAGCACTGTGAAAGAATTCAATAGAGACACCTAGGGAAATTAAAATAAGCCATTTTACTCCTTAAGAATTCAGAGGACTTAGAAACAATCTGTCAAGGTCAGGGAAATAGAAGAATGCTGGGAGAGGAAAGGTGAGAAAAAAAGTGTTGTTGTTTTTTTAAAATCCAAAAAGCAGAAGTTAGAAGGAGAGTATCTTTTTTTTTTTTTTTTTTTCTGAGCAGCCTTGAAATGTTAATCTTTGCATCCTGATGTTAATGCGGACCCTAGAGCAGGACAATGGAGAGGCCCTTCACCTCTCTGGAGTCTGTATACCTGTGCCAAGACACCATCACTACAGATTCCCTTTTCTTTTCTTTTCTTTTTTCTTTTTTTTTTTTTTTTTTTTTTTGGGGGGGGTCAAGCCCTCACCTTTGGACCCTTGTTTTGTCACTGGGTTGAGACAATAATGTGTATAGAGGGGAAAATATAGATTAGATTTTAATTGAAGATCCATTACTTATTAGGTGAGGGATCTTGTGCAAGACTCTTATCCACTCTGAGTCTCAGTTTTCTCATCTGTATAATGGGGATAACTCTTTTTAGGGTTGTAAAGATTAGAGATAATGTCTAAAAAGTGCTACTTATGCAATAGTCACTCAACAATTTATGAATATTAGTATACTTCAGCAAGCTTTTTCTAGTCATCAGCTGAAGACCTCAGAGCAAAGCAGGATGAGATTGAAACCAGGAACCAGGTCTATTTTCTGGGGCTATAGAAACAGTTGTCTGTAGACCTTGTGGTGGCAGGTGATGAACAAAAAGGATCACATAGGCAAGGCAAGGAAAAGATAGCCCATGGTTATAATCAGTATCAAGTCCAGCTTAAGGATGTTAAAGAACTTAAGAGGAAACAGGAAGCATAATAGAAAATTCAGGTAGTCAGAATGAACATAAACCAGAATTTAAGAAACAATTTCCATATAAAGCAGGACTGGCTGGGAAGAGGGCTAGCAGCTGCAAGGCAACTAGATTTCAAGAAGATTTAGTAGGTCCTCAGAATAGAAGCACCATGGATGTAGATCAAGGAACCCCTCTATAAGATTGGCACGTGGAGGTAAAAAGTCTCAGGGAAAGATGAGAATGCGAGGGACAGGACCTTGAAAGTAAAGAGATTAGCCTAACTTTTTTGGCTGCTGTAACCAAGAGACTCAACATAATAGTAGCTTAAACAAGATAAAAATTTACTTTTCTCACATTGAAGTTTGGCTCAGTGGTCTGTGATATGGCAAAAGTCATCCAAAAGCATCAGGGACCATGTTCGTTCTGTCTGGTAGTTCTGCCACCATTAGTACATAGCTTCCATCTTTGACTCAAGATAATGTCCTTAGCTTTCACCATCCCTTCCACTTTCCAAATAATGGCAGGAAAAGAAGATTACATTTTCATTTTAAGGACACACTTCTCACATACTGTTGGCCAGAATTTAGTCACACAGTCATACCAAACTGCAAAGGAAGCTGAATGTAGTCCTTGGTGGAGCAGCCACAACCCCACCCAAAATTGTTACTATTAATTAAAATTACTAAACTTGTATCTATACCATGGACATCAAAACAGAAGTCCAGTTATGGAATCCCAGGACGCATGATGTGTCAAACCATGGCTTCTTAAAGGAGATAAGTCAGAGCCTTGCCAGACAGTAGTCAGCATAGTTGTGCTTATTTCCATTCATATTTAGAAGAAACCTGCTGGTCTCCACCAAAGTCTTGGTGTTTTGTAGTTTATTGAAACTACAAAATCAACTAGCAGAGAAAGCTATAGATTTTTTAAAGAAATATGTATTTTTTACTTTCTAGTGAGAAAAAGAGCTAAAACTCAATGTTTACAAAGTCTTGCAAAATTAAAGAAATGACTTAATAAAGCTTGCAGAATACCAAATGATTCACCACATTTATGAATTTTACTCTGTCCGTGAGACCTACTAATATGCTCAGAGTCCCAGTGCTTGTAAGTGGTAAAACCAGAACTTAAAACCATCCCTATCTAATGCAAAAGTAAAGTTTTTCCCATGTATACTTAAATATTTTTATAAGCTGCATCAGAAAAAACATCAATTTGACTATAACACACACTATTTTATCATTTAGAGTTTTTATTTTATATTTCTTGAAAGAGCTCTAATATATTTAGGCATTTTTTAAGTCATATATCATTCTTGGGTATACATTAAAAGGAAAATATGAGCAAGTTAAATTGTTTCAGATTCTTCTAAAACTTCCTCAGCATCTAAATCTGACTCTTCTGAATGGGTTCAGTTTTGTCTCAGTCATTGGGGCCCATGTGTTCCGTACAATATTATCCTTTGTGCCACCAAGAACTTGAGGGATGAAACGTTTCCTAAAACAAATATAAAACAACTAAAATCTTGGGCTTTTAAGTTCGCTTTGCAATTATATAGAGCTAGTCTACCTTTCTTAGAAAATTTGGAAAATTTTGGAAAATTTTAATGCTGGTGCATTTGATGACCACACAGGTAAAGACGAGGACAACTGTGCTGACCACTGTCAGGCCAACAATGACTATACAATAACAGTTTTAAGCCACATCCCAATTACTGAGTGTTCCAATATTAAAAAAAGAAAAGCGCATCTTAGAATTTATGAAACAATACTTCCCTTTGGTTCTTTAACTGTATTCCAAGGGGATGCTTGAATACAGTTAAATACTTGAATACAGTTCCACTCATTTACTTTAGAGTCTTCTCCCAGTCTGCCTATGATGGATGTCCTGAAGCCCCATGAAAACCGTTCTTCCTAGGTAGTTCAAAGGTCATCTTCGTTAGGTGAGTCTTAGTGGAATTTTCCCCACAGCCCAATTAGTAAGCCTGACAGCAAAGTTTCTACTCTTCCTTGATGCCTTGAGAATTGCCGTAGTTGTGACTTGGCAGGCCTCTGAGATAGGCTGAGAGGAGGCAAAAGGGGGATTCAGGGTAGGTAAGTGATGTATCGCAGAAAGGTTTGAAATAAGCAGTTTGGGCTGAGAGGGTGGCAAAACAAGCATCTGAAACGACCTGCTGCCAGCCTGCCAGTGCCTCCTGGGAGCTCAGCTCTGGGCAGAGAGGAGCAGACGCTGAAATGGCACCATCGCCATCGGAAATCCTATTAGAGGAAACAGGTCACTGGCAGGCGTAATTGGCCTTTTGTGAAGCTGCAGGAGTGGGAAACGAACCTCAGAAAAGTGACAGAAAAATAGCAGAAACTTCCATAAAACCTGCTGTGCGGTTCAAAGACAGAACATAGGGTCGTTCGGGGGTGGGGAAGCTAGATTCAGAGCCAGACAGACCTGGGTTGGAATCCTGACTCTGGCACTCACTCTCAATGCAGTTGTGCACAGGGATGTTGATCTTTGAGCACTGTTCATTTGCCTTCTCTAAAAATGAGATAGCCATCATCAGTATGTCACCAGGACGACTGGAGGGGAGAATGGGAAGTGATACAGCACCAAGCAGGCACACAGGAAATCTAACACTTTTCAGTGTCATCTGCCTGTCACAGGGAGTCTCAAGGTCCCCGAGTGCAGCACTAGCCCTGAAAGCATGAGGGGAGTCTCTCCTTTCCTGAAAACTGGGAACTATCTTTAACCCTTGAAAATGATACGTTTGTATATATTTTATATTTGGTTTCCAAAGCAACCATCAGAGCAAAGGCCACGTAAGTAGAAGCCCAAACATTTACCAAATGCTGATTCTCTGCTAGGCACTGGAATCTAGGTTTTCCCAGATTGAGCAAACATGAACCAGACAAGAAAAAATACAAATGCCATGGGCAAACCAGTGTTAGCAGAAGGAAGAAATATTTCTGCCAACATGCAGGGTCAGAGTAAGTTTGTATAGGGAAGCAAGTAAGCTGCTGGAATTTGAAGCTTAGCTAGGCTTCTAACTTACAACTGAAGATATATATGCACTTATAAAGGCATGGAAAAGTGTAGAATAAACAGGGAGTGTTGGTTGGAATTTGAAATAATAGGAACAAAAAATGAAAATACAGTCTGGAGCCTAACTGTGGTAAACCTTTCATCCCAGTCTCGCCTTTTTCAGGAGGCAGAGCTAGTGCAGGTTTCATCATCAGAGCAGTGTTTGGGAAGAATTAATCTGGCAGCAGCATGGAAGAACTGTGGCCGCCCATGTGTACAAATGCCACATTAGACAAAATCAGTATGCAGAATGGACTTTTTTTCTTTTCTGCTTCCTTGTTTTTCCCTGTAGCATGAGGCTCTGAATTGTACTTCATGGCAGATTAGATTGCCTAGGAACTACAAAGCCAGCACTTTGCCTTAGGTCTTCTTGGGAGATGCACATTGGGGTGAATATTTCTTGTCACTACACCAAGAGGTTTGGGGTTTGCCTGACAGAAAAAACTGTCTGCCTGGGTTGCTAATCCCTTGGGAAAAGATGAATAACAAGGCAGAAGAGCTCCAGGTTTGCTCTGACCCAAGGCTGTAATTCTGTCTCATTACCACTTCAGTGGGCTAGTCAACAAAAATTAGCATGGCTTGCCCTCCACTGGATGTCCTCTGTTCACTTTGTTCTTGCGTTTCATACAGCTACAGAATCCAAAGATGAGAATGATCAACTAGCAGGCAGAACTGTGGGATCCTTCCTGGTTAAAATAAGATAATATCTCTCCTTTGAGGTGAACTTAATCCAGAAGGAGAGTCATTTAACCCACAGATATTTCTAAGAATTTACTATATGCAAAGAATATGAAGAGCAAAAGGAATCTAAGAGGACTTTTCTGTTCTCAGGAAGATTAAGGCTTAATTTAGGGAAAAAGACTTGTACTCGAATAACAATGATACAAGATAGTGTTTGACAAGTTCTCATGGGTTACACATAATGGAGCTTTAGGAGTTCAGAGGAGCAAGATTTCATTTATTGATGGTGCTCAGTTTAGAAAGAAGAGGAATATGGAGGAAATAAATTGTAAACTGTGACAAGTCATAGGAAACAGTATAATTGACTTTACAGTCAGAATGACCTAATATAGCTTTCTGCTAACATTGCTATTAGCAGTGTAAACCAGGAAAATAATTTAGTTTCTCTGTCCTTCATCTATAAAACAGTGATAGCAATCACCTATTTCATAGACTTCATGTGAGGATTCAAAAAAATAATGCATATAATGTGCTTACTTATGAAAAGCTTGACTTATAGTAAATTAACATTAATTGTGGCAGTGTTATTTTGTTATTGTTGGATAAAGTTCCACAAATAAGAGTAATTTATTCTAGAAACAAGAATCACAGGCATATCAACTACCTACGTGTTCCTCGGAAGTCCTGAGGGACCCAGATGGTCCTGGGGGACCCAGATACTGATGGATCTCCTGAGACTAACATCTGGAGGTTGTCCTCTGCCTAATGGAAGTTTCCATCACCAAATAGCTATATAGCCTCAGTAAAATCACACACACACACACACACACACACACAGTCTGTCAGGGCAGTCTGTCAGTTACTTCTCTCTTAAAATGAGGAGAATAGGCCTTTATTTGGAACCACGTGGAACCACAAAGGTCACTGAATAGCCAAAACCATTTTAAGAAAGAACAAAGCTAGAAGTATCATGTTCCCTAATTTCAAACTATACTATGAAGTACACTAATCAAAACAGTATCGTATTGTCATAGAAACAGACACACAGATTAATGGGACAGAATAGAGTCCAGGAATAAACTCATGAATACTTGGTCAATTAATTAAGACAAGGGAGCCAATACTACAATGGGGAAAGAACAGTCTCTTTAATAAATGGTGCTGGGAAAACTGGACAGCTATGTGCAAAAGAATGAAACTGGACTATCTTACACCTTATACAAAAATGAACTCAAAATGTGGGCTCCTGGGTGGCTCAGTTGGTTAAGTGTCTGACAGTTGATTTTGGCTTAGGTCGTGATCTTAGGGTTGTGAGATGGAGCTCCGTGTTAGGCTCTACACTGGGCAGGTAGTCTACTTGGGATTCTCTCTCCCTCTCTTTCTGGCCCTTGCCCCCCAAAATTAACTCTACCCCTCCAAATTAACTTAAAATGGATTAAAGACTTGAATATAAGATCTGAAACCATAAAACTCCTAGAAGAAAACATAGACAGTAAGTAACTTGTCATCAGTCTCAGTAATTTTTTTTTTGGACCTAATTCCAAAGGCAAGAGAAGCAAAAGCAAATACAAACAAATGAGACTACCCTCAACGAAAAAGCTTCTGCACAGCCAAGGAAACCATCAACAAAATGAAAAGGCAACCTACTGAATGGGAGAAGATATTTGCAAATCATGTATTCAATAAGAGGTTAATATCCAACATATATAAAGAACTCTTATAACTCAATAACAACAACAAAAAAAACCTGTTTAAAAGATGAATAGAATACCTGAATAGACATTATTCCAAAGAAACCTACAGATGACCAACATACACATGAAAAGATGTTTAACATCACTAATCATCAGGGAAATGCAAATCAAAACCATAATGAGATGTTACCTTACACAATGGCTAGTATCAAAAAGATAAGAGATAACAAGTGTTGGCAAGGATGTGGAGAAAAGAGATCCCTCAGACACTGTTAACGAGAATGTAAAGTGGTACATCCTCTATGGAAAACAGTATGGGGGTTCCTCAAAAAGTTAAAAATAGAACTATCATATCATCTAGCAATTCCACTACTAGGTATCTATCTGAAGAATTAAAAAAGATGCATGCACCCCTGTGTTCATTGCTGCATTATTTACAAGAGCCAAGATACAGAATCAAGCCAAATGTCATCTGATAAATGAATGGATAAAGAAGATATGGTATATATACAAGGGAATATTATTTGGCCATTAAAAAGAATGAAATCTTAACCATTTGTGAGACATGGATGGACCTTGAGGGTATTATGCTAAGCAAAATAAATCACAGAAAGACAAAGACCATGTGACTTTTTGTATATGTGGAATCTAAAAGACAAAACAAACAAAATAAAACTAAGACTCATAGTTACAAAGAACAGATCTGTGGTTACTGGATAGGAGGGAACGAGGGTGGGGAAAGGAGCAAAACAGGTGAAGGAGATCAAGAAGTACAAACTTCCAGTTACAAAATAAGTCATGGGAATGTAATGTACAGCATGGGAAATATAGTCAATAATACTGATTAACTTTGTATGGTGACAGGTAGTAATTAGACATGTGGTAATCACTTTGCAACCTATACAAATGTCAAATCACTATGTTGTATGCCTAAAAATCATATAATATTGTATGTCACTTATTCTTCAATAATAAAGAGATCAAACACAGTCTCTCAAGACTTCAGTTACACATGTCCTAACATGGGGGAAAGTAGGCCTTAAGAGTCATAGGGGAGACTATTACAGCTGGAATTTAGATCATCTACCCAATCCTTTTATTTGATAGATGAGGAAACTAAAAGCCAGATAATTTAAGCAATTAGTCTGTGATTTCCTGACTCCTAATTCAGCTTTTTGTACATCATTATTTCAGGGGGAACAATTGAGGAGCCAGACTTCATCTAGTCAAAATTATTAGCCAGAAACTACTAATAACCCAAGTTGAAAGCATGATTTAAAATAAAAAAGTTCTAGGGGCATCTGAGTGGCTCAGTTGGTTAAATATCTGCCTTCAGCTCAGGTCATGATCCCAGGGTTCTGGGATTGAGCCCTGAGTTGGGCTCCCTGCTCACTGGGGAGCCTGCTTCTCCCTCTCCTTCTGCCTACAGCTCCCCCTGCTTGTGCTCATTCTCTCTCTCTGTGCCAAATAAAGTCTTAAAAATTTTTTTTAATTAAATAAGTAAATGAAATAGTGGTTCCCTTGTAACATGGAAATATATTTTTAAAATAACAATAATAATAAAGTTCTAAAGCATTCCTCAGTTATAAAAGTTCCTAGGGCCACAGATTGTGGAAAATCAAATATTCTTTTTTTTTTTTTTTAATATTTTATTTATTTATGTGACAGAGATCACAAGTAGGCAGAGAGGCAGGCAGAGAGAGAGGAGGAAGCAGACTCCTGGCAGAGCAGAGAGCCCGATGCGGGGCTCAATCCCAGGACCCTGGAATCATGACCTGAGCCGAAGGCAGAGGCTTTAAACCACTGAGCCACCCAGGCACCCCTGGAAAATCGGAATATTCTTAGAGGAAGAAACAGTGGACATCCAGGAAATTTTTTTTTCTCTCTCCAGTGGTATTTTATCAGTGAGGAATCATAAATCCATAGAGATCAGGTAATTTGTCCAGAGTCACACAGCTAAGAAGTTGCAGAGCCACACTGAGAACCTGGTTCTTCTGCCTCCTAATCCAGAGTTCTTGCCCTTACATCCTTTCCTCTTAGAACAACTGATTCTAAAAACAAGAAAAAGATGGTAGCTGTAGAATACGTTTATGACATTTCATTGCCTTGGCAACGGCATATCAAATTCAAGCAGTGAGTCACCTGGTACTCCAAACCCCTGCAGTGTCTCTGCTTTTAGGTTTTAGAAGGGAAAATTGTCAAATACAGGCATACAGCTTACCAGGAAGTACTTAAAAGGAAGGGAGGCCAGTAAATGCAGGCATGCGCTTGAGTGGCTCCCTGTTGCTATTATACTTATTTAGGGCTTTCAGGTGGCTGAAATCATTGTGCATCAATCATTCGCCATATAACATGAAACTAAAAGCTTGATCTATGGGAATGCAGTGTAGTTTTCAGATGAAGACTGCATTTCACTCACTTCAAAATAATTCCCAGTGTTTGCCTCCGAGACCCATTGATTTATGTTATCTCTTGCTCTGTAACAGTTTGGATTTGTCACACTTCGTGAAGTAATTTGGTTTCCTACAGGTTTTATTCTGTTTTGTAGAAGCAAGAGAACAGTTTTATTTTTGGTAGCATAAACACATGTCCTAAAAATTTTAGCCAGCATCTTTAGAAGGGTATGGATTTATTTTTAGCCATGTGCCCCTACCTGAAAGGTTTATGCTGTTAAACATTGATATTACTTGAAAAGTTATGCCCGAGGCATATTGCTTCCTCTTTCCTAGCTAGGAATTGAAATGCTTATAAAGCTTACTGAAAATTTACCAGGTCACTGAAATCAGAGATTTTATCTCTTATGCAGTAACTAAGAGAAATAGATTTATTTATTCAATCAACCATACACATTTATTGAGCCATTAATAGGTGCATTGCATTATTCAAGATGATTTGGTGGCATTAGATTGCACAAGATACACTCCTATGGTTCCAGTTCTGTTCTAACGTAGTGTTATGGGTACTTACAGAATGACAGAAATCACATTAATAAGACTCAACACCTGCCTTCAGGTTGTTCACAGTCTATCTGGGGAAACACTCATGAAACAAATTCTCAGGCATTTAATATGGTCTGATTAACATTTAACAATATGGTAAGTTCTGTAAAAGAGATAAATATAGGCCATGTTCTAGAAATTCAGAAGCAAGGACCTAATAGAGCCTGAAAGTATAAGGAAGAGAGGGCTCCATGAAGGAGGGAAAGCCTGAGCCCAAGTTTGAGGAAGGAGAGATTTTTGTCAGATGTTAAAAAGTAAAGGAAATCTCTCCCAGACAAAGGGACCAGGATGATTAAAGATGATTTCCAGAAATTAAGTATTGTTGGACACACAAAGTGCAAAACAGGTAGGACCCTGATCATCAAGAATTAGCAACCTTTTGCCTTGCTATGGAGCTCATGCCTACTATATCCTAACATTCCCTTTCAACCTGACTGTATCATAGGTTTACAGATTATTCAATTCAAGTTGTAGTTGTTATAATAGAGGCCTCCACCGAATTATGCCTTAGAGTATTCACATCCCAGTGTGGTTTCCTCATCTTGAATCTGGGTTGGCCCTAGGACCTATTTCACCAATAGAATGAGGTATAAGTGATGTGTTTTAGTTCTGGGGCTAAGACTTAATAAGTCCTAGGACTCGAGGGCTCTGAGATGCTGTGTGAAGAAAACTATCTAACTGCAGAGAGGCAACATACAGAGGACACGAGACACTTAGAGAGAAGCCTAAGACCACATGACAACACAGGAAGCACAACTGTCCCAGTGATCCCATAGCACTAACAGCTGAGTACATCCACACCAGTGACCTCCAGTAAGACCAGTAGAAGAACTGCTTGGCTGAGCCCAGCCCATATTATAATATGGTGATGAAATAAAATGTTTATTGTTTTAATACTCTAAGTTTTGGGGTTATTTGTTATACAGTAATAAATGACTGAAAACAAAATATATCTTAAAAGTCATACAAATAGGGGTGCCTGGGTGGCTCAGTTGTTAAGCGTCTGTCTTCAGCTCAGGTCTTGATCCTAGGGTCCTGGGATGGAGCCCCACATTGGGTTCCCTGCTCAGTGGGGAGCCTGCTTCTCCCTCTCCCACTTACCCTGCTTGTTCTCTCTCTGTGTCAAATAAATTAAAAAATCTTTTTAAAAAAGTCATACAATTAAAAAAATAAAAAATAAAAATGTCCCTCAAAAAAAAAAGTCATACAGAACTATACACGTTTAGTAGCATAAGAGGTGTCTGTGGGCTAGAGAAATTATTACCATTTTATTCTAGTATTTTGTTAACAAGTAAGAATTTTTACCAGTTAAGGATTCAGTATAGAATGGAATGCTTCCAAATTGCAAAGCAAGAGTGAACTAATTGCCTGATGTTCAAGTACTGAGTTGAGAGTTAATCATCATTTTAGTCACTTGTACTTTCTCTATTAACAGAGAAACAGGGCTTTCCATTACATAGCCAGTGTGTGCACACATCCAAAGAACCACAAACGGATTTTGAATGGTAAACCACTGAAGTGAGTTCTGCAGTATTCCCAGAGGATGAGCAGAAGGGGACTGATGTAGTCAACTAAACTGACCATGAGAATTAGACACTTGTCCAGTTGGATTGTCATTTGCTAACCAGTTACATTCATAGTCTTATTGCTTTCAAGCAAAATCGAAACAGAGAGGGAGAAGAGCAAATCCAAAGAGAGGCTAGGGATTAACAGCCTATTGCTCAGTTGCCATAACTGTGAAGAAATGAAGAAATGAAGAAATGAAGAAGCTGACCCTATTTTTACTTAGAATTAGAAGAAGCCACAATTGCACTGTTGAGTTATTACTATGCTATTAATTATTTGTAGTTGAAATTAAAATTTTTTCTTCTGTGTTTGGCTCCTAGCACAGTACCTGGTACATGGTCCTTACATGATAGATATTAGTTGATTCAAACAAATGAATGAATAAGAAATGAATTAATGAACAAGGTGCAAACTTCTACAACCTTCTTATTCCTATCGGCAGTGATTATTTTACTTTATGGTTGTTAATAAGTACCTGTTTATGGAGTAATTATAAATAGCCGAGCTATTTCCTTCAGATAGAAAATTTTGGCATAAACTGTAGATAGTCTTTCAATCATCCTTTCTTTATCACCAACTTCATGTGATTTGACTATTGTAAATATTTGTTTTCCTTTGTTGAACCCTTTATGAGGAAGAATATTTACTACTTGGCTTCTTTTGCAGCAAAAGAGAAAGGAATATATACATGCAAATTTTGTTATGCAAATTTTCTGCACACCTGAAAGATCACCTAAGTGAAAATACTTAAGTAATGGCATAACACAAAAACAACTTTATTTCTAAGGACTCTAGAAAATATAATAAATTTATTCAACTCTTTCAGAAATAAGAAGCTTTCTTTAAAGTACTAAATCAGTACTCATCATGATAGCTGGAATAATAACACAGTATGTTCCTTATTAATCATTTTCAAACACATCCACCTACTAGTGAGTTAA
Organism: Enhydra lutris kenyoni; assembly: GCF_002288905.1. Taxonomy (NCBI): domain Eukaryota; kingdom Metazoa; phylum Chordata; class Mammalia; order Carnivora; family Mustelidae; genus Enhydra; species Enhydra lutris. The sequence goes on from NW_019154091.1 coordinate 5,356,639, forward strand.
GAGTATTTATTCAGGAAAAAAAAAAAAGAGTATTTATTCAGTGCTCATGGGATACTTGACTGTATCTTCAGAGTTCCTCATTTCTCTTTTCTATCCAAGTAATAACATGTTTCAAAGATAGCCTGTCGCTCTCATGGATTGTGAATACTTATTCTTGCTCTCTGACTACGTTCTTTAATCAATAACTTTTTATCATAGTCAGAAGACGATAACATTCTTACAATGACCTACAAGACTCTGCATGGTCTGGCGCCCAGCTCCCTCCCTATCCATTTCCTACTTGTCTCCCTTTCTTTACTCTGCCCTGCAACAAAGACCTTCTTACTGTCTTCAAACATACTAAGCTCCCTGCCTGATGTGTCCCTGCCACATCAGGCCCTGCATATGCTGTTTCCACTGCCTACCGCACCTCCTCCAGGCAGCCCCGTGACTCAACTTCCATTCAGATGTCTTTTCAAATGGCACTTTGAGAGCATGTCTCCTTATAACTCTTTTTTAGGCCATAGGTCTTAACATTTTATGGGTTATAGATTCTTTTGCAAATCTGATGAAAGCTAAGAAATCTCAGAAAAATGTGTGATTGCATATAGAATTTTGCCTATCATTTTGGGTCCCTGCCTGATGTGTCCCTGCCACATCAGGCCCTGCATATGCTGTTTCCACTGCCTACCGCACCTCCTCCAGGCAGCCCCGTGACTCAACTTCCATTCAGATGTCTTTTCAAATGGCACTTTGAGAGCATGTCTCCTTATAACTCTTTTTTAGGCCATAGGTCTTAACATTTTATGGGTTATAGATTCTTTTGCAAATCTGATGAAAGCTAAGAAATCTCAGAAAAATGTGTGATTGCATATAGAATTTTGCCTATCATTTTGGGAACTTTATTGACCAGCTGAAGCCTTTCCATATACCTCTTTAGAATCTATTGATCTAAGATGAAAACCCTAATCTAGAGGTAATACAAATTAAGTGTTCTGTTGGCACAAATTCAAAACCCAGCCCAGAATAGGAACCAAGTAGCAATTCCCTGAGCCGTTGAGAGTCCTGACTTCTATAGATGCCATTTCTTCACCTGTTTTTTTCTTAGCATTTCCTGGCACCTTCATACGTTCAGCAAATGCTTATTGAATGCATAGGTGCCTTGGTTTGATCAAGAAAGAAAAAGAACAAAGATTTCTGTGCTGTGGAGCTTATATTTATTGTCTGATCTTAAGAACTGCCTAGAATTTTCACTATGTTGTAAAATTGTACCTCTTTCATTCTCCAGCGACTTCCCTGAATTTAAGCAAGCTGAGGAAATAACACTAGGTCCTGGCTATAGCCCCATTAGCTCTTGCTGCAAATCCTGCAGTGGTCAGTAACTTCCCCACCTATGCATAGAACAAGGCAAAAAAAAATTACTTCTGACAGACACTTATAAAATTAAAGTACTAATAAAATGTGACCAAAAAAAGTAATAATTTGAAACCAGTTTGCCATTCCTGCTTAGAAAGACTGAAATCTACTATTTCAGGATACTAAAGACAACCATCTAGCTGCTCTATTGAAACAATTTTATAGCAAGTCTACAAAAATTCTCTAATTGAATTGGGAACAATGATAGCAGTGAACCTGAAGGTAAGTGTTTAGATTCGTGTGAAAAATTTTGTCAGAATCATGAACATTTTATCTAATTCAAAATTTACCATATAACAGGAAGCTTTTCAAATGTAAGGCGTTATCTACGTAGAACTGAATAAATTAAACTAGAATGCAAGTCTTTTTTACTTTTTGTGCCCAATCTTGCCCTCCTGCAGAAACAACTCTCTTTAGCTTCCAAGTGTTTCATTTTAATTCATCTTCTTTAGGGCATTAACCAGAGTGTATCTGTGTTAATCCAACAGCCAAGGGACACTTCTTGTCTGTGCCTGAACCAGTTCATTGCTTTCTGTTTCCACAGTTAGGCCTGTACTGTTCTTTCTTTGACCTTCTTCATCACTCTCTTTCTCCTACCTCCTCCCCTCCCTGCCTAAAACATCCTCTCTGATGCTTCAGATGAGATGACATCAAGGCACTTGCTCTGTGATAGTCACACTTAGAGCAGCAATCACAGAGACGCACTGAGTATGTGTCTGTCCACAGACTCTTTAAAATAAGAAAAATAGAATGAGTCACAGGAAGATCAGACCTGAAAAATGGCAGGTAGCTTTTATGCCTTCTCATTTTATTTTTTTCAGGAAAATAGAAAAGCCCAAAAGTTCTATTTCTCTCCTGAACATTATCAAGAGAAAGACTGACTGTGTGTCATGTCTTTCTCATTTTCTGCAGTCACATTACAAATTTCACCATCTGGTATGAGTCAGATTTCTCCAGAGAAACAGAACCAGTAGGATATGCAAACAGACACACATGCATACATACAGCTATCTATTATATATTATTTTATTATTTATTATTATATTTTATAATATGTAGCATATATAATATACATTTGACCCTTGAATACTCAGTTGACCCTTGAATAATATGGGTTTGAACTACATGGGTCCACTTATATGCAAAGTACATTGCTATAAATGTGTCATCTCTTTCTTCTGACTTTCTTAATAACATTTTCTTTTCTCTAGCTTATTTTATTGTAAGAATACAGTATATAACACATATAACATACAAAATGTGTATTCATAAGCTCTTTATGTTATTGGCAAGGCTTCCAGTCAACAGTAGTCTATTAGCAGTTAAGATTTTGAGGAATCAAAGTTATATGTGGATTTTTGACTGCCTGGAGGATCAACAACCCTAACATAACTCCCATGTTCTTCAAATATATATATTTTAAATATATATGTGTATATAAATACACACACACACACACACACACACACACACTCCACTAGGGGTGCCTGGGTATCTCAGTCTGTTATGCATCTGATTCTTGATTTCACCTCATGTCATGATCTCAGAATTGTGAGATCTAGTCCTGGGTCAGGTTCCGTCTGTGTGTGGAACCTGCTTATCACCTTTTCTCTTCCTTTCCCAACTCCTTTCCTTTCTGCCCAACCCACCCCCCCACAGCTGCCTCCCATCTAAAAAATATATATGTGATAGATAAATAGATAGATGATGAATAGCTTTATGATAAGGAAGGAATTGACTCATACAATTATGAAGGCTAACAAGTCAGAGAGCTATAGTTGACAAGCAAGAGACTCAGGAGAGTTGATGTATAGTTTCAGTATGAGTCCAAAAGCCAGCAGTTTTGAGACCCAAAAAGAGCCAATGTTTCACTCTGAATCTGAGGGTCATAAAAGACCAGTGTCCCAGCTCAACAGTCAGGCAGGAGTTCCCTCTTAGCCTTTTTGTCTTTGTTTTATTGAAGTCTTCAGTTGATTGGGTGACTGGATGGCCCACCCACATTAGGAAGGGAAACTGCTTTACTCAGTCTACCCATTCAAATATTGATCTCACCCAGAAACATCCTCACAGACACACCCAGAATAATGCTTGGCCTGAGTAATGCCTGGGCACCTTGTGGCCATCTCAAGCTGACATATAGAATTAACCATCACACCATCCAACTTCATATGCTTCAGTGGCAGAAAAGAATCTGGAGACAGGGGAGGGCATGATCAGTTCTTGCCACTGATTGCTGATCACTGAGAACTGTCAGTGGAGTGTCAAGGATGGCCCCCCTTTTTTTTTTCTTACTATAAAATCCAAAAGAAACAGATGTGCCCTGTTATCTTTCTTCTGCTCTGAGACTGTTCAGTTTAATGATTTGGAAGGCTAAGGCTGACAGTCAAAGTATAATAACTTTTTTAAATCTGTTGCTAACAATATAAGGAAGTGCTTTATGGAAGCTTTTGTCTTTATATTCTGTATTGCAAGTGGTGTCGTAGTTCTCTATTGCTGCATAACAAACTATCCCAAAACTTAATGACTTAAAACAATAGACTTTTATTATCTCTTGCAGCTTCTGTGAGTCAGGAATTATAGAGCCACTTAGCTCAGTAACCATTGTTCAGGATCTCTCATGAGGCTGTAGTCAAGAAATTGGCTAGGGATGCAGTCATCTGAAATTTTAACTGGGGTTAGGGGATCTGCTTCCACACAGCTGGCAGTTTGGTGCCAGTTGCTGCTGGGAGGTCTCAGTTCTTCTCTAACTGGCTCTTCCATGGGGCTGCCTGAGCATCCTCATGACATAAAGCTCTTCCCAAGAATGAGAAATTCAAGAGTAAGGTGGAAGCAGGAATGTCATTTATGATCTAGTTTCAGAAGTCATACAGTCTCTTTGACAAAGTCCTTTTGTCACATAGGTTAGCCCTGTTCAGTGTTAAAGGGGAGTGCCCAAGGGAGCAAGTTGCAGGAGGCAAGAATCATTTAGGGGCCATCTTGCAGGCTAGCTCTACATAAATATATCGGTCAGATTCAAGTTGATAACATTAGATATTAATTAATGCCATTAGAGAAAAGACCGCATTTCCAAGTTTTTTGATGTACATAAGATCTTATCCAAAGATTTGCTACCTAAAAAAGATTAATTATGATCAATTTCTTACCCCCAAATTTACTAGGTCAGCCACTGAAATAGGAAGAGATTATATTAGGCAATTAAGACAAAATTTTCTTATAATAAAAATGTGCCTGCTACCTTCAATGTATTTCAAAATTTTCCTGGTATTGATTGATTTCCAGCATGGTTATGATGATGGAAGTTAAATCTAGAATGCCATATTCATATTCTCTTTTTATAATATGTTGGACATTTTCCAATTTTTAACTCTTTTACATTCCTATGTAAATTTCAAAGTAAATAATCAATGCAATGACTTTTCACACATTCACCAACTGATTTTAAAATGTACTGTGTGCCCAACATTGTTTGACCTGTGATATACATTGAGGAATAGGTTAAAGTCCCTGGCCTAAAAGAAATTTACAGTCCCATGGAAGAGATGTACCTACTCTAAGACAATTTCAATACAGTATGTTAACTACTACAGTAGATGTATACACAGAGTACTGTGGCCATAAGGAAGAAATACTCACATCTTTCCAGAGACTGATAGTAAAGAGGGCTTCAGAGAAGGGATAACACCTGAGTTATATTTTGAACAATGGTAGGAGTTCACCACATAGACTGGGTTTGAATGGAATCGGTCGGTAGGGAAGACATTTTACATAAAAGGCCAGAATATGGGACGCCTGGGTGGCTCAGTTGGTTAAGCAGCTGCCTTCGGCTCAGGTTATGATCCCAGCGTCCTGGGATCGAGTCCCACATCGGGCTCCTTGTTCTGTGGGGAGCCTGCTTCTCCCTCTGCCTCTGCCTGCCACTCTGTCTGCCTGTGCTCGCTCTCTCTCTCTCTCTGACAAATAAATAAAACAAATCTTTAAAAAAAAAAAAAAAGGCCAGAATATGCAAAATAAGAAAGTGATGGGGTTCAGAACATGCTATTCCAAAATAGGGTGCCTTGGCATATTGAGTATTGTTAAGCCGAAGGAGTTTGAAAAAACAGCGGAAGTAGGAAGATCATTGACCTTCTCTCCCTTACCTTTCTTCTCTGAAACAGGCCATGTGCCCTCTGGGTATAAGGAGCATCCTAATCTCTGAAGACAGAGAGCTATCTGAAAGAACCCTAAACAAAAACAAAAAAGAACACAGGCCTTGATAAGTTTCTCCCAAGTTACTACAATTACTTCATACTTAAAAAAAAAAAAAAAAGATTTTATTTATTTATTTGCAAGAGAGAGATCATGAGCTGGGGGAGAGACAGAGGCAGACTCCCTGCTGAGCACAGACCCTGATACAGGTCTCCATCCCAGCACCCTGGGATCATGACCTGAGCTGAAAGCAGACATAACTGACAGAGCCAACCAGGCGCCCTACTTCATACTTCTTAATCTACCATATTTCCTCCACAAGTGCACACAGGTCTGTTTCTTTGGGTCTTCATTTCCTTATGAAGGCTCCTGTGTCATATAAAATGTATGTTGAGTAAACTTTCATGCTTTTCTTCTATTAATTTTCTCCTTTAACAATTTTCAGACCCCGAGAGGGTCAAAGAAAACTTTTTCCTCCTCTCCAAAAACATGAAATAACATGGCCTATGTATTAGTTTTCTATTACTGCTGTAACAAATTACCATAGACATGGTGGCTTAAACAATATAAATCTATTCTCTTTCAATTCTGGAATAAGTCCAAAGTCTGACACAAGTCTCACTGCACTCAAAATGTCGGTAGGATTACATTACTTTCTGGAAGCTCTAGGGAAGAGTTCATTTCCCTGTATTTTCTAGTATCTTCCCACATTTTTTGGTTTGTGGCCCTCTCCCCGCATCTTCAAAGCCAGCAATGGTGGGTCAAGTCTTTCCCACATTGCCATCTCTCTGTTTCTCTGATCTGGGAAAAGTTCTCTGCTTTTCAGGACTCATATGATGAGATTGGGCCAACCTGGATAATCCAGGATAATTTCCCCCATCTCAAGGTCCTTAACCTTAATGACATCTGCAGCATACTTTTTGTCTTGTAAGGTAACATATTCACAGATTCCAAGGATTATTAGGGTGTGGACATCTTTGGGGGCCACTATTCTACCTAGCACAGCCTATTCAGAAAGGAGGCAAATAGACTGTAGAGTTCTTGGGAGTAAATGGCAAAAGTTGGGCTAGAAAAGTAGGCAGCAACCAGTGCAAGAAAATCTAAGAGTGCTAGGCTCAGGGAACTAAATATTACCTTGTATTACTTTGTATAGGGAATATTTGTGTTTCCATTTGCCCAACATTCCTCACCTCTTTCCTTTATTAATAGTGTCCCTGTTTTCCTTTGTGGAACTTCCCCTTGGGTGTTCCCCGTACTGTGGTTTTGATCCAACTGCAATCATAGTATAGTACCCCCTCTATGCACAGGATTGGATGTGGGACTCAGGCCTACCTCTGTGGCTTTTGTAATTAGTCCTATGGGTAGACATATTAAACTAGACTTTGCCTTGGATTTCAGGCACTGGGACAGCAGGTGTTGGCTTCAAGATTGTTTGCTGGGATGCTATAAAAGCCTGCAATTATCTGTGGCCTTGCCCTCTCATCCCAATCACTGAGAGGAAGCTCATCCACTTGTAAGAGATGCAACTCCCCAAGACACAACAGAAGCAAGAAATAGAGATCTAAGGACTGATTTAAATTCCTAGACCTGAAACTGTCCTTTTCTTTTCAATGGGTCACTTGCAACTAAGAGTCCTGCGTACCTTACCTTACATGCTGTGAGAACTCTTTAGGGATGAAAGCAATGGAGTGTTGTGGTCAGGTGTACAATGAACAGAATGGCTTGTGGTAAAGACAGACAGCCATTGCAGTCTTCCAGGTGACAGTTGATATGTGATTAAATTAGAAAAGACAAGCCACAGGAGCAGAGAATTCTAGTATGGGATGGCCAACAACGTGAAATGTTTCAGAGAACAAAAGGCAAAAGCAACCACTGGATTTGGCAATTGAGTGGCAATTACTGGTATCCTTAACAAGAGTTACTTAAATGGGCTAGTAGGAGTTGAACTGTAGGAGATGGAGGAGAATAGTTTACTCCTTTAAACAATATTTTTATTGTTATATTTGACTATAAAAGTAAATAATTTGCATTGTAGAATATCCAACAAATGCATAAAGAAAATAAAAATCACCAATAACCTCACTAACAATAACTACTGTCAATTTGATCATAACCTTCCAGACAATAATATGATTCTGCATTTATCAGTTATTATTATATTGTTAATAATTCCTCTTATCATTAAATATCCTTGAAAACATGGCTTCTAATTGCTGCACATTATGCCATCATATGTGGATGGTCAATTCTATAGATATCTCTGAATATAAATTACAAGACCATAATAGTAAATTATGTTAGAATAACTTGAAAGAACACATTGCCCCTTTTTGTGTCTTAAATTTATACCCCCAATCAATGCACTAGTAATTCTATTTCAAGTTCATCTTTATTTTAAGGAGGATTTTTTGAAATTACCAATTGCATGTGCATTTTTACTATCATGAGCAATTGGCTTTCCCTCTCCCTCTACTGAAGGAGCAAAGTGTGTCATTTAGCTTTCTTTTGTTCCTGAAATAGTAAAAGAATTCTTTTTTTCCATTTCCTTTTATGTCTCTTAGATGTGGCATCCTGCTTCCTACTGAGCTTTTTTGACCCAACTCCTACAAGCTTTTGCTATTTCTCTGTGATCTCCTCAGGAATTTGCCCTACATTCCTCTCTATGGCATTTCCATTTGTGCTTCATCTCCCTGTTAAGTTCTTTCTTAAGTAACTTTTATAATCCTTGCCAATTTTTTTCTCATTGCAAATATAACAGATTGTGCTGCTGCACTTTTGGGAGTGTTTTGCTTGATCCAGTCAAAACCAGCATTTTTTACCACATCAACATTTGACACTATGACATTCAGTTATTAGAAGTTCATGTTTAAAATCACCAAAAAGTTAGATGCTCAGAACAGATTTGCATATACAAGGAAACCAGTTTTTTTTTATTATGGTATTAGAGTTCTGTACCCTATCTGACTAAATGCTATATCTACTAGAAGCATACAATTAATAGAGTTAGTAGCATATACAATCCTTGACAAATTACAAATCATGATTCCACCCTTTAATGTTTCCTTAGATAACTAGGAATTCAATAATATAGTAAGGATTTAAATAAAATACAGCAATTAAAGCATTTAGGGAGCTAAGTATGATAGCATTTTATTCGTGCCTTTTTTTATCCTAAAAGGTCAAAAATTTACACATTTTCAGAGTTTCTCCTATAGTTTTACTGACACAACTTCTTAAAAACTTTTCTTTGTAGGAAATTTCAAATATACAAAAGTAAAGAGAATACTATTATGAATACTTATGTGCCCATCACCTAGCTTAAAGGCCTATCAATATGATGAAGTTTTAAAATATAGTTGGGGGGCGCCTGGGTGGCTCAGTGGGTTAAGCCTCTGTCTTCGGCTCAGGTCATGATCTCAGGGTCCTGGGATCGAGTCCCGCATCGGGCTCTCTGTTCAGCAGGGAGCCTGCTTCCTCCTCTCTCTCTGCCTGCCTCTCTGTCTACTTGTGATCTCTCTCTGTCAGATAAATAAATAAAATCTTTAAAAAAAAATAAATAAATAAAATAAAATAAAATAAAATATAGTTGGGGTGAGGTCCAGAGTCAATGACCAAGAAAGAATTCTTGAGACATCTTGGTGCATTTATTAAAGCACGGGGACAGGACCCTTGGGCAGAAAGAGCTGCTGCCCCGGGTTGTGAAGAGTGGTCCTTTATATACTTATATACTTGTAAGTTGGGAGGGGGTTGGGAATGGCATAAGTCTCTAAGGAATTTTGGAAGCAAGTTTTCCAGGACCTTGAGGGGCTAGCTATTATTGGGAAAAAGTTATTCATTACCGATAATAAAACCTTTGTCGAGACCCTTTAGATGTATATCAGTGGGCCATATGCTTGGCAATGATTGTCAACACATATCTTAGAGGGTTTAGAGATAAAGGAAATTTCCCAAGGAATTATTAATGTAGACTTCAGGATCCTGGTAGGGGTAGGGGTTGGTCAGGCTAGGATTGCCTTTAGCAAAGCCTTAAAGTGGAGAGTCCCTAGAGGAATGTCACTCTGCCTATTTCAAGGGCTTGTCAGCAGATAAGGAAATTTAATAATTTTTCTTCTGTCTCTGTTTCCCACATCAAATATATGACCAATCTTCTTTTCCTCTATATCAACTGTTCACTCCCTATACGCACCCAGAATCATTTGGAAGAAACTTTCAGACTTTACATCATCTTATCTGCTAATACATTGCATATAACTGTAACCAAAATACCAATATCACACCTAAAGAAAAATTAAACAATAATTCCTTAATATAATTCAAGATCTACTAGGTGTTTAATGTCCTCAGTTGTCTTAATTTGTTTTATAATCTTTTGTTTTTTGGAATCTGGTTGCTGAGACTGTAAATATATTATAGGTGGTTCATAGGTCTCTTAAAACTCTTTTAATGTATAAGTTTACTACATTTATTTTTGTTTCATTCCTTGAAATTTATCTGTTGATAAATAAAAGGTATCTCTCAAATAAAACTCCACATTTTTAAAATAATTAATTCCCTCTTTAAAGGCAGTGCCATATAAAAATATGTGTGAAGGAAAGGGTGGAATCTGTCTTCACTGCTAAAATCCTAGCATCTAGCACACTGATGAGCCCTTTGAGGTCATCAGGAAACGTCTAAACTCATTTCTCTTGAGTAGAAAATTCACTCACTCACTCATTCATTCACTAAACAAATATTTATTGAAGACTTGCTTTATGTTAGATAAATATATGTATTTATATGTTTATGCAATACAGGCATCAATTTCAAATGTAGCCTAGGTCTTTAAGAGGTTATAAATAAGAAATATTCCTATGAATAGATATATTCTGGCTAATCTTATCTTTAAAAAAATTATTATATCATATAAGAGCCTGAAATAAATAATAAATGGAAAATCTGCCTTCTTACATTGGTTCCCCAGAGATTCAGTGACTGAATAGAGGAAACTGAAAGAAAGAGGAGTAATTCATCTACTATGTGCTAAGTATCTATAATTATTATGTGCAAGGATTAAACATATTGAAGATATTTATAATTTATTCCAGGTATAAAATAAGCAACAAAAGCCAAAGGAAAAACACATCAGAATTTGATGACAAGCTGTCTGAAAGATAAAAGATAGGAAAGAGTAAGGGTTAATTCCAAAATTTCTAGCTTTCAATACTAGAAGAGTGAAGTAATATATGCAATTACTATGTAAAGTAACACATATAAACCTTTCAAAATATTGCACCCCAATCTTATTTATTATATTGAATAATAAAAATAAGATGGAAAGCTTTTTAATGATTTTTAAGAATAGAACTATTAGAATAATTTGGTGATCTTTTATGTAATAGTGACTATAATCTGTAGCCATAGAATTTAAGCAGATGCAATTTTATACACAGATGGTTTATGTCACACTTTAGTTTGGGTAAAATATATTTAAATACATTTTCCAATTATTTAAAATGTGATATTACAAGCCCTCCTTTCTAGCATGCCTTGTGCAGTGGTTAATCTTTTGTTATTGGAAATGAGCCCATTTATATTTGTAAAATGCTAAAGAAAGAAATAATTATGCACCCAACTCTGGTTTTTAGGAACAGATTTTGTAACTTTAATAATGTATTGAATAGGACTGAACTTATCTTCCAGATAATACAAATTTGTTAATTAGAGCAAGTCATAAATAATTGAATTGATGTACTGCCAACAGCTTAATGGCCTGGAGAAATAAATAGACTCTCACTAGATAATCTATATATCTTATTGATTTATTGAACCCCCCTCAAAATATTTCAAAGGGCGTAGGAAAATAATAGAAGGAAAATTTCAAGTCATTTTAGCATTTTTAACCATAAAATTCCTATCAAAGTTGATGGATGGTCCTCAACATCACTGAGCACCATCTCAAATATCTACTGTTGCTATGATCTTATTATATAACATTCTCTTTGCTCCCAATAGAACATGAACCAATTTTAAAATATATAAAACAGTTAAAATTATAAACATCATCATCACTGAACTCTATCATCTTTGTGAAAAAGGGTCAAAGTTTTAGTTCACTATATTCATTTCCTCAAGACTTAACATACACTGGAGAGTCTTTTATATATTGTTTTCGAGCTCTTATTTTATTGTACATTAAAAGAAATATTGTACATTAAAAGACTGAGCTGCACCTAGGTAGTTCAGTCAGTTAAGCATCTACCTTCAGCTCAGGTCATGATCCCGGGGTCCTGGATCAAGCTCTGAGTCGGGGCTCCCTGCTCAGCTTGAAGCCTGCTTCTCCCTCTCCCTCTGCCTGCTGCTCCCCCTGCTTGTTCTCGCTCGCTCTCTCTCTCTCTGTGTGTGTCAAATAAATAAAATCTTTAAGAAAAAAAATGAAAAAATAAAATGGAAAATTCAGAGATAGTTTGTCCTGGTTTACATCCTCTGCGTAGCTCTCCTACCCACAATCCTCTCAAGGCAAGGATTGCTCTGGGGTTGTGAGGAGAAGAGAATGAGGTCAGAAGTAGACCAAGGATTGAGAATAGTTTTGCAAATGGTTAAGTCCTGATTTGGCATTCCCTCTGCCTGCCACTCCCCCTGCTTGTGTGCTCTCTCTCTCTGTCAAAGAAATAAATAAAATCTAAAAAAAATTAAAATTTTTAAAAAATAAAAATAAAAATTAAGTTCTTTTTTATCATTTAACTGTAGTTGACACACAATGTTACATTAGTTTTAGGTGTACAACATAGTGATTCGACTTCTCTATGTGTCATGCTATGTTCACCGCAAATGTAGCTGCCATCTGTCACCATCCAGTGCCATTACATTACTGTACATATTTTAAAATGGCATAATACCCTAGGGCCCTTATGAGGAATCAAAGTTAATGGCCTCATTCTTTGTACATGCACAGTCTTAGTGATGCTACAGTGCACTATGTGTCCCTGATCTCATTCTTACAGGATTGTTAGACCAAACACGTCAGGTCACAACTAAATGTTGGGCATGCTATTACTCCTTCTATGTGAAGGTTTTTTATTACAAATAGAGCCACTCTACTTTCTATCTGCTGAGCACTCTTCAGCTGTCCAATTTATAAAATATATGTATAAAAAAGGATGTACCAAGTACTAAGCATAGTAGTTATGTGAATTATTTCCATTTAACCACAGAACAATCCTGAGACATGAGCATAATTTTTAAACTTTATGTCCAAGAAAAGGAACCTAAAGCTTTAGGATGGCTCAGTAATTTGACTAAGATCACAAGCCAGTAAGTGGCAGAAGAGATTTAGGTTTGTCCAACTTTATTCTTCCAGTCATTCTCTTATAAGACAAATGTTTATTGAAGATACACTGTTTACAATGTTTTGCACTAAGTCTTGATGGAATTAGAGATGAAATCTTGGAACCCTGAATCTTAACATCATTATTCTGTTGTCTACAGATGTTCCCCCTAATAATAACTTAAAATAGACAAAATAGGCATCATTCTCCATAATCTATAGGCCAGAAAGCATAATGTCACATAGCAAATGATTTTTAAAGATTTTTTTTTTAATGTATTTGACAGAGAGAGAGAGATCACAAATAGGCTGAGAGGCAGGCAGAGAGAGAAGGGGGAAGCAGGCTCCCCGATGAGCAGGGAGCCTGATGCGGGGCTCGATCCCAGGACCCTGGGACCATGACCCGAGCTGAAGGCAGGGGCTTAACCCACTGAGCCACCCAGGTGCCCCAGCAAATGATTTTTAGAACTAGGATTGGAATCTGGAACTCAGGTCCAGGAAACTTTTCTACTCTGAACTTGGGGCTCTAAATTGTTTGTTCTGGACATATTCTATGCTTGAGCTCAATTAGAGCTAAACTATAAATCCTATCTAATACCCTAGGCCAAACTCAAGTCTCACATCCTCCATGAATCCTTCCCCTCTCTCCTATATGATCTTCCATTTCTTTAATCTTCGGTGGTCCGATAAGGCACTGAGGTAGATTCTTAACTGTTTTGCTGATTAATGTATGTTTAGAGCCCCATGAAATTATAATCTAACCAGAAGATACACTTACTCATGTGTTTTATTTATCATGATGTTGAACACAGTGTTTACTACAAAGGTAAAAATGGAGTTCTTGTTTACAGAATGATCAGACTCCAAATAACAGGTGAATTAATACTCAAAAAATTAAAAAAAAACTATTTTTTATTCTTTAGAAAACACCCATTTACATTAGCAAAATAGGGGCACAGGAAGACATTCTCTTAACATGGATAGAAGAGAATATGAATAAAGTTGGGATAAATTAAGCTCAAATAATACAGAGCATTGAAAGCCATCTAATGATGATAGTGTTAATAATTAATAACAATAGTCATAGTAGTGATATACTAGCACATGGATTTACCATATGCCAGGTAAAATTCTAAGTATTATTTAATCTCTCAATAATCCTATAGGATAAATACTTATTTTTTAGATTCTTCTAATTTTGTAGGTGAGGAACTGGACCTACAGAGAGGTTTGCCTCATAGACACATAGGAGTTTGCTCCTTAACTCTTAAACTTGGAAAAATTGTCAGAGGTCATGCTAAGTAAGCTGTTTCATGGCCCTAAACCATGCTCTAATTACAAAATGCTATTGAAATTGAGGGTAGAAAGAATGTACCATTTTATTCTAGAATTTATACCAAGTTAAAATAGATTAATTCTACTGAGATTGGCCATATATTCTTACTAAACTCATGTCTTGTTATCACATTTGGCTAATCCATAACATGCATTTAATTTAGAGGATCACTATTGTTCATACAAATGAACAGTGCGACCTAAGGCTTATTATATTATTGCTAACCTCTTTCCTACATTATCTTTGTACTTGGTATTTTTTTGTCATGCTAAAGCATTATTTTTATTATCCTGGTATAAAGTTCATAATTGATGGTTCAGAGGATTGGGAATGAATTGAAGAGATATCTGGTTTTGGATCTTCAACTGAGCTAGCATTTAACCTTGACAGGATTTCATAAACTTTTTGTTCCTATTATTTTACTCAAAACATATTGAAAACTACAAAAATGTTGTTGTCATTGTTTTATTACATGAATGGCCCTAAGTTACTTATCTATGACCCATTAGGTGAACTATGAGTACATAGTTATTCTCAGTTAAACCATGTTTGATGTAATCCATAGCAGATTTGTCAAAACCAATAGAGAAGAAAATAGAAGCTCAAAACAAAATACTATAGTTTAGTTTATCCATGAAAGAAACAAAAATCCATGAAGTAAAGCATACATATTGAGATTAAAAACATAGATACATTCATGTAAAATTTCAGGCTCTGAACCTAGAAACAGGAAAGACAGGAATATTTTCACATATTAATACCACTGCAGTAGAATCTAGGCAGACTTTGCTAAATATTCATGGGAACTTAAAGATGTTATTTGACTGCCAGAAGAATCCAACACAGGGGTGCCTGGGTGGCTCAGTCAGTTAAGCATCTGCCTTGGGCTCAGGTCCTGATCCCAGGATCCTGAGATCGGGCCCCGCATCGGACTCCCTGCTTGGCGGAGAGCCTGCTTCTTCCTCTCCCACTATCCCTGCTTGTGTTCCCTCTCTCAGTCTCTCTTCCTCTCTCCGACAAATAAATAAATAAAAATCTAACATGTTGGAAATTTTATCTGTATATTATTTTTTAAAACAAAATAAATGGCAGCTATAACAATGCAGTATCACAAAGCAGTGTTGTTTTTTTCTAATATCAGCTGGCTGAGATGACTTTGTATTTTATCTTTAAAATTTTGTTTTAGAATCCAGAGGTATTGAGAAAAAGTCTTCCTTTACTGGCCACCAGTTTTCTTAGATGAGTCAACAATTAATCAGTGCTTTATACAAAGAATAAAAAAATTGTTCACAAGACCAAAAATAGGAAATGAAACTATTATTTTATGATGTATCTTGGATCTTAGAGCTCAGCTTGGCTTAAGCAAAAATGTATTTTCAAAATAGAAAATATTTTCATATTTGCAAAACTTATTAGGGATATATCCAAAATCCAAGAGAGATTCAAGTTTTAGGTCCAGCTTGATCTGAGGTCTCAGAAGAGTTTGTTAGAACTCAAGCCCTTTTCCTTTTCTCAGCTCTGTTCTCCTCTATTTTGGCTCCTTTCTTAGGTTCCAAAGTGGCATGAATAAGACTGCCAACACAACCAAGTCTACATCTTCACAATTTTATGCCAGGGGGAAGGTGGATTAACACAAGTGTCTTGTTTTGAGTTTAATTTTATTGACCTGAATTGGGTTATGCAGCCAGATGTATTAGTTACCTATTGTTGTATAATAAACTGCCACAAAATTTAGCTGCTTAAACCAACACACTTTTTTTTTTTTTTTTTAAATCTGATATTTCTGCGGTCAGGAATCTGGGCATGGCTTAACTGGGTTCTTCTTCACACTTTCTCATAAAACTTCAACCTAATATGTTGGCCAGAGCTAGGGATTCAACTGAAGACGGATCCACTTTCAAGCTCACTGACATGATTATGGTCAAGATTCAGTTCCTTTTGGGCTGTTGAACTGAGGGCCTCAGCTCCTAGCTGGCTGTTGACCAGCGATTTTCTTCAATTCCATGCCATGGGTCTCAACACAGCAACTTGTTTCATCAAAGCTATCAAGGGAGAGGGTTTCCTAATAAGGTGGAAGTCAGAATTTTTGTAATCTAACCATAGACGTGACATCTCTGCAATGTTTAAGGTATTCTATTGGTTAGAAGCAAGTTATTCCAAGAGGCAATTGCATAAAGCCATTAATACCAGGAAAAAAATGAACAGTGGGGCCATATTACAAGCCACCTACCACATGTGGCCATCCCTGAGGATAGTGTACAAGAAACTGGGAGTGAGTGAGGTGGTAAGGGCCCCAGGGAAAACTGGGGTCATTATTAGAAGTCAATGGGTGCTACCTGGTGAATACAGCTGTCCATGACAAATTCCCTGGTTTGGCTCTGGGTTAAATAGAAAACAGAAGAGAAAGCTCTTTTTCTACCTCCGTGACTTTGAATCATTATGAATCTCAAGGTTTATTTTAAATTATGTAATTGTATGTTTGCATTATGAGATAAAGATGTTTTGGTCTGCTAATTCAACATTTCTAGGCCAGTTCTACTCCTTTTTTATTTTGTATTTATATTATAATTTTCAGCCAATGCCTCTATATGAAATAGATTAAAATTTCTGTATGTGAGGTTGCTGAGATTGTCTTAAATGTGAAGGATTAGACACAGGTTTGGGGTTCAAATTCTCTCAAAACCCATCTCACTTTACCTAAAGAAACAATTTTTGGTTGCTGGGGGAAAAAAACAAATCTTTAACCCTGAATTTTCAGGATTTTAATAGCAAATGGAAATAATTATTAACCTTGAGGTTAAAAATATTTGGGGAGAGGGGGCTTCTGTTTTATAGAAATCATAGATTTAACAGTTAACTTCATCAAGAAAGTAAACAGATCTCCTTCACAAAAGGTATTCATCCTACCCATGAGATTTCAGAATAGTTAAAATTGCCAGGCTAAGAAGAGTAGATGAATTAAATGTCTCATCAGTTTTCATACTTAATCATAATTCATTTGTTAGTGAGTGATTGATATTAAATCTGACCCGTAGTTTCTTTGAGAATTATTTCAAAATCATGAATTTCATAGATTTTAGACAGTGCTTGACTGACTAAGCAAGTTAATTTTTTGAAATTTGTTTATGACTGGATAGTCAATTATTGTTAATAATATTGTCATATGTATTATGTTTATTGTTGATAAATACATATTATAGCTAATAATATCTAGCTAATGTATATTGTTACAGCAAATGTTTTTATTATTATTTTCACTAATATTTGTTCAATTCATGCTATATGTCAATTACTATTCAAAGCACTTTTCATAATTATCAATTCCTTTAATCTTCAGGTTAATCACCTTTAAAAAAAAAAAGATCATGTATTCATTTCCTTTTCAACCACTTTGTAATGTATGCACAGAACACTTGGAATTTGGGTATGTCTTTCTGGCAACCAAAGAGATTTTTTGCCATCACTATCAATTAGACAAGGTCTTCTCTATGGGAAGAATCAACCCCATATCTAACTTCTGCAGTTGGGGGATGGCAGGCAAAGTTCCTTTCACAAGAAATTCACTTAGCCATTAAACCAGGGCTTACTTTGAAAGTTTCTAAGAGACTGAGGATATTTGGAATCCCCTCTGCTTAGAGACTGTCCCTTAAAATATTTACTTGGGTCATTTTGTCTATTTTCTCTATAAGAGGGAGAGCCTTAAAGGTTTCTTGTGTCTCCCTATTCCAGTTTCCTCTCTGCATTATTCTATCTCTCACATCGTTCCAGATGACGTTTGTGCAACAAAAATTTGTTCGTATCTCTTTGCTCTTGAGAAAGAAAATAGTTGCTCTTTTTCTTGGCAAACAAGTTCCTTAATTACCTGTCTCCCGCATATCTATCTGGTCGCATTTCCTGTGTCATTCCCCTCCTTAGGCAAGCACGTATAACTTTTGAAATTCCAACAGTAATTAATCATTTTGATCATTTTTTATTCAAACATAGTTTTCTCTCATGTTATTTCCTCTGCCTGGAATGCTATTGTATCAGGATTCTTCAGAGAAACAGAATTAATAGGAAAAATAGATTAGATAGATAGATGATAGGTAGATAGGCAGACAGACAGACACAGATATATACAAAAAAGGAGATTTAGTATAGGAACTGGGTCACATGATTATGGAAACTGAAAAATTCTACAATCTCCTTTCTGTAAATTGGAGAACCAGGAAAACCAGTATGTGATTCAGTTCTAGTCCAAAGGCCCAGGACTTTCAGGGTCTGTAGTGTAAGTCCTGGTCTAAGTCCAAAGGCCCAACAGCCCAGAGTGCCAAGATCAGAGTGCAGGAAGAGATAGAACCACTCTTCTTCTGACTTTTTGTTCTAATAGATCCTCAACAAATTGGGATAATGTCCACACATGTTGATGAGGGTGATCTTTATTCAGTCTACAGATTCAAATACTGATCTCCTCCAGAAACACTCTGACAGACATACCCAGAAATAATTGTTTCATCAGCTCCCTGAGGATCCCTTAGCCCAAATTGACACACAAAATTAACCATCAGAACCATCTTCCTTTTATTTGCTGCTCAAACTCCTGCTAAATCTTCAAATCACAAATCAAATGAACTCTTCCATAAGCTCTCTACCCAAGCCAAATTAAGCATCCTTTCTTTCCTTCTACATTTTATATATCTTATACACATCCATTATAGCATTCATCACCTGCATGGTAATTTTCTCCCCACTAGCTTCTAAGATTTTTGAGAGCAGTACAGTTTCCCTTTCCTCCCTGGGCCTAATACAATGACGGGCACGCAGGAGGCCTCACTGACTTAATGCTGTAATTAGCTTCTTAAAGAAGATTCTAACATTTGCCAGAAGCCTTAAAAGAAGGAAAAAAGAGAATGAAATCAACGGAATTACTATTTTTTTCCAATCAGGTATGGCCTATATATATGTATTTTTTGTTGTCTGCCAGAAGATTTTAGCATTTTAAGCTTAAATTTCACTTCCTATTTTAGATCATACCCCAGTGCACAAGTTGTCAGATCGGTTTTGTAAAGGCTGGTATTTCTTAAGTGCTTCAAGAAGTTTTTAGTTCAAAATAAAATTTAAGGCCTTAGGGAAAATTTAATCTGAGCTCCTGTCTTCCCTTAGCATTTAAACACCAAAGCATGATATTGGAGTATTTTCGTATTCAAATCTTGGCTTCATGATCCAGAACTCTGTTGACCCACAACATTCCATAATTCTTGAAATGACTAATCCTTTTCCTTCTTCTGTTGTCTGCCACCTTTATTTTGCATTCCTATCTTCGTATTTCAGAATGGTTGTCATTTTATCAGTGGAAGAAATATTATTCTTATTGCATTGTCTCTGTTTCTGCTAATTTTCATTGTCAATTTTTCTCCATAAAGAAATAGATATGAAGTTTAAGATTCTCAGCTCAGAGGACATTTAGGATTGGAAAAATGAGATAATGATAATTCTTGGTTAAAAACAGAATTATTTGTCAGGATCCTTCTTACACTATCCTATGGGAGTGAACACTGTTCACTTCTAGCTCCTACACCTGTAATACGGGATATAAAAGACTGGAAAGCAGCCTCATATAGATGCCAACACTACAGTTCTTAGTTGAATGTACAATTTCTCTCCCAAATGTGGGCATAATTTTCTTCAGAAGTTCAGCGGGGCTTTTTTACCAGTCTCTTCAAAAATGACCAATCTTTACTTGACATATGTTGGAATAAATAACTAATAGTGTCTTTGTTGATTACAAAGCTGAGAATCAGGATTATCCTTTCTTACCATTCCTTGTTCTACCTTTCTTCTCTTTTCACCTTTTGATGCATGTGATGACCTGGCTGTTGGTGTATGTTAGATAAGACAAAGACCCTAATGACATCATAGGTTTAGGGAATCTGATCACCTTACAGTGCAATGGGCTTTCCTCTGTTATTTGGGCAGACTATTCACTCCCAAAACAAAGAGGACTATGTGAGGAAAAGCACTGATGGCTCAGGAACCAGTCCCTTTGATGGAGAGACGGAGTGAAAAACACAAGTGTATATTCCACCAACAGTACGGATATCCCTATCATTTCATTAGCTCTTTACAGTTCACTCTGACTTTTCACATATGTTATTTCATTTCTGCTTCAAACAAAACCATAAAATAGTTGGGTGGGGTGAAATGTCCCTCTCACCTTCCCAATGAAGAGCTAAGCCCCAGAAACTTGCCCAAGAAGAACAGCACTCTCTTGACTGTTCCACATCCTTCTCAAAAATAGAAACAACAGATATTTACACAATGGAAAGGAGACAAGATGCAAACCGAGGCCGACTGGCTCCAGGACCAGGGCTCTTCATCACCCCGCTCCCTCCCGCTATTGAGGCAGCGTCTTCCTGGACACACAGTACAAGCATCCATGCTTTGCAGAACAGACAGGCTAGGCCCCCAAGGTGGAAACTACACGGAAGCTGCCATCCCTTAGAATTGCAGAAAAACCCTTTGTTAGAGTGAAATAAAAATATCAGAGTGATAGGATTTACCCTTCTTTCACCTTTCATTATTCCCTTCTAATTTTTCTCGTTGCTTTGCACTTCAGAAGCCAGAAATTTTGAATGCAAGATGAAGGGTGGAAAGGAGAATAACCAGGAAAAACTGGGAAACCCTTTTAAAACAAACTTGCTGGGATGGATTTGGGTGAATATTCTCCCTCCTGAAAAGCCCAAGTTTCCAATCCTGTGCATCTAGAAAAGAGAAGCAAGGTAGAGTAGCAGCTAAGAGCTTAGGCTTTGGAGGCAGGCTACCAAGGTTCTAGTCTAATTGGACAACTCTGAAAATGTATGACCTTTCGGTATTTTCTTTATCCCTCTCTGTAAGAGCAGATGATAACCATAGTTCTTCCTGGGGTTATCCTGAGAATAATACGAGCCAATATGTGTAGACCATTTAGAACCTGACCACAGTAAATGTGTTTGCTTTATTACATAGTGAGATATTTTAAAGCCCTGACACATCATTAATAAATAATTAATAAATATTAGCTCCCTTCCTTTATATATGGTTTAGACTGCTGGAAAGACAATCTTTGAAAAGTATGTGCTGTATGTCAGTTACCTTGGTCCTAGGATAAACAGGCATTTATTACATTTTTAAGGGTTTCTTTCTTTTTTTCTTTTTCTTTCTTTCCTTCCTTCCTTCCTTCCTTCCTTGTCCTCTTACCCTTCCTTCCTTCCTTCCTTCCTTCCTTCCTTCCTTCCTTTCTTCTTTCTTTCACTTTTGTCAGGAGGCTCTCCTTTATCCATCCCTTCCTAAATGCCATTTGACTACTTAACAAATTTGATAACTGCAGCCTCTGCCAAATTCTTTTCCCCACCTTATTTGTTTTATCAGTTCCACTGAGTAGCACCTATTGAAGCAGATAGTGTGTAGGTTTTTCTTTTGCTTGTGGAAACTGTAGTCATTTAAGCTATTTTCTCTAATTCATCTCTCCTCTCCCTACGGTCACAATAAGAAGTCATGTTTCTAAGTTTTAATTCTTCTCATATCAAATGACATTCTCTAAGTGGTAAATCAGTTTCTCCACTAGCCTGTAAAGTGCATAAGTCCAGGGCTGTTCAAAGCTATATCCCCACTGCCTAGCAAAATGCTTGGAACAAGAGGTACTTTGTAATAATTTTGGAAGAAATCAGTCAATGCTGACAGAATGAATAAAGTATAGAAAGAAGTATCCTCCTCCCCAATTAACTAGAACCTAATTAAGAGATGTCTGAAATTAATCAGAATATCAATTGCCTTCTACTTTTAAAGAGAAATTTAACTTCAGAAGCCCAAACTGATATCATGTATTAATTTAATACTATATCCTGGCGTAAGCACACATTCATCTCAGTCTCTTAGACCTTTCATCACTACACAATATACAGTGAAAACAGTTAAGAACATGTAAAAATTAAACTAGTACTTTACCCTCCCAGTATCACTATTCCATTACAGTATAGAAGCTATCAGCCTTTAAAATTTTCTGCCTCAAATTCTCTTTTACTAAACGTCAGACTGTCTCACTCCCTCACTACATTCCAGTCTGTGTCAGAATTTCACCTATTCAGAGCGGCATTCTCTGACAATTCTACCTATAAATAACTTCCCTCCCCATTATTCTTTATTTCCTTTCCCTACTTTATTAGTTTAACTTTTTAAGCTAAATTTATTTACAACTACACAACTGAACAAATTTAAAGAGTACGGCTTGATGTACGACAAGCAGTCGTACATTGAAACCTTCACTACAATAAAATAAATATGTCATCTCCAAAAATTTCCTATCACTTCTTAATTCCTCCCATCCCCCCTTCTCCCGTTCCCAGGTAGCCACTGATCTGTTTTCTATCACTAGAGATAAGTTTGCCTTCTCTAGAATTGTATATAAATGGACTCATACAGAATGTAGTCTTTTGGGGGAAGTCTGGTTTCTTTTACTCTGCAAAATTATTTTGATATTCAACCACGTGTTGCATTTATCAACTGTTTGTTCCATTCTATTGCTGAGTAATATTCAATTGTAAGAATATGCAACAATTTATTTATTCAGTTGATGATGACTGTTTAGGCTGTTTTGAGTTGTTGGCCAAGTTTCTGTAGCATATGCCTTCATTTCTCTGGGGTGGATACCCAGTAGTGGAATGGCTGGGCCATGTAGTAGATGTATATTTGACTTTTTGAGAAATTATCAAACTATTCCCAAAGAGATCATAGCATTTTACATTTTTACCAACAGTGTCTGAGAGGCCCATCGATCCACATCATTGTCAACTTTTGGTGTGATCAGCCTTAATTTTAGACATTCTAGTAAGTGGTATTGCATTATGGTTTTAATCTCCATTTTCCTAATGTCTAATGTTGTTGAATGTCTTTTTTTGTTCTTCTTCAACATCTGTATAGCTTCTCTGGTGAAGTGTTTGTTCAAATCTTTTGCCCATTTAAAAAGTGATCTTTTATTAGTGAATTTTGAGAGTTCTTAATATATTTGCAATACAGTCTGTTACCAGGTATGATTTGCAAATGTTTTCTTCCAGTCCACTGTTTTGTCTTTACATTCTCTTAACAGTGATATTAAAGGAGCAGAATTTTAAAATTTTGATTAGTTTTAATGATCATTTTCTCTTTTAGAATTGTGCTTTTGGTGCCTACCCAAGTTCAGGATTTTCCTAATTTTCTTATATTTTTTCTTCTAGAAGTTTCATGATTTTACATTTAGGCCTATGATGCATTTTAAGCTAATTTTTTAAAAAAGATTTTATTTATTTATTTGACAGAGACAGAGGGATCACAAGTAGGCAGAGAAGCAGGAAGAGAGAGAGGAGGAAGCAGGCTCTCCTACTGAGCAGAGAGCCCGATGCAGGGCTCGATCCCAGGACCCTGAGATCATGACCTGAGCCGAAGGCAGAGGCTTTTAACCCACTGAGCCACCCAGGCACTCCTAAGCTAATTTTTATATATGGTGTGAAATATGGATTGAAATCCATTTTTTGTATATGTACATTCCCAGTTACTCCTACATCATTCATTAAAAAGTCTCTCCTCTCTCCACAGAATTGTCTTTTACTTTGATCAAAAGTCAATTGATTCTCTGTGTGTCAGTCTGTTTCTAAATCAACTATTCTGTTCCACTGATCTGTTTATCTATCTTAACATTAATACGCCACAGTCCCCATGACCCTAGCTTTAAGATAAGTAAAGTCAAGTAATATACCTTCTCCAGCTTTTTTCTTCAAAGTTATTTTGATTATTCTTGGTCCTTTGTGTTTCCATATGAATTTTATGAGAAGCTTGACAATTTACACACACATACAGGCACACACACACAAGTCTCCTGGAATTTTGATTGGGACTACATTAAATCTATAGATAAATTTGGGAAGAACTGATATCTTAACACTGTTGAGTCCTCCAATCCATGAATACAGTGTATCTTTCCATTTATTTAGATCTTATATGATGTTTTCCAGAAGCGCTTTGTAATTTTAAATATATAGGTCCAGAATATCTTTTGACAGATTTATTCCTTAATATGATTTTTTTTTAAATTTCAACTTCTATATGTTTATTGATGGTATATACAAATACAATTGATTTTTGTACATTGTTTTCTTCAACCTTGATAAAATTATTTATTCCGCTAGCTTTTATATGGATCTCTTAGGATTTTATACATAGATAATCATATCATATGTTAACAGAAAAGTTTCCTTTCTAATTTGGATGGATTTTTTTTTTTTCCAGATTTATTGTGCTGGTTAGAACCCCCAGTACAGTATCAGATGGAAGAGGTGTGGACTTCCTTGCCTTTTTTCCTGATCTTAGCAGGAAAGCATCCGTCTTTTACAATTAAGTGCAATGCTAGCTGTAGGTTGTTTATAGATGCCTTTTATCAGGTTTGAGAAATTCCTTTCTCAATGGTTGAGTTTTTATGAGCAATAGTTGTGGGCTTTTGTCAAATGATTTTTTTAATGCATCTACTGAAATGATCATGTGATTTTTTTTTTTACTAGTTAATATGGTGAGATACATTAATTGTTTTTTAATATTAAAAAAAGACATATTATTGGGATAAATCTAACTTGGTCATGTTGTGTTAGCTTTTATGTGCTATTGAATATTATTTCCCAACATTTTGTTAAGAATTTCTACATCTGTATCCATGACAAACATTGGTCTATAGTTTTCTTTTCTCAAAATATCATTGTCTGACTTTGGTATCAGAGTAATTATGAACTCATAAAATGGGTTGGCTAGTATTCTCTTCAATATTCTGGAATAGTTTGTGCAGAATTGTTATTATTTCTTCTTCATATGTTTGGTAGAATTCACCATTAAAGCCATTGATGAGGCCTGGAGTTTTCTTTGTGAAAGGTTTTAACTATAAATACAATGCCTTTAATAGGTAAGAGATATTCAGTTATGAAGTTATTCAGGAGAGAGCTTTGATTGTGTCTTTCAATAAATTTGTCTATTTCACCTTAGCTGTTGCATTTATTGGCACAAAGTTATTAAAAATATTTTATTATCCTTTTTAGGTGTCTGCAGACTTTGTAGGACTGTGACTTTTCTCATTCTTGATATTGGCAAATTGTGTATTCTCCTCTTTTTCTCCTGGTTAACCTGACTAGTTGTCTTATCAATTATTGATGATCATAAATAAAAGCTTTTAGTTTCATTGATTTTTCTTTATTGACATTTCATTATTTTCTTCTCTAATCTTTATTTCCTCCTTTCTGCTTACTTTTGGTTTTATTTTTTTCTCTTTTTCACATTTCTTAAGGTGGATGCAGAGATTATTGATCTGACATTTTCTTTATTTCTATTATGAACATTTAATGCTTTAAATTTCTCTCTACATATTTACTTAATTACATCTTACAAATTTTAATATAGTTTACTTTTATTTTTATTCAGTTCAAAATATTTTCTGAGTATATGAGTTTTTTTTGTTATTTTTGTTTTGTTTTGTTTTGTTTTGTTTTTGTAAGTGACTGTTTTAATAATAGCAAAGGGAACTTAAAATTGGAGTTTGACTTGAGTGGTAGCAAGATGAATGGATCCCTGTGCCCACTTTCCAAATTTTAAACCTTATAAAGAGGCCTTAACTAGGCTCAGTCACATATACAATGTGAATGTTTTCAACATCATATTATATCTCAAGTTTATGTCTTTGCAGCAGTCTGTGGGAGCCACAAGGCAAATGAAACCCACATTCCAATGATGGGGCAGGGAACAAAGACCCTCTAGGTGCTCAGTTCTTTTTTTTTTTTTTTTTTTAATTATTATTATTTTGTGTGTGTGTGTGTGTGTTCCAAAATTCATTGTTTATGCACCTCACCCAGTGCTCCATGCAATATGTGCCCTCCAAAAACACAAACAAATGAAGAGAGAAATCTCAAATGGAAAAGATTATGAGGATATGGAACAGTGATGACTGGTTCTTTACAGTAATTAAATCGATTGGCATTGGTTGAGTAGACACACTGGAAGTGTTTTAAAGAATTATGGAAGGAGAGAGAGTTGATACCTTATTTTCGAATAATCTAGAAAAGTATATGTTTGATAGAGCATGGGAAGATATATAGTAACTATTAACAGAGAAATATCACAGAATCTAGAAGTTGAAAAGAGAAAAATAGAATGAATAGGAATGTCACCAGATCAACAAAATTTGAAAAATTAAAAAAAGGAAAATGAGGAAACAACAATGTACATAAATATAAATAGAAAATAAGATGGAATGATTAAAATCAAACATGACTGTCACTATCCTAAATTGTATTTGTCCATTAAAATGCAAACCACGGGGGGCATCTGGGTGGCCCAGTTGGTTAAGCGTCCAGCTCTTGATTTGGGCTCAGGTCAAGATCTCAGGATCCTAGGATTGAGCCCATCTGGGGCTCTGCCCTCAGCAGGGAGTCTGCTTCAGGATTCTCTCTCTCCCTTTATCCCTTCCCCTGCTCACTTGTTCTCACTCTTTCTCTAAAATAAATAAATAAATCTTTTTAAAAAATTACAAACCACTATAGTTTTTTAAATTCCAGATTAAAACATAATTACAGTTGTAGACTATTCATAACAGACACATTTTTTTAAAGTGACCATTTTAAAAATTAAAAATAATGGTTAGACACCAAAAACATGATTCATAAAAGTAAAAACTGACAAATTGTACTTCATCAAAATTAAAAACTTAAGCTCTGCAGGAAATTGTGATATATCCATATCATGGAATGTTACTCCAGAACAAAAAGCAATGATTTATTCATACACAGAATAACTTGTATGGATTTCAAGAAAATTATGCTGAATGAAAAAAAAGCCAATCCCACAGGTTACATGCTCTATGACTCCATGTATATAACATTCTTGAAATGACAAATTGATAGAGATGGAGAACAGATTAGTAGTTGCCAGAGGTTAAGAAGCTGGGGCGGGGTGGGAGGGGGAGATGGCTATGGCTATGAAAGGGTTACAGGAGGGATCCTTGTGATGGTACTGTCTTTATTTTTGACTGTGGTGATGGTCACACAATCTACATATGTGATAAAATTGTGTAGAACTAAACACATAGGCACACACAAATGAGTGCATGCAAAACTGGTGAAATCTGAATAAGATCAATGGATTTTATAAATGCCATTTACCTGATTGTGATATTGTACTGTAGCTATACAAGATGTCAGAGTGGCGAAATTTGAGTAAAGCCTTCTTAATAGTTTTTACAACCGCATGTGAATCTATGATTATCTCAACATAAAAGTTTTTAAAAAGAAAATGGAGGGATATCTAGAGATATCAGTCAGAGAACTGAGAAAAGAATGGTATATCCACATTGTGGACTACTATGTAGAATAAATTATAGCTTATCACTTACCTAGTGGAATTTCCATAAGGCTTTGTTGAATGAGGAAAGTAAGGTTCATAAAAATAAGGGTAATATGATTCTATTTTTGTGAAACAAAGCCTACAATTAGTGTGTGTATTTGTACATGTGTGTGTGTGATAGATTTCACAATGGATTAATATATGTAAAGATACACACTAGTTTAACATGAATTAACTTGAGGGAAGGATGGATAACACAGATGGTATGGAGTAACCAGGGGAAGGCATAACCAAGAATGATGGAAAAGGAAGAAAAAGTAGAGCACTAAAATACCAATATATAAAACAATAAATTATATATATATGCAATTGAGTGTTTTGTGTTCTCGCAATTTTTTAAGAATTATTTTTTGTTATTCAGTAAGTGAACATTTATTGAGACATAATTTACTATTATTCAATCACAGCTTTGTGTAACTATCCCCAGACAGTTTAAAAACATTTTTATCACCCTCAAAAGAAATGTCACATCTATTAACTGTCACTCCTCTTTTTCACCCAGTACTCCTTCTCTAGCCCTAAGCAACCACTAATCTACTTTCTGTCTCTATAAATTTGTCTATTCTAGATATTGCATATAAATGGAATCATATAATTCATGGTATTTTTTGACTGGCCGCTTTCATTTAACATAGTATTTTCAAAGTTTAGTTATGATTTAACATTTATGAACTCTTCATTTCTCTTTATTGCTAAATAATATCCCATTTTATAGATATAATTCATGGTATTTATCTACTCAAGTGTACAGCCTTGCCCATGTACAGTCATCCTGGTATGACAGTGGTTATAGGAGAATTTTCTGGTTTTCTTTCCCTAATCTTTCTGTTAATCTCTCTGCCCTCTTTGGTCTCACACCTGGATATTAGGCTCCACTAATTGCGAGCTTATTACGCTCTTATTTTTGACAGTTCTCTAAGATAGGAGTTGTTCCAGAGTCTGGTCCAATTAAATTTGGTTAGGAGTACTTCTTGAGGCCAGTATTTGAAGTTCATTCTGATCCCAGGAGAGCATTTCTTAACTGTCTCTTCTTGATTCTCCAAAACCAGCTGCCCTACTGTTTAGCCTGTAGTCCTAGTCTCCTTTTAATTGCTTACCACAAAAATCTCCATTGTTTTTAACAATGCCCTTAGGTTTGAACTTCTTCATACTGTTTCAAATAAAGTCAATTTCTTGGAGAGAGTTTTAGAGCTCTCTTGCACTTAAGGACTGACCTATTTATGGACTGGCATATTATGACTAGTTCCCTTTGGCAGAATCTTTGAGTCACTGTTCTGGGCAATGGGCAAGGGTGGTAGCCTCTGGTCTTCTCATCCTCTCAGCTCTTGCCTTTCTGGGCATGGAAACTCAGCTCTTATAAGCAAGCTGGGTTGAGGGCAATCAGGACCCCAATATTCCTACTCTGTCGCAACTGGGATGGAACATATAAAATGGGGGCAGGGAAGACAAAAGGAGCCAATACCTCTCAGGCACACTCACCAAGAATTTAACCTCTGAGACTTGGAGTCAGATGGAATTAGAAATGTTGCTGGTAGGGTTGCCTGGGTAGCTTAGTCTGTTAAGAGTCTGTCTGACTCTTGATCTCAGCTCAAGTCTTGATCTCAGGGTCTTGAGTTAAAGCCCTGCATTAGAACCTACTTAAAAAAAAATTTTTAATTAATTAATTAAAAAAATAAAAGAAGGAAAGAAATGCTGCTGGCCTATCTTTTTTGATAAGGTATCATATCCTTTGGATGGGTGCTGAGAGGGAGTCTCATCTCTTGGGCACAACCACTCAGAGTGGACTTTCAAGTTGAGCTGGGGAGAGAGAGGAGAAAAGGAACATGTTACAACTCAAGTGCCACAGACTCTCTGTTCTTACCAAGTTTCAGTAGATTTTCTTGAATAAATATTTTTCCATCCTCTGTATGTTCTTGGAACAATTTGCAGATACTTTTAAAGGTTGTTTTATTATACGATATTCAGCAGTTATGTCTGTTTCGTGGAGAATCATGTCCATGGAACTTTTCACATTGCCATTCTGAAAGTGGCATCCCCAGATTTTTTTTTTCCTAAAGACTGTGCCAAAGAAAATTCCTGGTTTCATCACATATTCTGAGTTTGTTTTCCTTATCTGAAATGGGGTTCATAATCCATATCACACTACCTAGGACATAGTATCTCTGAATAACTATTAATTTATGTTTTCCCTCCATTTATCTCACTCTGGGGACTTAGAGAAGTTCAAGTTGAATAAAGGTATCTGCCCAATAATGTATTGTTATGCTTGAAAAATTTTAAGACTCCAATAAAGTATTTCAAGTATTATTTGTGGTGAGAAATGTACTTAACCACTATAAAAACGTGATCTTCAGACTTGAACCAGGATTCTTTTAGACGTTTGACTCATGAGAAAAAACTTTTAACAAAACCGTTAAAACAAAAACTATAAAAATGTGATCTTCAGACTTGAACCAGGATTCTTTTAGACGTTTGACTCATGAGAAAATACTTTTAACAAAACCGCAAACAATTTGACTCAAGATCTCTTTCTTCTTCCTCTCTCTTCCTCTCTCTCCCTCACCACCTCACCCTACTCAACTCTCTCCTAGTCATTTCCTTCCTGCATTATAGCTTTTCACTGACATATGAGAATTACTGAACAGAACCTGAATGACTGAATAAAGAATTAAATTTAATCTATACAAAGATTTGTAGTGATTGGTACTAGTATTGTCTCCAACCTATATTTAAAAAAAAAAAATTGAAGTATAGTGACACACGGTGTTACATTAATTTCAGGTGCACACCATAGTTATTTGACACTATGTATGTTATGCTATGCTCATAAGTGTAGCTACCATTTGTCACCATATGACACTATTACAATATCATTGACTCTATTCCCTATGCTATACTGAAAGCCTGTATCTCCCACACCCCTTCACCCATTTTGCCCCTCCCCTCTGACAACATCAGTTTGTTCTCTGTATTTATGGGTCTGTTTCTGCTTTTTATTTGTTTGTTTTTAGATTCCACATATAAGTGAAATCATATGGTATTTGTCTTTCTCTGACTTATTCCACTTGGCATAATACCCTCTAGGTCCATTCATGCTGTCACAAATGGCAAGATCTCATTCCTCCTCATGGCTGGGTAATATTCCATTGCACGTGTATGCCACATCTTCTTTATCCATTCATCTATGAGTAGTCATTGGGGTTGCTTTCATATCTTCGTTTTTGTAGGTAGTGCTGCAGTAAACATAGCAGTGCATATATCTTTTTAAATTAGTAATTTTATTTTATTTGAATAGGTGCCCAGTAGTGGAATTACTGGATCTTATGGTAATTCTATTTTTAATTTTCTGAGACAACTTTATATTGTTTTTCACAGTGACTATACCAATTTACATTCCCATCAACAGTGTAGGAGGGTTCTTTTCCTCCATGTCTTTGCCAACACTTGTTATTTCTTGTCTTTTTGATACAAACCATTCAAAAGTTGTGAGGTGATATCCCATTGTGGTTTTAATTTGCATTTTCCTGATTGGTGGTATTAAGCGTCTTTTTATGTGTCTATGGCCAACTGTATGGCTTCTTTGGAAAAATGTCTATTCAGGTCCTCTGCATATTTTTAAAACATATCTTTTTAGTGTTGAATTGTTTAAGTTCTTTATATATTTTTATATTAACCCTTATTAATATACCATTTGCAAATATCTTCTTTCATTCACTAGGTTGCCTTTTGTTTTGTGTATGGTTTCTCTTGCTGTGCAAAATCTTTATTTTAGCATAGTCCCAATAGTTTATTTTTGTTTTTGTTTCACTTCCCTAAGGAGACACATCTAGAAAAACTTTGCTAAAGCAAATGCCAAAGAGATTACTGACCATGTTTTCTTCTAGGAGTTTTATGGTCTCATGCCTCAAATTTAGGTCTTTAATCCATTTAAAGTTTGTTTTTGTGTATGGTATAATAAAGTAATCCAGTTTCATTCTTTTGCACGTAGTGTAGGAGAAAAGGAACATGTTACAACTCAAGTGCCGTAAACACTTGAGTTTTCCCAGCACCCATTTGTTGAAGAGACTATCTTTTCCCCATTGTATACTCTTGCCTTCTTTGTTGTAGAGTAATTGATCATATAATTGTAGGTTTATTTCTAAGATTTCTATTCTGTTCCATTGATCTGTGTGTCTGTTTTTGTGCCAGTCCCATGCTGTTTTGATTATGATAACTTTGTAGTATATCTTGAAATCTGGGATTGTGATACCTCCAGCTATGTTCTTTTTTCTCAAAATTTCTTTGGCTATTCAGGTCTTGTGTGACTCCATACTAACTTTTTTATTATTCATTCTAGTTCTGTGAAAAATGTTGTTGCTATTTTGATTGCATTAAATCTGTAGATTACTTTGTGTAATATGGACATTTTAACAATATTAATTCTTTCAATCTATGAGTATGGAATATCTTTCCATTTGTTTTTGTCATCTTCGATTTCTTTCATCAGTGTTCTATAGTGTTCAGAGGATATATCTTTCACTTCCTTGACTAATTTTATTCCTAGGTATTTTATTCTTTTTGGTGTAATTGTAAATGAAATTGCTTTCTTAATTTCTCTTTCAGAGCAGAGAAATTCTTTGTTGTTAGTATAGAAATGCTTCAGTAAAGTTGCAGAATACAGAATTAATACGATTTCTGGGTATTAATTCTGTATTCTGCAACTTTACTGAATTCATTTATCACTTCTAATAGATTTTTGGTGGAGTCTTTAAGGTTTTTATATATATAGTATCATGTCACCTGAAAATGGTGATCGATTTACTTCTTCCTTACCAATTGGATGCTTTATGTTTCTTTTTCTTGTCTGATTGCTGCAACTAGGACTCTCAGTACTATGTTTAATAAAAGTGGTGAGAGTGGATGTTCTTATTTAATTTCTGATCTTATTGGGAAAAGCTCTGTTTTTCACAATTGAGTATGATGTTAGCTGTGGGTTTGCCATGTTCCCTACATGTTCCCTCTAACCCCACTTTGTTCAGAGTTTATTTTACTGTGAATAGATGTATTTGCCAAGTACTTTTTCTGCATCTGTTGAGATGATTGTATGGTTTTTATGCTTAATTTTGTTAATGTAGTATATCATGTTGATTGGATTATGGAAATTGAACCATCATTGTGTCCCAGAATACATCCCACTTGATCATGGTGAATGATCCTTTTAATATATTGTTGAATTCAGTTTGCTGATATTTTGTTGAGGATGTGTACGTCTATGTTCATCAAGATATTGGCCTGTATGCAAGCTATGTTTTCATAAAGCAGTCTGGACCTTGAAATAATTCTGCTCTCTCTCTTTCTCTTTCTCTATTAAGAAATGAAAATCCTATCAAAACCATTTCCAGTGTCATTAGTTCTTTCACTTAACAAAGATGATTTGATACCTAGGCTGTGTGTGTGTGGCAGTACTTGATCCCTATACTTTGACCATCTCTTAAGAGACGAGATGGGATTTTAGGATTTTAAGATTTTAGCATATGCCTTACTAAGCTAAAACATTATTATTATGTTTGTACAATCTTTTTGTAGCCTATCCACCTGCTCATAGTTCAAAATGATCAGGAAGAACAGTGTGGATATGATCCTAGGAAAGGCTGTATTTGATATTTACCTTTAATTTCACCTTATACCGACTTTAGAGCTGGCCAAGAACAAACAGTGTCTTGTTTTCAACTTCTCATACAAGTAATGTTGAGCAGTCAGAGCCCCTTAAAACTGACTCCTTAACTGCTGCAAACTTTTTGACCTTCTTGAAAGATCTAGAACCAATCAGAAATAAATAATAATATAGTGAAAAGAAGGATGAGGATATTAAAGATCCAGACCTAAAAATTCTATATAAAAACCTACCTATCATTTTTTAAATAAAAATTCAGAGACTTCAGATAGAAATTTTTTAATGAAATGTTAAATCTGAAGCTAGAATTTTATGTTGTTTGGATTATGAAATGAAAATTATTTGGTTTAGCAGGCGCATCCTGAATCCTTACCACAAGCAGTATTAGCAAGACATAGTTCTACAAGTCTTATACACAAATAACTATAATATTAGACAGAAAATATTTATTTGTCCTAATAGAAGGTCTAAAAATGCCATTTAAAACAGTTAAAGAAAGCATTTATTCCTGTTAGGAGGGATTACAAAAAATTAAAGGAAATGTCATCTGTTCCAAAGCCAAAGAAGGGGCAGAAATGTGGGGACATAACAAAAACAACCCAAGTATGTTACATTATGCATTTAGAGACCAGCCAGAAATCCCACGTGACTGGAGTGCCAGGGAAAAATAAGTAAATGTGGATGATTTGTAAAAGATCATGGAGACCCCAAAATGTCATTAGGAGGAGATGGGAGTTTATTTTGAAGCCAACTGAAAACCATGGAGGGGTTTTGAAACAAGGCATAAAAACCAAACTGTCCTAGAGAGGTTAGTCTGACACCCGTGTATAAAATAGATTTTAAAATATCAGAGATAGGAAAAGCAATATAGATACTATCGCTGCATCCAGCCATGATGTCTTATGAGATGGCAGAATTAAAGTAGATGGCCATTCCACAAACATGAAAAAGGAAGTAAAATCCAGGGAATGGAGACAAAACACCCTGGTAAAGATGGACTAGAACCTGGGGTTGCATGTCAGGCAGTGAAAGACCGAGTCAAAGATGTTTTAAAGATTCATGACTGTGTGCCAGGGAGGCTGACAAAGTTCTTAAAAAGAGAAAGATATAAGTCAAGCAGAGAGAGTCAATTATCATATGGTTTCACTTATTTGTGGAGTATAACAAATAGCATGGAGGACATGGGGAGTTAGGAGAAGGAACTTTATTGACCAGCTGAAGCCTTTCCATATACCTCTTTAGAATCTATTGATCTAAGATGAAAACCCTAATCTAGAGGTAATACAAATTAAGTGTTCTGTTGGCACAAATTCAAAACCCAGCCCAGAATAGGAACCAAGTAGCAATTCCCTGAGCCGTTGAGAGTCCTGACTTCTATAGATGCCATTTCTTCACCTGTTTTTTTCTTAGCATTTCCTGGCACCTTCATACGTTCAGCAAATGCTTATTGAATGCATAGGTGCCTTGGTTTGATCAAGAAAGAAAAAGAACAAAGATTTCTGTGCTGTGGAGCTTATATTTATTGTCTGATCTTAAGAACTGCCTAGAATTTTCACTATGTTGTAAAATTGTACCTCTTTCATTCTCCAGCGACTTCCCTGAATTTAAGCAAGCTGAGGAAATAACACTAGGTCCTGGCTATAGCCCCATTAGCTCTTGCTGCAAATCCTGCAGTGGTCAGTAACTTCCCCACCTATGCATAGAACAAGGCAAAAAAAAATTACTTCTGACAGACACTTATAAAATTAAAGTACTAATAAAATGTGACCAAAAAAAGTAATAATTTGAAACCAGTTTGCCATTCCTGCTTAGAAAGACTGAAATCTACTATTTCAGGATACTAAAGACAACCATCTAGCTGCTCTATTGAAACAATTTTATAGCAAGTCTACAAAAATTCTCTAATTGAATTGGGAACAATGATAGCAGTGAACCTGAAGGTAAGTGTTTAGATTCGTGTGAAAAATTTTGTCAGAATCATGAACATTTTATCTAATTCAAAATTTACCATATAACAGGAAGCTTTTCAAATGTAAGGCGTTATCTACGTAGAACTGAATAAATTAAACTAGAATGCAAGTCTTTTTTACTTTTTGTGCCCAATCTTGCCCTCCTGCAGAAACAACTCTCTTTAGCTTCCAAGTGTTTCATTTTAATTCATCTTCTTTAGGGCATTAACCAGAGTGTATCTGTGTTAATCCAACAGCCAAGGGACACTTCTTGTCTGTGCCTGAACCAGTTCATTGCTTTCTGTTTCCACAGTTAGGCCTGTACTGTTCTTTCTTTGACCTTCTTCATCACTCTCTTTCTCCTACCTCCTCCCCTCCCTGCCTAAAACATCCTCTCTGATGCTTCAGATGAGATGACATCAAGGCACTTGCTCTGTGATAGTCACACTTAGAGCAGCAATCACAGAGACGCACTGAGTATGTGTCTGTCCACAGACTCTTTAAAATAAGAAAAATAGAATGAGTCACAGGAAGATCAGACCTGAAAAATGGCAGGTAGCTTTTATGCCTTCTCATTTTATTTTTTTCAGGAAAATAGAAAAGCCCAAAAGTTCTATTTCTCTCCTGAACATTATCAAGAGAAAGACTGACTGTGTGTCATGTCTTTCTCATTTTCTGCAGTCACATTACAAATTTCACCATCTGGTATGAGTCAGATTTCTCCAGAGAAACAGAACCAGTAGGATATGCAAACAGACACACATGCATACATACAGCTATCTATTATATATTATTTTATTATTTATTATTATATTTTATAATATGTAGCATATATAATATACATTTGACCCTTGAATACTCAGTTGACCCTTGAATAATATGGGTTTGAACTACATGGGTCCACTTATATGCAAAGTACATTGCTATAAATGTGTCATCTCTTTCTTCTGACTTTCTTAATAACATTTTCTTTTCTCTAGCTTATTTTATTGTAAGAATACAGTATATAACACATATAACATACAAAATGTGTATTCATAAGCTCTTTATGTTATTGGCAAGGCTTCCAGTCAACAGTAGTCTATTAGCAGTTAAGATTTTGAGGAATCAAAGTTATATGTGGATTTTTGACTGCCTGGAGGATCAACAACCCTAACATAACTCCCATGTTCTTCAAATATATATATTTTAAATATATATGTGTATATAAATACACACACACACACACACACACACACACACTCCACTAGGGGTGCCTGGGTATCTCAGTCTGTTATGCATCTGATTCTTGATTTCACCTCATGTCATGATCTCAGAATTGTGAGATCTAGTCCTGGGTCAGGTTCCGTCTGTGTGTGGAACCTGCTTATCACCTTTTCTCTTCCTTTCCCAACTCCTTTCCTTTCTGCCCAACCCACCCCCCCACAGCTGCCTCCCATCTAAAAAATATATATGTGATAGATAAATAGATAGATGATGAATAGCTTTATGATAAGGAAGGAATTGACTCATACAATTATGAAGGCTAACAAGTCAGAGAGCTATAGTTGACAAGCAAGAGACTCAGGAGAGTTGATGTATAGTTTCAGTATGAGTCCAAAAGCCAGCAGTTTTGAGACCCAAAAAGAGCCAATGTTTCACTCTGAATCTGAGGGTCATAAAAGACCAGTGTCCCAGCTCAACAGTCAGGCAGGAGTTCCCTCTTAGCCTTTTTGTCTTTGTTTTATTGAAGTCTTCAGTTGATTGGGTGACTGGATGGCCCACCCACATTAGGAAGGGAAACTGCTTTACTCAGTCTACCCATTCAAATATTGATCTCACCCAGAAACATCCTCACAGACACACCCAGAATAATGCTTGGCCTGAGTAATGCCTGGGCACCTTGTGGCCATCTCAAGCTGACATATAGAATTAACCATCACACCATCCAACTTCATATGCTTCAGTGGCAGAAAAGAATCTGGAGACAGGGGAGGGCATGATCAGTTCTTGCCACTGATTGCTGATCACTGAGAACTGTCAGTGGAGTGTCAAGGATGGCCCCCCTTTTTTTTTTCTTACTATAAAATCCAAAAGAAACAGATGTGCCCTGTTATCTTTCTTCTGCTCTGAGACTGTTCAGTTTAATGATTTGGAAGGCTAAGGCTGACAGTCAAAGTATAATAACTTTTTTAAATCTGTTGCTAACAATATAAGGAAGTGCTTTATGGAAGCTTTTGTCTTTATATTCTGTATTGCAAGTGGTGTCGTAGTTCTCTATTGCTGCATAACAAACTATCCCAAAACTTAATGACTTAAAACAATAGACTTTTATTATCTCTTGCAGCTTCTGTGAGTCAGGAATTATAGAGCCACTTAGCTCAGTAACCATTGTTCAGGATCTCTCATGAGGCTGTAGTCAAGAAATTGGCTAGGGATGCAGTCATCTGAAATTTTAACTGGGGTTAGGGGATCTGCTTCCACACAGCTGGCAGTTTGGTGCCAGTTGCTGCTGGGAGGTCTCAGTTCTTCTCTAACTGGCTCTTCCATGGGGCTGCCTGAGCATCCTCATGACATAAAGCTCTTCCCAAGAATGAGAAATTCAAGAGTAAGGTGGAAGCAGGAATGTCATTTATGATCTAGTTTCAGAAGTCATACAGTCTCTTTGACAAAGTCCTTTTGTCACATAGGTTAGCCCTGTTCAGTGTTAAAGGGGAGTGCCCAAGGGAGCAAGTTGCAGGAGGCAAGAATCATTTAGGGGCCATCTTGCAGGCTAGCTCTACATAAATATATCGGTCAGATTCAAGTTGATAACATTAGATATTAATTAATGCCATTAGAGAAAAGACCGCATTTCCAAGTTTTTTGATGTACATAAGATCTTATCCAAAGATTTGCTACCTAAAAAAGATTAATTATGATCAATTTCTTACCCCCAAATTTACTAGGTCAGCCACTGAAATAGGAAGAGATTATATTAGGCAATTAAGACAAAATTTTCTTATAATAAAAATGTGCCTGCTACCTTCAATGTATTTCAAAATTTTCCTGGTATTGATTGATTTCCAGCATGGTTATGATGATGGAAGTTAAATCTAGAATGCCATATTCATATTCTCTTTTTATAATATGTTGGACATTTTCCAATTTTTAACTCTTTTACATTCCTATGTAAATTTCAAAGTAAATAATCAATGCAATGACTTTTCACACATTCACCAACTGATTTTAAAATGTACTGTGTGCCCAACATTGTTTGACCTGTGATATACATTGAGGAATAGGTTAAAGTCCCTGGCCTAAAAGAAATTTACAGTCCCATGGAAGAGATGTACCTACTCTAAGACAATTTCAATACAGTATGTTAACTACTACAGTAGATGTATACACAGAGTACTGTGGCCATAAGGAAGAAATACTCACATCTTTCCAGAGACTGATAGTAAAGAGGGCTTCAGAGAAGGGATAACACCTGAGTTATATTTTGAACAATGGTAGGAGTTCACCACATAGACTGGGTTTGAATGGAATCGGTCGGTAGGGAAGACATTTTACATAAAAGGCCAGAATATGGGACGCCTGGGTGGCTCAGTTGGTTAAGCAGCTGCCTTCGGCTCAGGTTATGATCCCAGCGTCCTGGGATCGAGTCCCACATCGGGCTCCTTGTTCTGTGGGGAGCCTGCTTCTCCCTCTGCCTCTGCCTGCCACTCTGTCTGCCTGTGCTCGCTCTCTCTCTCTCTCTGACAAATAAATAAAACAAATCTTTAAAAAAAAAAAAAAAGGCCAGAATATGCAAAATAAGAAAGTGATGGGGTTCAGAACATGCTATTCCAAAATAGGGTGCCTTGGCATATTGAGTATTGTTAAGCCGAAGGAGTTTGAAAAAACAGCGGAAGTAGGAAGATCATTGACCTTCTCTCCCTTACCTTTCTTCTCTGAAACAGGCCATGTGCCCTCTGGGTATAAGGAGCATCCTAATCTCTGAAGACAGAGAGCTATCTGAAAGAACCCTAAACAAAAACAAAAAAGAACACAGGCCTTGATAAGTTTCTCCCAAGTTACTACAATTACTTCATACTTAAAAAAAAAAAAAAAAGATTTTATTTATTTATTTGCAAGAGAGAGATCATGAGCTGGGGGAGAGACAGAGGCAGACTCCCTGCTGAGCACAGACCCTGATACAGGTCTCCATCCCAGCACCCTGGGATCATGACCTGAGCTGAAAGCAGACATAACTGACAGAGCCAACCAGGCGCCCTACTTCATACTTCTTAATCTACCATATTTCCTCCACAAGTGCACACAGGTCTGTTTCTTTGGGTCTTCATTTCCTTATGAAGGCTCCTGTGTCATATAAAATGTATGTTGAGTAAACTTTCATGCTTTTCTTCTATTAATTTTCTCCTTTAACAATTTTCAGACCCCGAGAGGGTCAAAGAAAACTTTTTCCTCCTCTCCAAAAACATGAAATAACATGGCCTATGTATTAGTTTTCTATTACTGCTGTAACAAATTACCATAGACATGGTGGCTTAAACAATATAAATCTATTCTCTTTCAATTCTGGAATAAGTCCAAAGTCTGACACAAGTCTCACTGCACTCAAAATGTCGGTAGGATTACATTACTTTCTGGAAGCTCTAGGGAAGAGTTCATTTCCCTGTATTTTCTAGTATCTTCCCACATTTTTTGGTTTGTGGCCCTCTCCCCGCATCTTCAAAGCCAGCAATGGTGGGTCAAGTCTTTCCCACATTGCCATCTCTCTGTTTCTCTGATCTGGGAAAAGTTCTCTGCTTTTCAGGACTCATATGATGAGATTGGGCCAACCTGGATAATCCAGGATAATTTCCCCCATCTCAAGGTCCTTAACCTTAATGACATCTGCAGCATACTTTTTGTCTTGTAAGGTAACATATTCACAGATTCCAAGGATTATTAGGGTGTGGACATCTTTGGGGGCCACTATTCTACCTAGCACAGCCTATTCAGAAAGGAGGCAAATAGACTGTAGAGTTCTTGGGAGTAAATGGCAAAAGTTGGGCTAGAAAAGTAGGCAGCAACCAGTGCAAGAAAATCTAAGAGTGCTAGGCTCAGGGAACTAAATATTACCTTGTATTACTTTGTATAGGGAATATTTGTGTTTCCATTTGCCCAACATTCCTCACCTCTTTCCTTTATTAATAGTGTCCCTGTTTTCCTTTGTGGAACTTCCCCTTGGGTGTTCCCCGTACTGTGGTTTTGATCCAACTGCAATCATAGTATAGTACCCCCTCTATGCACAGGATTGGATGTGGGACTCAGGCCTACCTCTGTGGCTTTTGTAATTAGTCCTATGGGTAGACATATTAAACTAGACTTTGCCTTGGATTTCAGGCACTGGGACAGCAGGTGTTGGCTTCAAGATTGTTTGCTGGGATGCTATAAAAGCCTGCAATTATCTGTGGCCTTGCCCTCTCATCCCAATCACTGAGAGGAAGCTCATCCACTTGTAAGAGATGCAACTCCCCAAGACACAACAGAAGCAAGAAATAGAGATCTAAGGACTGATTTAAATTCCTAGACCTGAAACTGTCCTTTTCTTTTCAATGGGTCACTTGCAACTAAGAGTCCTGCGTACCTTACCTTACATGCTGTGAGAACTCTTTAGGGATGAAAGCAATGGAGTGTTGTGGTCAGGTGTACAATGAACAGAATGGCTTGTGGTAAAGACAGACAGCCATTGCAGTCTTCCAGGTGACAGTTGATATGTGATTAAATTAGAAAAGACAAGCCACAGGAGCAGAGAATTCTAGTATGGGATGGCCAACAACGTGAAATGTTTCAGAGAACAAAAGGCAAAAGCAACCACTGGATTTGGCAATTGAGTGGCAATTACTGGTATCCTTAACAAGAGTTACTTAAATGGGCTAGTAGGAGTTGAACTGTAGGAGATGGAGGAGAATAGTTTACTCCTTTAAACAATATTTTTATTGTTATATTTGACTATAAAAGTAAATAATTTGCATTGTAGAATATCCAACAAATGCATAAAGAAAATAAAAATCACCAATAACCTCACTAACAATAACTACTGTCAATTTGATCATAACCTTCCAGACAATAATATGATTCTGCATTTATCAGTTATTATTATATTGTTAATAATTCCTCTTATCATTAAATATCCTTGAAAACATGGCTTCTAATTGCTGCACATTATGCCATCATATGTGGATGGTCAATTCTATAGATATCTCTGAATATAAATTACAAGACCATAATAGTAAATTATGTTAGAATAACTTGAAAGAACACATTGCCCCTTTTTGTGTCTTAAATTTATACCCCCAATCAATGCACTAGTAATTCTATTTCAAGTTCATCTTTATTTTAAGGAGGATTTTTTGAAATTACCAATTGCATGTGCATTTTTACTATCATGAGCAATTGGCTTTCCCTCTCCCTCTACTGAAGGAGCAAAGTGTGTCATTTAGCTTTCTTTTGTTCCTGAAATAGTAAAAGAATTCTTTTTTTCCATTTCCTTTTATGTCTCTTAGATGTGGCATCCTGCTTCCTACTGAGCTTTTTTGACCCAACTCCTACAAGCTTTTGCTATTTCTCTGTGATCTCCTCAGGAATTTGCCCTACATTCCTCTCTATGGCATTTCCATTTGTGCTTCATCTCCCTGTTAAGTTCTTTCTTAAGTAACTTTTATAATCCTTGCCAATTTTTTTCTCATTGCAAATATAACAGATTGTGCTGCTGCACTTTTGGGAGTGTTTTGCTTGATCCAGTCAAAACCAGCATTTTTTACCACATCAACATTTGACACTATGACATTCAGTTATTAGAAGTTCATGTTTAAAATCACCAAAAAGTTAGATGCTCAGAACAGATTTGCATATACAAGGAAACCAGTTTTTTTTTATTATGGTATTAGAGTTCTGTACCCTATCTGACTAAATGCTATATCTACTAGAAGCATACAATTAATAGAGTTAGTAGCATATACAATCCTTGACAAATTACAAATCATGATTCCACCCTTTAATGTTTCCTTAGATAACTAGGAATTCAATAATATAGTAAGGATTTAAATAAAATACAGCAATTAAAGCATTTAGGGAGCTAAGTATGATAGCATTTTATTCGTGCCTTTTTTTATCCTAAAAGGTCAAAAATTTACACATTTTCAGAGTTTCTCCTATAGTTTTACTGACACAACTTCTTAAAAACTTTTCTTTGTAGGAAATTTCAAATATACAAAAGTAAAGAGAATACTATTATGAATACTTATGTGCCCATCACCTAGCTTAAAGGCCTATCAATATGATGAAGTTTTAAAATATAGTTGGGGGGCGCCTGGGTGGCTCAGTGGGTTAAGCCTCTGTCTTCGGCTCAGGTCATGATCTCAGGGTCCTGGGATCGAGTCCCGCATCGGGCTCTCTGTTCAGCAGGGAGCCTGCTTCCTCCTCTCTCTCTGCCTGCCTCTCTGTCTACTTGTGATCTCTCTCTGTCAGATAAATAAATAAAATCTTTAAAAAAAAATAAATAAATAAAATAAAATAAAATAAAATATAGTTGGGGTGAGGTCCAGAGTCAATGACCAAGAAAGAATTCTTGAGACATCTTGGTGCATTTATTAAAGCACGGGGACAGGACCCTTGGGCAGAAAGAGCTGCTGCCCCGGGTTGTGAAGAGTGGTCCTTTATATACTTATATACTTGTAAGTTGGGAGGGGGTTGGGAATGGCATAAGTCTCTAAGGAATTTTGGAAGCAAGTTTTCCAGGACCTTGAGGGGCTAGCTATTATTGGGAAAAAGTTATTCATTACCGATAATAAAACCTTTGTCGAGACCCTTTAGATGTATATCAGTGGGCCATATGCTTGGCAATGATTGTCAACACATATCTTAGAGGGTTTAGAGATAAAGGAAATTTCCCAAGGAATTATTAATGTAGACTTCAGGATCCTGGTAGGGGTAGGGGTTGGTCAGGCTAGGATTGCCTTTAGCAAAGCCTTAAAGTGGAGAGTCCCTAGAGGAATGTCACTCTGCCTATTTCAAGGGCTTGTCAGCAGATAAGGAAATTTAATAATTTTTCTTCTGTCTCTGTTTCCCACATCAAATATATGACCAATCTTCTTTTCCTCTATATCAACTGTTCACTCCCTATACGCACCCAGAATCATTTGGAAGAAACTTTCAGACTTTACATCATCTTATCTGCTAATACATTGCATATAACTGTAACCAAAATACCAATATCACACCTAAAGAAAAATTAAACAATAATTCCTTAATATAATTCAAGATCTACTAGGTGTTTAATGTCCTCAGTTGTCTTAATTTGTTTTATAATCTTTTGTTTTTTGGAATCTGGTTGCTGAGACTGTAAATATATTATAGGTGGTTCATAGGTCTCTTAAAACTCTTTTAATGTATAAGTTTACTACATTTATTTTTGTTTCATTCCTTGAAATTTATCTGTTGATAAATAAAAGGTATCTCTCAAATAAAACTCCACATTTTTAAAATAATTAATTCCCTCTTTAAAGGCAGTGCCATATAAAAATATGTGTGAAGGAAAGGGTGGAATCTGTCTTCACTGCTAAAATCCTAGCATCTAGCACACTGATGAGCCCTTTGAGGTCATCAGGAAACGTCTAAACTCATTTCTCTTGAGTAGAAAATTCACTCACTCACTCATTCATTCACTAAACAAATATTTATTGAAGACTTGCTTTATGTTAGATAAATATATGTATTTATATGTTTATGCAATACAGGCATCAATTTCAAATGTAGCCTAGGTCTTTAAGAGGTTATAAATAAGAAATATTCCTATGAATAGATATATTCTGGCTAATCTTATCTTTAAAAAAATTATTATATCATATAAGAGCCTGAAATAAATAATAAATGGAAAATCTGCCTTCTTACATTGGTTCCCCAGAGATTCAGTGACTGAATAGAGGAAACTGAAAGAAAGAGGAGTAATTCATCTACTATGTGCTAAGTATCTATAATTATTATGTGCAAGGATTAAACATATTGAAGATATTTATAATTTATTCCAGGTATAAAATAAGCAACAAAAGCCAAAGGAAAAACACATCAGAATTTGATGACAAGCTGTCTGAAAGATAAAAGATAGGAAAGAGTAAGGGTTAATTCCAAAATTTCTAGCTTTCAATACTAGAAGAGTGAAGTAATATATGCAATTACTATGTAAAGTAACACATATAAACCTTTCAAAATATTGCACCCCAATCTTATTTATTATATTGAATAATAAAAATAAGATGGAAAGCTTTTTAATGATTTTTAAGAATAGAACTATTAGAATAATTTGGTGATCTTTTATGTAATAGTGACTATAATCTGTAG
This sequence comes from Enhydra lutris kenyoni, assembly GCF_002288905.1. Taxonomy (NCBI): domain Eukaryota; kingdom Metazoa; phylum Chordata; class Mammalia; order Carnivora; family Mustelidae; genus Enhydra; species Enhydra lutris. The sequence goes on from NW_019154091.1 coordinate 5,401,230, forward strand.
CCATAGAATTTAAGCAGATGCAATTTTATACACAGATGGTTTATGTCACACTTTAGTTTGGGTAAAATATATTTAAATACATTTTCCAATTATTTAAAATGTGATATTACAAGCCCTCCTTTCTAGCATGCCTTGTGCAGTGGTTAATCTTTTGTTATTGGAAATGAGCCCATTTATATTTGTAAAATGCTAAAGAAAGAAATAATTATGCACCCAACTCTGGTTTTTAGGAACAGATTTTGTAACTTTAATAATGTATTGAATAGGACTGAACTTATCTTCCAGATAATACAAATTTGTTAATTAGAGCAAGTCATAAATAATTGAATTGATGTACTGCCAACAGCTTAATGGCCTGGAGAAATAAATAGACTCTCACTAGATAATCTATATATCTTATTGATTTATTGAACCCCCCTCAAAATATTTCAAAGGGCGTAGGAAAATAATAGAAGGAAAATTTCAAGTCATTTTAGCATTTTTAACCATAAAATTCCTATCAAAGTTGATGGATGGTCCTCAACATCACTGAGCACCATCTCAAATATCTACTGTTGCTATGATCTTATTATATAACATTCTCTTTGCTCCCAATAGAACATGAACCAATTTTAAAATATATAAAACAGTTAAAATTATAAACATCATCATCACTGAACTCTATCATCTTTGTGAAAAAGGGTCAAAGTTTTAGTTCACTATATTCATTTCCTCAAGACTTAACATACACTGGAGAGTCTTTTATATATTGTTTTCGAGCTCTTATTTTATTGTACATTAAAAGAAATATTGTACATTAAAAGACTGAGCTGCACCTAGGTAGTTCAGTCAGTTAAGCATCTACCTTCAGCTCAGGTCATGATCCCGGGGTCCTGGATCAAGCTCTGAGTCGGGGCTCCCTGCTCAGCTTGAAGCCTGCTTCTCCCTCTCCCTCTGCCTGCTGCTCCCCCTGCTTGTTCTCGCTCGCTCTCTCTCTCTCTGTGTGTGTCAAATAAATAAAATCTTTAAGAAAAAAAATGAAAAAATAAAATGGAAAATTCAGAGATAGTTTGTCCTGGTTTACATCCTCTGCGTAGCTCTCCTACCCACAATCCTCTCAAGGCAAGGATTGCTCTGGGGTTGTGAGGAGAAGAGAATGAGGTCAGAAGTAGACCAAGGATTGAGAATAGTTTTGCAAATGGTTAAGTCCTGATTTGGCATTCCCTCTGCCTGCCACTCCCCCTGCTTGTGTGCTCTCTCTCTCTGTCAAAGAAATAAATAAAATCTAAAAAAAATTAAAATTTTTAAAAAATAAAAATAAAAATTAAGTTCTTTTTTATCATTTAACTGTAGTTGACACACAATGTTACATTAGTTTTAGGTGTACAACATAGTGATTCGACTTCTCTATGTGTCATGCTATGTTCACCGCAAATGTAGCTGCCATCTGTCACCATCCAGTGCCATTACATTACTGTACATATTTTAAAATGGCATAATACCCTAGGGCCCTTATGAGGAATCAAAGTTAATGGCCTCATTCTTTGTACATGCACAGTCTTAGTGATGCTACAGTGCACTATGTGTCCCTGATCTCATTCTTACAGGATTGTTAGACCAAACACGTCAGGTCACAACTAAATGTTGGGCATGCTATTACTCCTTCTATGTGAAGGTTTTTTATTACAAATAGAGCCACTCTACTTTCTATCTGCTGAGCACTCTTCAGCTGTCCAATTTATAAAATATATGTATAAAAAAGGATGTACCAAGTACTAAGCATAGTAGTTATGTGAATTATTTCCATTTAACCACAGAACAATCCTGAGACATGAGCATAATTTTTAAACTTTATGTCCAAGAAAAGGAACCTAAAGCTTTAGGATGGCTCAGTAATTTGACTAAGATCACAAGCCAGTAAGTGGCAGAAGAGATTTAGGTTTGTCCAACTTTATTCTTCCAGTCATTCTCTTATAAGACAAATGTTTATTGAAGATACACTGTTTACAATGTTTTGCACTAAGTCTTGATGGAATTAGAGATGAAATCTTGGAACCCTGAATCTTAACATCATTATTCTGTTGTCTACAGATGTTCCCCCTAATAATAACTTAAAATAGACAAAATAGGCATCATTCTCCATAATCTATAGGCCAGAAAGCATAATGTCACATAGCAAATGATTTTTAAAGATTTTTTTTTTAATGTATTTGACAGAGAGAGAGAGATCACAAATAGGCTGAGAGGCAGGCAGAGAGAGAAGGGGGAAGCAGGCTCCCCGATGAGCAGGGAGCCTGATGCGGGGCTCGATCCCAGGACCCTGGGACCATGACCCGAGCTGAAGGCAGGGGCTTAACCCACTGAGCCACCCAGGTGCCCCAGCAAATGATTTTTAGAACTAGGATTGGAATCTGGAACTCAGGTCCAGGAAACTTTTCTACTCTGAACTTGGGGCTCTAAATTGTTTGTTCTGGACATATTCTATGCTTGAGCTCAATTAGAGCTAAACTATAAATCCTATCTAATACCCTAGGCCAAACTCAAGTCTCACATCCTCCATGAATCCTTCCCCTCTCTCCTATATGATCTTCCATTTCTTTAATCTTCGGTGGTCCGATAAGGCACTGAGGTAGATTCTTAACTGTTTTGCTGATTAATGTATGTTTAGAGCCCCATGAAATTATAATCTAACCAGAAGATACACTTACTCATGTGTTTTATTTATCATGATGTTGAACACAGTGTTTACTACAAAGGTAAAAATGGAGTTCTTGTTTACAGAATGATCAGACTCCAAATAACAGGTGAATTAATACTCAAAAAATTAAAAAAAAACTATTTTTTATTCTTTAGAAAACACCCATTTACATTAGCAAAATAGGGGCACAGGAAGACATTCTCTTAACATGGATAGAAGAGAATATGAATAAAGTTGGGATAAATTAAGCTCAAATAATACAGAGCATTGAAAGCCATCTAATGATGATAGTGTTAATAATTAATAACAATAGTCATAGTAGTGATATACTAGCACATGGATTTACCATATGCCAGGTAAAATTCTAAGTATTATTTAATCTCTCAATAATCCTATAGGATAAATACTTATTTTTTAGATTCTTCTAATTTTGTAGGTGAGGAACTGGACCTACAGAGAGGTTTGCCTCATAGACACATAGGAGTTTGCTCCTTAACTCTTAAACTTGGAAAAATTGTCAGAGGTCATGCTAAGTAAGCTGTTTCATGGCCCTAAACCATGCTCTAATTACAAAATGCTATTGAAATTGAGGGTAGAAAGAATGTACCATTTTATTCTAGAATTTATACCAAGTTAAAATAGATTAATTCTACTGAGATTGGCCATATATTCTTACTAAACTCATGTCTTGTTATCACATTTGGCTAATCCATAACATGCATTTAATTTAGAGGATCACTATTGTTCATACAAATGAACAGTGCGACCTAAGGCTTATTATATTATTGCTAACCTCTTTCCTACATTATCTTTGTACTTGGTATTTTTTTGTCATGCTAAAGCATTATTTTTATTATCCTGGTATAAAGTTCATAATTGATGGTTCAGAGGATTGGGAATGAATTGAAGAGATATCTGGTTTTGGATCTTCAACTGAGCTAGCATTTAACCTTGACAGGATTTCATAAACTTTTTGTTCCTATTATTTTACTCAAAACATATTGAAAACTACAAAAATGTTGTTGTCATTGTTTTATTACATGAATGGCCCTAAGTTACTTATCTATGACCCATTAGGTGAACTATGAGTACATAGTTATTCTCAGTTAAACCATGTTTGATGTAATCCATAGCAGATTTGTCAAAACCAATAGAGAAGAAAATAGAAGCTCAAAACAAAATACTATAGTTTAGTTTATCCATGAAAGAAACAAAAATCCATGAAGTAAAGCATACATATTGAGATTAAAAACATAGATACATTCATGTAAAATTTCAGGCTCTGAACCTAGAAACAGGAAAGACAGGAATATTTTCACATATTAATACCACTGCAGTAGAATCTAGGCAGACTTTGCTAAATATTCATGGGAACTTAAAGATGTTATTTGACTGCCAGAAGAATCCAACACAGGGGTGCCTGGGTGGCTCAGTCAGTTAAGCATCTGCCTTGGGCTCAGGTCCTGATCCCAGGATCCTGAGATCGGGCCCCGCATCGGACTCCCTGCTTGGCGGAGAGCCTGCTTCTTCCTCTCCCACTATCCCTGCTTGTGTTCCCTCTCTCAGTCTCTCTTCCTCTCTCCGACAAATAAATAAATAAAAATCTAACATGTTGGAAATTTTATCTGTATATTATTTTTTAAAACAAAATAAATGGCAGCTATAACAATGCAGTATCACAAAGCAGTGTTGTTTTTTTCTAATATCAGCTGGCTGAGATGACTTTGTATTTTATCTTTAAAATTTTGTTTTAGAATCCAGAGGTATTGAGAAAAAGTCTTCCTTTACTGGCCACCAGTTTTCTTAGATGAGTCAACAATTAATCAGTGCTTTATACAAAGAATAAAAAAATTGTTCACAAGACCAAAAATAGGAAATGAAACTATTATTTTATGATGTATCTTGGATCTTAGAGCTCAGCTTGGCTTAAGCAAAAATGTATTTTCAAAATAGAAAATATTTTCATATTTGCAAAACTTATTAGGGATATATCCAAAATCCAAGAGAGATTCAAGTTTTAGGTCCAGCTTGATCTGAGGTCTCAGAAGAGTTTGTTAGAACTCAAGCCCTTTTCCTTTTCTCAGCTCTGTTCTCCTCTATTTTGGCTCCTTTCTTAGGTTCCAAAGTGGCATGAATAAGACTGCCAACACAACCAAGTCTACATCTTCACAATTTTATGCCAGGGGGAAGGTGGATTAACACAAGTGTCTTGTTTTGAGTTTAATTTTATTGACCTGAATTGGGTTATGCAGCCAGATGTATTAGTTACCTATTGTTGTATAATAAACTGCCACAAAATTTAGCTGCTTAAACCAACACACTTTTTTTTTTTTTTTTTAAATCTGATATTTCTGCGGTCAGGAATCTGGGCATGGCTTAACTGGGTTCTTCTTCACACTTTCTCATAAAACTTCAACCTAATATGTTGGCCAGAGCTAGGGATTCAACTGAAGACGGATCCACTTTCAAGCTCACTGACATGATTATGGTCAAGATTCAGTTCCTTTTGGGCTGTTGAACTGAGGGCCTCAGCTCCTAGCTGGCTGTTGACCAGCGATTTTCTTCAATTCCATGCCATGGGTCTCAACACAGCAACTTGTTTCATCAAAGCTATCAAGGGAGAGGGTTTCCTAATAAGGTGGAAGTCAGAATTTTTGTAATCTAACCATAGACGTGACATCTCTGCAATGTTTAAGGTATTCTATTGGTTAGAAGCAAGTTATTCCAAGAGGCAATTGCATAAAGCCATTAATACCAGGAAAAAATGAACAGTGGGGCCATATTACAAGCCACCTACCACATGTGGCCATCCCTGAGGATAGTGTACAAGAAACTGGGAGTGAGTGAGGTGGTAAGGGCCCCAGGGAAAACTGGGGTCATTATTAGAAGTCAATGGGTGCTACCTGGTGAATACAGCTGTCCATGACAAATTCCCTGGTTTGGCTCTGGGTTAAATAGAAAACAGAAGAGAAAGCTCTTTTTCTACCTCCGTGACTTTGAATCATTATGAATCTCAAGGTTTATTTTAAATTATGTAATTGTATGTTTGCATTATGAGATAAAGATGTTTTGGTCTGCTAATTCAACATTTCTAGGCCAGTTCTACTCCTTTTTTATTTTGTATTTATATTATAATTTTCAGCCAATGCCTCTATATGAAATAGATTAAAATTTCTGTATGTGAGGTTGCTGAGATTGTCTTAAATGTGAAGGATTAGACACAGGTTTGGGGTTCAAATTCTCTCAAAACCCATCTCACTTTACCTAAAGAAACAATTTTTGGTTGCTGGGGGAAAAAAACAAATCTTTAACCCTGAATTTTCAGGATTTTAATAGCAAATGGAAATAATTATTAACCTTGAGGTTAAAAATATTTGGGGAGAGGGGGCTTCTGTTTTATAGAAATCATAGATTTAACAGTTAACTTCATCAAGAAAGTAAACAGATCTCCTTCACAAAAGGTATTCATCCTACCCATGAGATTTCAGAATAGTTAAAATTGCCAGGCTAAGAAGAGTAGATGAATTAAATGTCTCATCAGTTTTCATACTTAATCATAATTCATTTGTTAGTGAGTGATTGATATTAAATCTGACCCGTAGTTTCTTTGAGAATTATTTCAAAATCATGAATTTCATAGATTTTAGACAGTGCTTGACTGACTAAGCAAGTTAATTTTTTGAAATTTGTTTATGACTGGATAGTCAATTATTGTTAATAATATTGTCATATGTATTATGTTTATTGTTGATAAATACATATTATAGCTAATAATATCTAGCTAATGTATATTGTTACAGCAAATGTTTTTATTATTATTTTCACTAATATTTGTTCAATTCATGCTATATGTCAATTACTATTCAAAGCACTTTTCATAATTATCAATTCCTTTAATCTTCAGGTTAATCACCTTTAAAAAAAAAAAGATCATGTATTCATTTCCTTTTCAACCACTTTGTAATGTATGCACAGAACACTTGGAATTTGGGTATGTCTTTCTGGCAACCAAAGAGATTTTTTGCCATCACTATCAATTAGACAAGGTCTTCTCTATGGGAAGAATCAACCCCATATCTAACTTCTGCAGTTGGGGGATGGCAGGCAAAGTTCCTTTCACAAGAAATTCACTTAGCCATTAAACCAGGGCTTACTTTGAAAGTTTCTAAGAGACTGAGGATATTTGGAATCCCCTCTGCTTAGAGACTGTCCCTTAAAATATTTACTTGGGTCATTTTGTCTATTTTCTCTATAAGAGGGAGAGCCTTAAAGGTTTCTTGTGTCTCCCTATTCCAGTTTCCTCTCTGCATTATTCTATCTCTCACATCGTTCCAGATGACGTTTGTGCAACAAAAATTTGTTCGTATCTCTTTGCTCTTGAGAAAGAAAATAGTTGCTCTTTTTCTTGGCAAACAAGTTCCTTAATTACCTGTCTCCCGCATATCTATCTGGTCGCATTTCCTGTGTCATTCCCCTCCTTAGGCAAGCACGTATAACTTTTGAAATTCCAACAGTAATTAATCATTTTGATCATTTTTTATTCAAACATAGTTTTCTCTCATGTTATTTCCTCTGCCTGGAATGCTATTGTATCAGGATTCTTCAGAGAAACAGAATTAATAGGAAAAATAGATTAGATAGATAGATGATAGGTAGATAGGCAGACAGACAGACACAGATATATACAAAAAAGGAGATTTAGTATAGGAACTGGGTCACATGATTATGGAAACTGAAAAATTCTACAATCTCCTTTCTGTAAATTGGAGAACCAGGAAAACCAGTATGTGATTCAGTTCTAGTCCAAAGGCCCAGGACTTTCAGGGTCTGTAGTGTAAGTCCTGGTCTAAGTCCAAAGGCCCAACAGCCCAGAGTGCCAAGATCAGAGTGCAGGAAGAGATAGAACCACTCTTCTTCTGACTTTTTGTTCTAATAGATCCTCAACAAATTGGGATAATGTCCACACATGTTGATGAGGGTGATCTTTATTCAGTCTACAGATTCAAATACTGATCTCCTCCAGAAACACTCTGACAGACATACCCAGAAATAATTGTTTCATCAGCTCCCTGAGGATCCCTTAGCCCAAATTGACACACAAAATTAACCATCAGAACCATCTTCCTTTTATTTGCTGCTCAAACTCCTGCTAAATCTTCAAATCACAAATCAAATGAACTCTTCCATAAGCTCTCTACCCAAGCCAAATTAAGCATCCTTTCTTTCCTTCTACATTTTATATATCTTATACACATCCATTATAGCATTCATCACCTGCATGGTAATTTTCTCCCCACTAGCTTCTAAGATTTTTGAGAGCAGTACAGTTTCCCTTTCCTCCCTGGGCCTAATACAATGACGGGCACGCAGGAGGCCTCACTGACTTAATGCTGTAATTAGCTTCTTAAAGAAGATTCTAACATTTGCCAGAAGCCTTAAAAGAAGGAAAAAAGAGAATGAAATCAACGGAATTACTATTTTTTTCCAATCAGGTATGGCCTATATATATGTATTTTTTGTTGTCTGCCAGAAGATTTTAGCATTTTAAGCTTAAATTTCACTTCCTATTTTAGATCATACCCCAGTGCACAAGTTGTCAGATCGGTTTTGTAAAGGCTGGTATTTCTTAAGTGCTTCAAGAAGTTTTTAGTTCAAAATAAAATTTAAGGCCTTAGGGAAAATTTAATCTGAGCTCCTGTCTTCCCTTAGCATTTAAACACCAAAGCATGATATTGGAGTATTTTCGTATTCAAATCTTGGCTTCATGATCCAGAACTCTGTTGACCCACAACATTCCATAATTCTTGAAATGACTAATCCTTTTCCTTCTTCTGTTGTCTGCCACCTTTATTTTGCATTCCTATCTTCGTATTTCAGAATGGTTGTCATTTTATCAGTGGAAGAAATATTATTCTTATTGCATTGTCTCTGTTTCTGCTAATTTTCATTGTCAATTTTTCTCCATAAAGAAATAGATATGAAGTTTAAGATTCTCAGCTCAGAGGACATTTAGGATTGGAAAAATGAGATAATGATAATTCTTGGTTAAAAACAGAATTATTTGTCAGGATCCTTCTTACACTATCCTATGGGAGTGAACACTGTTCACTTCTAGCTCCTACACCTGTAATACGGGATATAAAAGACTGGAAAGCAGCCTCATATAGATGCCAACACTACAGTTCTTAGTTGAATGTACAATTTCTCTCCCAAATGTGGGCATAATTTTCTTCAGAAGTTCAGCGGGGCTTTTTTACCAGTCTCTTCAAAAATGACCAATCTTTACTTGACATATGTTGGAATAAATAACTAATAGTGTCTTTGTTGATTACAAAGCTGAGAATCAGGATTATCCTTTCTTACCATTCCTTGTTCTACCTTTCTTCTCTTTTCACCTTTTGATGCATGTGATGACCTGGCTGTTGGTGTATGTTAGATAAGACAAAGACCCTAATGACATCATAGGTTTAGGGAATCTGATCACCTTACAGTGCAATGGGCTTTCCTCTGTTATTTGGGCAGACTATTCACTCCCAAAACAAAGAGGACTATGTGAGGAAAAGCACTGATGGCTCAGGAACCAGTCCCTTTGATGGAGAGACGGAGTGAAAAACACAAGTGTATATTCCACCAACAGTACGGATATCCCTATCATTTCATTAGCTCTTTACAGTTCACTCTGACTTTTCACATATGTTATTTCATTTCTGCTTCAAACAAAACCATAAAATAGTTGGGTGGGGTGAAATGTCCCTCTCACCTTCCCAATGAAGAGCTAAGCCCCAGAAACTTGCCCAAGAAGAACAGCACTCTCTTGACTGTTCCACATCCTTCTCAAAAATAGAAACAACAGATATTTACACAATGGAAAGGAGACAAGATGCAAACCGAGGCCGACTGGCTCCAGGACCAGGGCTCTTCATCACCCCGCTCCCTCCCGCTATTGAGGCAGCGTCTTCCTGGACACACAGTACAAGCATCCATGCTTTGCAGAACAGACAGGCTAGGCCCCCAAGGTGGAAACTACACGGAAGCTGCCATCCCTTAGAATTGCAGAAAAACCCTTTGTTAGAGTGAAATAAAAATATCAGAGTGATAGGATTTACCCTTCTTTCACCTTTCATTATTCCCTTCTAATTTTTCTCGTTGCTTTGCACTTCAGAAGCCAGAAATTTTGAATGCAAGATGAAGGGTGGAAAGGAGAATAACCAGGAAAAACTGGGAAACCCTTTTAAAACAAACTTGCTGGGATGGATTTGGGTGAATATTCTCCCTCCTGAAAAGCCCAAGTTTCCAATCCTGTGCATCTAGAAAAGAGAAGCAAGGTAGAGTAGCAGCTAAGAGCTTAGGCTTTGGAGGCAGGCTACCAAGGTTCTAGTCTAATTGGACAACTCTGAAAATGTATGACCTTTCGGTATTTTCTTTATCCCTCTCTGTAAGAGCAGATGATAACCATAGTTCTTCCTGGGGTTATCCTGAGAATAATACGAGCCAATATGTGTAGACCATTTAGAACCTGACCACAGTAAATGTGTTTGCTTTATTACATAGTGAGATATTTTAAAGCCCTGACACATCATTAATAAATAATTAATAAATATTAGCTCCCTTCCTTTATATATGGTTTAGACTGCTGGAAAGACAATCTTTGAAAAGTATGTGCTGTATGTCAGTTACCTTGGTCCTAGGATAAACAGGCATTTATTACATTTTTAAGGGTTTCTTTCTTTTTTTCTTTTTCTTTCTTTCCTTCCTTCCTTCCTTCCTTCCTTGTCCTCTTACCCTTCCTTCCTTCCTTCCTTCCTTCCTTCCTTCCTTCCTTTCTTCTTTCTTTCACTTTTGTCAGGAGGCTCTCCTTTATCCATCCCTTCCTAAATGCCATTTGACTACTTAACAAATTTGATAACTGCAGCCTCTGCCAAATTCTTTTCCCCACCTTATTTGTTTTATCAGTTCCACTGAGTAGCACCTATTGAAGCAGATAGTGTGTAGGTTTTTCTTTTGCTTGTGGAAACTGTAGTCATTTAAGCTATTTTCTCTAATTCATCTCTCCTCTCCCTACGGTCACAATAAGAAGTCATGTTTCTAAGTTTTAATTCTTCTCATATCAAATGACATTCTCTAAGTGGTAAATCAGTTTCTCCACTAGCCTGTAAAGTGCATAAGTCCAGGGCTGTTCAAAGCTATATCCCCACTGCCTAGCAAAATGCTTGGAACAAGAGGTACTTTGTAATAATTTTGGAAGAAATCAGTCAATGCTGACAGAATGAATAAAGTATAGAAAGAAGTATCCTCCTCCCCAATTAACTAGAACCTAATTAAGAGATGTCTGAAATTAATCAGAATATCAATTGCCTTCTACTTTTAAAGAGAAATTTAACTTCAGAAGCCCAAACTGATATCATGTATTAATTTAATACTATATCCTGGCGTAAGCACACATTCATCTCAGTCTCTTAGACCTTTCATCACTACACAATATACAGTGAAAACAGTTAAGAACATGTAAAAATTAAACTAGTACTTTACCCTCCCAGTATCACTATTCCATTACAGTATAGAAGCTATCAGCCTTTAAAATTTTCTGCCTCAAATTCTCTTTTACTAAACGTCAGACTGTCTCACTCCCTCACTACATTCCAGTCTGTGTCAGAATTTCACCTATTCAGAGCGGCATTCTCTGACAATTCTACCTATAAATAACTTCCCTCCCCATTATTCTTTATTTCCTTTCCCTACTTTATTAGTTTAACTTTTTAAGCTAAATTTATTTACAACTACACAACTGAACAAATTTAAAGAGTACGGCTTGATGTACGACAAGCAGTCGTACATTGAAACCTTCACTACAATAAAATAAATATGTCATCTCCAAAAATTTCCTATCACTTCTTAATTCCTCCCATCCCCCCTTCTCCCGTTCCCAGGTAGCCACTGATCTGTTTTCTATCACTAGAGATAAGTTTGCCTTCTCTAGAATTGTATATAAATGGACTCATACAGAATGTAGTCTTTTGGGGGAAGTCTGGTTTCTTTTACTCTGCAAAATTATTTTGATATTCAACCACGTGTTGCATTTATCAACTGTTTGTTCCATTCTATTGCTGAGTAATATTCAATTGTAAGAATATGCAACAATTTATTTATTCAGTTGATGATGACTGTTTAGGCTGTTTTGAGTTGTTGGCCAAGTTTCTGTAGCATATGCCTTCATTTCTCTGGGGTGGATACCCAGTAGTGGAATGGCTGGGCCATGTAGTAGATGTATATTTGACTTTTTGAGAAATTATCAAACTATTCCCAAAGAGATCATAGCATTTTACATTTTTACCAACAGTGTCTGAGAGGCCCATCGATCCACATCATTGTCAACTTTTGGTGTGATCAGCCTTAATTTTAGACATTCTAGTAAGTGGTATTGCATTATGGTTTTAATCTCCATTTTCCTAATGTCTAATGTTGTTGAATGTCTTTTTTTGTTCTTCTTCAACATCTGTATAGCTTCTCTGGTGAAGTGTTTGTTCAAATCTTTTGCCCATTTAAAAAGTGATCTTTTATTAGTGAATTTTGAGAGTTCTTAATATATTTGCAATACAGTCTGTTACCAGGTATGATTTGCAAATGTTTTCTTCCAGTCCACTGTTTTGTCTTTACATTCTCTTAACAGTGATATTAAAGGAGCAGAATTTTAAAATTTTGATTAGTTTTAATGATCATTTTCTCTTTTAGAATTGTGCTTTTGGTGCCTACCCAAGTTCAGGATTTTCCTAATTTTCTTATATTTTTTCTTCTAGAAGTTTCATGATTTTACATTTAGGCCTATGATGCATTTTAAGCTAATTTTTTAAAAAAGATTTTATTTATTTATTTGACAGAGACAGAGGGATCACAAGTAGGCAGAGAAGCAGGAAGAGAGAGAGGAGGAAGCAGGCTCTCCTACTGAGCAGAGAGCCCGATGCAGGGCTCGATCCCAGGACCCTGAGATCATGACCTGAGCCGAAGGCAGAGGCTTTTAACCCACTGAGCCACCCAGGCACTCCTAAGCTAATTTTTATATATGGTGTGAAATATGGATTGAAATCCATTTTTTGTATATGTACATTCCCAGTTACTCCTACATCATTCATTAAAAAGTCTCTCCTCTCTCCACAGAATTGTCTTTTACTTTGATCAAAAGTCAATTGATTCTCTGTGTGTCAGTCTGTTTCTAAATCAACTATTCTGTTCCACTGATCTGTTTATCTATCTTAACATTAATACGCCACAGTCCCCATGACCCTAGCTTTAAGATAAGTAAAGTCAAGTAATATACCTTCTCCAGCTTTTTTCTTCAAAGTTATTTTGATTATTCTTGGTCCTTTGTGTTTCCATATGAATTTTATGAGAAGCTTGACAATTTACACACACATACAGGCACACACACACAAGTCTCCTGGAATTTTGATTGGGACTACATTAAATCTATAGATAAATTTGGGAAGAACTGATATCTTAACACTGTTGAGTCCTCCAATCCATGAATACAGTGTATCTTTCCATTTATTTAGATCTTATATGATGTTTTCCAGAAGCGCTTTGTAATTTTAAATATATAGGTCCAGAATATCTTTTGACAGATTTATTCCTTAATATGATTTTTTTTTAAATTTCAACTTCTATATGTTTATTGATGGTATATACAAATACAATTGATTTTTGTACATTGTTTTCTTCAACCTTGATAAAATTATTTATTCCGCTAGCTTTTATATGGATCTCTTAGGATTTTATACATAGATAATCATATCATATGTTAACAGAAAAGTTTCCTTTCTAATTTGGATGGATTTTTTTTTTTTCCAGATTTATTGTGCTGGTTAGAACCCCCAGTACAGTATCAGATGGAAGAGGTGTGGACTTCCTTGCCTTTTTTCCTGATCTTAGCAGGAAAGCATCCGTCTTTTACAATTAAGTGCAATGCTAGCTGTAGGTTGTTTATAGATGCCTTTTATCAGGTTTGAGAAATTCCTTTCTCAATGGTTGAGTTTTTATGAGCAATAGTTGTGGGCTTTTGTCAAATGATTTTTTTAATGCATCTACTGAAATGATCATGTGATTTTTTTTTTTACTAGTTAATATGGTGAGATACATTAATTGTTTTTTAATATTAAAAAAAGACATATTATTGGGATAAATCTAACTTGGTCATGTTGTGTTAGCTTTTATGTGCTATTGAATATTATTTCCCAACATTTTGTTAAGAATTTCTACATCTGTATCCATGACAAACATTGGTCTATAGTTTTCTTTTCTCAAAATATCATTGTCTGACTTTGGTATCAGAGTAATTATGAACTCATAAAATGGGTTGGCTAGTATTCTCTTCAATATTCTGGAATAGTTTGTGCAGAATTGTTATTATTTCTTCTTCATATGTTTGGTAGAATTCACCATTAAAGCCATTGATGAGGCCTGGAGTTTTCTTTGTGAAAGGTTTTAACTATAAATACAATGCCTTTAATAGGTAAGAGATATTCAGTTATGAAGTTATTCAGGAGAGAGCTTTGATTGTGTCTTTCAATAAATTTGTCTATTTCACCTTAGCTGTTGCATTTATTGGCACAAAGTTATTAAAAATATTTTATTATCCTTTTTAGGTGTCTGCAGACTTTGTAGGACTGTGACTTTTCTCATTCTTGATATTGGCAAATTGTGTATTCTCCTCTTTTTCTCCTGGTTAACCTGACTAGTTGTCTTATCAATTATTGATGATCATAAATAAAAGCTTTTAGTTTCATTGATTTTTCTTTATTGACATTTCATTATTTTCTTCTCTAATCTTTATTTCCTCCTTTCTGCTTACTTTTGGTTTTATTTTTTTCTCTTTTTCACATTTCTTAAGGTGGATGCAGAGATTATTGATCTGACATTTTCTTTATTTCTATTATGAACATTTAATGCTTTAAATTTCTCTCTACATATTTACTTAATTACATCTTACAAATTTTAATATAGTTTACTTTTATTTTTATTCAGTTCAAAATATTTTCTGAGTATATGAGTTTTTTTTGTTATTTTTGTTTTGTTTTGTTTTGTTTTGTTTTTGTAAGTGACTGTTTTAATAATAGCAAAGGGAACTTAAAATTGGAGTTTGACTTGAGTGGTAGCAAGATGAATGGATCCCTGTGCCCACTTTCCAAATTTTAAACCTTATAAAGAGGCCTTAACTAGGCTCAGTCACATATACAATGTGAATGTTTTCAACATCATATTATATCTCAAGTTTATGTCTTTGCAGCAGTCTGTGGGAGCCACAAGGCAAATGAAACCCACATTCCAATGATGGGGCAGGGAACAAAGACCCTCTAGGTGCTCAGTTCTTTTTTTTTTTTTTTTTTTAATTATTATTATTTTGTGTGTGTGTGTGTGTGTTCCAAAATTCATTGTTTATGCACCTCACCCAGTGCTCCATGCAATATGTGCCCTCCAAAAACACAAACAAATGAAGAGAGAAATCTCAAATGGAAAAGATTATGAGGATATGGAACAGTGATGACTGGTTCTTTACAGTAATTAAATCGATTGGCATTGGTTGAGTAGACACACTGGAAGTGTTTTAAAGAATTATGGAAGGAGAGAGAGTTGATACCTTATTTTCGAATAATCTAGAAAAGTATATGTTTGATAGAGCATGGGAAGATATATAGTAACTATTAACAGAGAAATATCACAGAATCTAGAAGTTGAAAAGAGAAAAATAGAATGAATAGGAATGTCACCAGATCAACAAAATTTGAAAAATTAAAAAAAGGAAAATGAGGAAACAACAATGTACATAAATATAAATAGAAAATAAGATGGAATGATTAAAATCAAACATGACTGTCACTATCCTAAATTGTATTTGTCCATTAAAATGCAAACCACGGGGGGCATCTGGGTGGCCCAGTTGGTTAAGCGTCCAGCTCTTGATTTGGGCTCAGGTCAAGATCTCAGGATCCTAGGATTGAGCCCATCTGGGGCTCTGCCCTCAGCAGGGAGTCTGCTTCAGGATTCTCTCTCTCCCTTTATCCCTTCCCCTGCTCACTTGTTCTCACTCTTTCTCTAAAATAAATAAATAAATCTTTTTAAAAAATTACAAACCACTATAGTTTTTTAAATTCCAGATTAAAACATAATTACAGTTGTAGACTATTCATAACAGACACATTTTTTTAAAGTGACCATTTTAAAAATTAAAAATAATGGTTAGACACCAAAAACATGATTCATAAAAGTAAAAACTGACAAATTGTACTTCATCAAAATTAAAAACTTAAGCTCTGCAGGAAATTGTGATATATCCATATCATGGAATGTTACTCCAGAACAAAAAGCAATGATTTATTCATACACAGAATAACTTGTATGGATTTCAAGAAAATTATGCTGAATGAAAAAAAAGCCAATCCCACAGGTTACATGCTCTATGACTCCATGTATATAACATTCTTGAAATGACAAATTGATAGAGATGGAGAACAGATTAGTAGTTGCCAGAGGTTAAGAAGCTGGGGCGGGGTGGGAGGGGGAGATGGCTATGGCTATGAAAGGGTTACAGGAGGGATCCTTGTGATGGTACTGTCTTTATTTTTGACTGTGGTGATGGTCACACAATCTACATATGTGATAAAATTGTGTAGAACTAAACACATAGGCACACACAAATGAGTGCATGCAAAACTGGTGAAATCTGAATAAGATCAATGGATTTTATAAATGCCATTTACCTGATTGTGATATTGTACTGTAGCTATACAAGATGTCAGAGTGGCGAAATTTGAGTAAAGCCTTCTTAATAGTTTTTACAACCGCATGTGAATCTATGATTATCTCAACATAAAAGTTTTTAAAAAGAAAATGGAGGGATATCTAGAGATATCAGTCAGAGAACTGAGAAAAGAATGGTATATCCACATTGTGGACTACTATGTAGAATAAATTATAGCTTATCACTTACCTAGTGGAATTTCCATAAGGCTTTGTTGAATGAGGAAAGTAAGGTTCATAAAAATAAGGGTAATATGATTCTATTTTTGTGAAACAAAGCCTACAATTAGTGTGTGTATTTGTACATGTGTGTGTGATAGATTTCACAATGGATTAATATATGTAAAGATACACACTAGTTTAACATGAATTAACTTGAGGGAAGGATGGATAACACAGATGGTATGGAGTAACCAGGGGAAGGCATAACCAAGAATGATGGAAAAGGAAGAAAAAGTAGAGCACTAAAATACCAATATATAAAACAATAAATTATATATATATGCAATTGAGTGTTTTGTGTTCTCGCAATTTTTTAAGAATTATTTTTTGTTATTCAGTAAGTGAACATTTATTGAGACATAATTTACTATTATTCAATCACAGCTTTGTGTAACTATCCCCAGACAGTTTAAAAACATTTTTATCACCCTCAAAAGAAATGTCACATCTATTAACTGTCACTCCTCTTTTTCACCCAGTACTCCTTCTCTAGCCCTAAGCAACCACTAATCTACTTTCTGTCTCTATAAATTTGTCTATTCTAGATATTGCATATAAATGGAATCATATAATTCATGGTATTTTTTGACTGGCCGCTTTCATTTAACATAGTATTTTCAAAGTTTAGTTATGATTTAACATTTATGAACTCTTCATTTCTCTTTATTGCTAAATAATATCCCATTTTATAGATATAATTCATGGTATTTATCTACTCAAGTGTACAGCCTTGCCCATGTACAGTCATCCTGGTATGACAGTGGTTATAGGAGAATTTTCTGGTTTTCTTTCCCTAATCTTTCTGTTAATCTCTCTGCCCTCTTTGGTCTCACACCTGGATATTAGGCTCCACTAATTGCGAGCTTATTACGCTCTTATTTTTGACAGTTCTCTAAGATAGGAGTTGTTCCAGAGTCTGGTCCAATTAAATTTGGTTAGGAGTACTTCTTGAGGCCAGTATTTGAAGTTCATTCTGATCCCAGGAGAGCATTTCTTAACTGTCTCTTCTTGATTCTCCAAAACCAGCTGCCCTACTGTTTAGCCTGTAGTCCTAGTCTCCTTTTAATTGCTTACCACAAAAATCTCCATTGTTTTTAACAATGCCCTTAGGTTTGAACTTCTTCATACTGTTTCAAATAAAGTCAATTTCTTGGAGAGAGTTTTAGAGCTCTCTTGCACTTAAGGACTGACCTATTTATGGACTGGCATATTATGACTAGTTCCCTTTGGCAGAATCTTTGAGTCACTGTTCTGGGCAATGGGCAAGGGTGGTAGCCTCTGGTCTTCTCATCCTCTCAGCTCTTGCCTTTCTGGGCATGGAAACTCAGCTCTTATAAGCAAGCTGGGTTGAGGGCAATCAGGACCCCAATATTCCTACTCTGTCGCAACTGGGATGGAACATATAAAATGGGGGCAGGGAAGACAAAAGGAGCCAATACCTCTCAGGCACACTCACCAAGAATTTAACCTCTGAGACTTGGAGTCAGATGGAATTAGAAATGTTGCTGGTAGGGTTGCCTGGGTAGCTTAGTCTGTTAAGAGTCTGTCTGACTCTTGATCTCAGCTCAAGTCTTGATCTCAGGGTCTTGAGTTAAAGCCCTGCATTAGAACCTACTTAAAAAAAAATTTTTAATTAATTAATTAAAAAAATAAAAGAAGGAAAGAAATGCTGCTGGCCTATCTTTTTTGATAAGGTATCATATCCTTTGGATGGGTGCTGAGAGGGAGTCTCATCTCTTGGGCACAACCACTCAGAGTGGACTTTCAAGTTGAGCTGGGGAGAGAGAGGAGAAAAGGAACATGTTACAACTCAAGTGCCACAGACTCTCTGTTCTTACCAAGTTTCAGTAGATTTTCTTGAATAAATATTTTTCCATCCTCTGTATGTTCTTGGAACAATTTGCAGATACTTTTAAAGGTTGTTTTATTATACGATATTCAGCAGTTATGTCTGTTTCGTGGAGAATCATGTCCATGGAACTTTTCACATTGCCATTCTGAAAGTGGCATCCCCAGATTTTTTTTTTCCTAAAGACTGTGCCAAAGAAAATTCCTGGTTTCATCACATATTCTGAGTTTGTTTTCCTTATCTGAAATGGGGTTCATAATCCATATCACACTACCTAGGACATAGTATCTCTGAATAACTATTAATTTATGTTTTCCCTCCATTTATCTCACTCTGGGGACTTAGAGAAGTTCAAGTTGAATAAAGGTATCTGCCCAATAATGTATTGTTATGCTTGAAAAATTTTAAGACTCCAATAAAGTATTTCAAGTATTATTTGTGGTGAGAAATGTACTTAACCACTATAAAAACGTGATCTTCAGACTTGAACCAGGATTCTTTTAGACGTTTGACTCATGAGAAAAAACTTTTAACAAAACCGTTAAAACAAAAACTATAAAAATGTGATCTTCAGACTTGAACCAGGATTCTTTTAGACGTTTGACTCATGAGAAAATACTTTTAACAAAACCGCAAACAATTTGACTCAAGATCTCTTTCTTCTTCCTCTCTCTTCCTCTCTCTCCCTCACCACCTCACCCTACTCAACTCTCTCCTAGTCATTTCCTTCCTGCATTATAGCTTTTCACTGACATATGAGAATTACTGAACAGAACCTGAATGACTGAATAAAGAATTAAATTTAATCTATACAAAGATTTGTAGTGATTGGTACTAGTATTGTCTCCAACCTATATTTAAAAAAAAAAAATTGAAGTATAGTGACACACGGTGTTACATTAATTTCAGGTGCACACCATAGTTATTTGACACTATGTATGTTATGCTATGCTCATAAGTGTAGCTACCATTTGTCACCATATGACACTATTACAATATCATTGACTCTATTCCCTATGCTATACTGAAAGCCTGTATCTCCCACACCCCTTCACCCATTTTGCCCCTCCCCTCTGACAACATCAGTTTGTTCTCTGTATTTATGGGTCTGTTTCTGCTTTTTATTTGTTTGTTTTTAGATTCCACATATAAGTGAAATCATATGGTATTTGTCTTTCTCTGACTTATTCCACTTGGCATAATACCCTCTAGGTCCATTCATGCTGTCACAAATGGCAAGATCTCATTCCTCCTCATGGCTGGGTAATATTCCATTGCACGTGTATGCCACATCTTCTTTATCCATTCATCTATGAGTAGTCATTGGGGTTGCTTTCATATCTTCGTTTTTGTAGGTAGTGCTGCAGTAAACATAGCAGTGCATATATCTTTTTAAATTAGTAATTTTATTTTATTTGAATAGGTGCCCAGTAGTGGAATTACTGGATCTTATGGTAATTCTATTTTTAATTTTCTGAGACAACTTTATATTGTTTTTCACAGTGACTATACCAATTTACATTCCCATCAACAGTGTAGGAGGGTTCTTTTCCTCCATGTCTTTGCCAACACTTGTTATTTCTTGTCTTTTTGATACAAACCATTCAAAAGTTGTGAGGTGATATCCCATTGTGGTTTTAATTTGCATTTTCCTGATTGGTGGTATTAAGCGTCTTTTTATGTGTCTATGGCCAACTGTATGGCTTCTTTGGAAAAATGTCTATTCAGGTCCTCTGCATATTTTTAAAACATATCTTTTTAGTGTTGAATTGTTTAAGTTCTTTATATATTTTTATATTAACCCTTATTAATATACCATTTGCAAATATCTTCTTTCATTCACTAGGTTGCCTTTTGTTTTGTGTATGGTTTCTCTTGCTGTGCAAAATCTTTATTTTAGCATAGTCCCAATAGTTTATTTTTGTTTTTGTTTCACTTCCCTAAGGAGACACATCTAGAAAAACTTTGCTAAAGCAAATGCCAAAGAGATTACTGACCATGTTTTCTTCTAGGAGTTTTATGGTCTCATGCCTCAAATTTAGGTCTTTAATCCATTTAAAGTTTGTTTTTGTGTATGGTATAATAAAGTAATCCAGTTTCATTCTTTTGCACGTAGTGTAGGAGAAAAGGAACATGTTACAACTCAAGTGCCGTAAACACTTGAGTTTTCCCAGCACCCATTTGTTGAAGAGACTATCTTTTCCCCATTGTATACTCTTGCCTTCTTTGTTGTAGAGTAATTGATCATATAATTGTAGGTTTATTTCTAAGATTTCTATTCTGTTCCATTGATCTGTGTGTCTGTTTTTGTGCCAGTCCCATGCTGTTTTGATTATGATAACTTTGTAGTATATCTTGAAATCTGGGATTGTGATACCTCCAGCTATGTTCTTTTTTCTCAAAATTTCTTTGGCTATTCAGGTCTTGTGTGACTCCATACTAACTTTTTTATTATTCATTCTAGTTCTGTGAAAAATGTTGTTGCTATTTTGATTGCATTAAATCTGTAGATTACTTTGTGTAATATGGACATTTTAACAATATTAATTCTTTCAATCTATGAGTATGGAATATCTTTCCATTTGTTTTTGTCATCTTCGATTTCTTTCATCAGTGTTCTATAGTGTTCAGAGGATATATCTTTCACTTCCTTGACTAATTTTATTCCTAGGTATTTTATTCTTTTTGGTGTAATTGTAAATGAAATTGCTTTCTTAATTTCTCTTTCAGAGCAGAGAAATTCTTTGTTGTTAGTATAGAAATGCTTCAGTAAAGTTGCAGAATACAGAATTAATACGATTTCTGGGTATTAATTCTGTATTCTGCAACTTTACTGAATTCATTTATCACTTCTAATAGATTTTTGGTGGAGTCTTTAAGGTTTTTATATATATAGTATCATGTCACCTGAAAATGGTGATCGATTTACTTCTTCCTTACCAATTGGATGCTTTATGTTTCTTTTTCTTGTCTGATTGCTGCAACTAGGACTCTCAGTACTATGTTTAATAAAAGTGGTGAGAGTGGATGTTCTTATTTAATTTCTGATCTTATTGGGAAAAGCTCTGTTTTTCACAATTGAGTATGATGTTAGCTGTGGGTTTGCCATGTTCCCTACATGTTCCCTCTAACCCCACTTTGTTCAGAGTTTATTTTACTGTGAATAGATGTATTTGCCAAGTACTTTTTCTGCATCTGTTGAGATGATTGTATGGTTTTTATGCTTAATTTTGTTAATGTAGTATATCATGTTGATTGGATTATGGAAATTGAACCATCATTGTGTCCCAGAATACATCCCACTTGATCATGGTGAATGATCCTTTTAATATATTGTTGAATTCAGTTTGCTGATATTTTGTTGAGGATGTGTACGTCTATGTTCATCAAGATATTGGCCTGTATGCAAGCTATGTTTTCATAAAGCAGTCTGGACCTTGAAATAATTCTGCTCTCTCTCTTTCTCTTTCTCTATTAAGAAATGAAAATCCTATCAAAACCATTTCCAGTGTCATTAGTTCTTTCACTTAACAAAGATGATTTGATACCTAGGCTGTGTGTGTGTGGCAGTACTTGATCCCTATACTTTGACCATCTCTTAAGAGACGAGATGGGATTTTAGGATTTTAAGATTTTAGCATATGCCTTACTAAGCTAAAACATTATTATTATGTTTGTACAATCTTTTTGTAGCCTATCCACCTGCTCATAGTTCAAAATGATCAGGAAGAACAGTGTGGATATGATCCTAGGAAAGGCTGTATTTGATATTTACCTTTAATTTCACCTTATACCGACTTTAGAGCTGGCCAAGAACAAACAGTGTCTTGTTTTCAACTTCTCATACAAGTAATGTTGAGCAGTCAGAGCCCCTTAAAACTGACTCCTTAACTGCTGCAAACTTTTTGACCTTCTTGAAAGATCTAGAACCAATCAGAAATAAATAATAATATAGTGAAAAGAAGGATGAGGATATTAAAGATCCAGACCTAAAAATTCTATATAAAAACCTACCTATCATTTTTTAAATAAAAATTCAGAGACTTCAGATAGAAATTTTTTAATGAAATGTTAAATCTGAAGCTAGAATTTTATGTTGTTTGGATTATGAAATGAAAATTATTTGGTTTAGCAGGCGCATCCTGAATCCTTACCACAAGCAGTATTAGCAAGACATAGTTCTACAAGTCTTATACACAAATAACTATAATATTAGACAGAAAATATTTATTTGTCCTAATAGAAGGTCTAAAAATGCCATTTAAAACAGTTAAAGAAAGCATTTATTCCTGTTAGGAGGGATTACAAAAAATTAAAGGAAATGTCATCTGTTCCAAAGCCAAAGAAGGGGCAGAAATGTGGGGACATAACAAAAACAACCCAAGTATGTTACATTATGCATTTAGAGACCAGCCAGAAATCCCACGTGACTGGAGTGCCAGGGAAAAATAAGTAAATGTGGATGATTTGTAAAAGATCATGGAGACCCCAAAATGTCATTAGGAGGAGATGGGAGTTTATTTTGAAGCCAACTGAAAACCATGGAGGGGTTTTGAAACAAGGCATAAAAACCAAACTGTCCTAGAGAGGTTAGTCTGACACCCGTGTATAAAATAGATTTTAAAATATCAGAGATAGGAAAAGCAATATAGATACTATCGCTGCATCCAGCCATGATGTCTTATGAGATGGCAGAATTAAAGTAGATGGCCATTCCACAAACATGAAAAAGGAAGTAAAATCCAGGGAATGGAGACAAAACACCCTGGTAAAGATGGACTAGAACCTGGGGTTGCATGTCAGGCAGTGAAAGACCGAGTCAAAGATGTTTTAAAGATTCATGACTGTGTGCCAGGGAGGCTGACAAAGTTCTTAAAAAGAGAAAGATATAAGTCAAGCAGAGAGAGTCAATTATCATATGGTTTCACTTATTTGTGGAGTATAACAAATAGCATGGAGGACATGGGGAGTTAGGAGAAGGGAGTTGGGGGAAATTGGAAGGGGAGGTGAACAATGAGAGACTATGGACTCTGAAAAACAATCTGAAGGGTTTGAAGAGGTGGGGGGGTGGGAGGTTGGGGGAACCAGGTGGTGGGTATTGGAGAGGGCACGGATTGCATGGAGCACTGGGTGTGGTACAAAAACAATGAATACTGTTATGCTGAAAATAAATTTTAAAAAAATGTTTAAATTAAAAAAAAAGAATCAAACAAACAAAAAAGAGAAAGATAAGGTTTGGAGAAAGAAGAAAAATAATGTTTCATTTATTTAATAAATGTTTATTGAGCACTTTTTATGTGCCAGGCACTGTTCTGGGGGGATGGGAGTTATCTTTGATTTTTAAAACACTTTACGTAGAAAAGACACTGTTCCCAGTCTGTGTAACCACAAAGGCAGAGCTGGAACAAGTGAGTAGGAGTCAGGTAGGAAGTAAAATATCTAATAAGTGGAGTCTTCCTGATAAGTAGTAAGAGCTGCATTCTAGGCAGTATTCAAGCATAAATTCGGTGATAATCATCTCGGCACCCTGTGACAAGGGATTTCTGCCTTAAGAGACAGGTTAGACTTACCCTTCTTCAAGTTATCTCCCAATCTTAAGAGTCTATTCTTTCTTATGATTTAGTCCTATGGGTTCTATTATTAATCTCTGGTTTCTCTCAATTATTAAATAAATTACCCAATCTGTCTGCCATTCAGTAAAACTCACACATTTGCATCTGTTATTCTTGAATTATTTTTGGTTAGGGCTCTTCTTCTTTATTAAAAATCTCTACCCAGTAACGTTACCTTTATAGCTAATTTAGAATGCTAACCCTGGTAGACTGGGTTATAAATATCAGAGGGGAAAAGGATTTCTTGTGCCTAATAATATTTTTGTTTAGAAGAAGCCCTGCAATTGAGAAATGAATTATCTTGACTTCAAGACTGCGATGCAGTTTCTGTATTTTGCAGTAATTCAGAAGGGAAAAAAAAAAATATTTCAGAGAGGTTCATTTTCATACAACATGTTAAAGGAAGAGAATAATTATTCTCCAAACCCTGCAAAGCTTTAGATCGGAAACATTTATCTGTGCTGCAGTTAGAAAAGAAGAAAGGAAAGAGAAGAAAAGGAGAGGAAAAAGAAAACCTGTAGTGAGCTCCGCTATAAGCTATAGTTAAAGCTTTGCATTTCCTGGTGTCTTTTGAAACGTAAAATTCCACAACAATTAGCCCTGTAATGCATAACCAGTATGAAGATTCAATTGAGATTTAAGCACTTTGGTTTGCTTTTGAATCTTGCTATTTTCTGCATTTGTTTTGACTGCTCTCATCATTCAGGATTGACGCTTGGATGGGTGTGTAGGAGGAAGCAGCAGCAGCAGGCTTACAGCTTGCAGACAAAAAAAAAAAAAAATCTGCCTTATCTGATGGCTATTATTGAAAATGCGAGGTGTAGCCTGGGCTGGGTAATGAAGGGGAGCGAGCGAGGGGGAGCAAGGAGCATGGAGCTGCATACTGATGAGTGTAGGAGTACTTGATAAAAAGAATTCTGGCTGCTGGCCGTGCATTGCTCATTGTGGAGTACTCCAACAATCACATAGAACGCAGACCAGCCTAAGCTGACAGCTTGATATGCCTTCTTCTGCTGCCTGGTTTTGGGGGCTGTATGACGTACTGGTCGGTAGTAAAGATTAATATGTAAGAAATGTGGAGCTAGGATCAAGTCATACTCCACAGCCTGCCTGGCAAACTATGTTTTACTTCTGACTTTGCTCTCTCGCTGAGAACATTAATCTGTCAAGCTGGCGGGCTCTTTTGATAGCAACTTTCCCAGGAGCATGATGTGGCAATGCCACCTCTCAGCCCAGGACTACCGCTATTACCCAGTGGACGGCTACTCCCTGCTTAAACGCTTCCCTCTTCATCCTCTTACAGGACCCAGATGCCCTGTCCAAACAGTGGGACAATGGTTGGAAAGCATTGGGCTACCTCAGTACGAGAACCACCTGATGGCTAATGGATTTGACAATGTACAGTTTATGGTAAGATGCTCTCTGTGTCCACGGAGCTGCCTTTTGTCTGTCTTTGCTTCTTATGTGTCTTACACGGCTCAGAGGCAGCCTGATTTGCACCAAAACCGGTCAATGTATATATCTAACTGCATCAGAAAATCGGATGCCCTTAGGATGGAACTTACTGTGTGCATATAGACACTTGCTGAAAAATGAGATCTATAGGCATCCATATACATATGTATTATGTGAATGAACCGGTGAGAGTACTATTTATAGGCCGTGAAGGAAGATTAACATTTATATTCTCCCTGTCATTCTTTGTGTGATTTTTATAAATTTGTCATCTCAGAATACCCGGTTAGATTACAGTACTCTTCAGTTAATTCTAGATTCCTAAAACATCTTTCATTTGAGCATCAGCATTTAGTGATTAATTAGACAATTTGTTATGTTTACGGTGTGAGGATTATTTTTTTCCTGATAATTGTTCGATAAGCAGTTTAAATTATGTGGACGACCTTTAGTTTGTTAGTAAACTGCTTCAGATGGTCAATTATGGAGAACATTCACTTACTTACACATGCTGATTGAAGAGCACTGAAGTGTTATTTATTACTTCAGATAAAAGAAACAAACGTTTCCATCAACTACCTGTCAGTATTTAGAAAGGGAGGCTGACGGACTAAGTACATTCATGTACTTCCGAATACTGGTCTGCATGCAGTCTAAACCCGGTGTGTGCAAACTTCTCCCTGTGATGAATATAGGTGAGGAAGGAGGGTGGGGAGATGTGCAGACCCATAATACAGCTTTCTAATCATTCACATACCTCCCCCTGTGCTCATCAGTTTCCCTTGTTAAGCTACGTCACAGTCCTTATTACCTTTCCTTGCTTTTAAGTTCTCATCACACGTATTACTGATCCCTAAATTTAGAGAGAGCTGCAAAATATAAGCATGTAACACACAAATGGCTTGCAGAAAATAATTAATAGCTATTTCTAAATAAAATGCTGGGGCAGACACTTGAAGCTTATTAATGCTAGAATAGATAACAAAATGTGAAAGCTACTTAGGTTTTTTTTTTTTAATTTCCATTTAAAATTATTTTTCTCCAAGCTTGACTTGACTATTATGGATTTAAAAATTAGTCAAATTGTTAAACTTCTGCCTCTTTTCCTAAAAAGTGTATGCTCCACGAGCTTTTGAAAAAAGCTACATAGATGTAGTAAGACATATGAGCCCTAAGTAACCGTATACATAGAACTCTTACGGATGTGTTTTTTCATAATGGGATATGCAGTTCCTGTTATCTTTCTCCTGTTGAAGAGAACTGTCACTAATTGATTAGACAGATAAGATACCGTGGGTATTGAAATAGGAAAAAAGTAAAAAAAGTAAAATTTCTTCAGTTGCTATGACAGTGTTAGGACACTGAGCAGATTTAGGACAGACTTAGGACTCTAAACAGAGAACACTAAGAATTCGGGGAACTATCAAACAGAATGAAAGTCTTTTCATGGCTATTTATATTTACTGCACATCTTGATGTCTTTATTCTTTCCCTCTGTCTCTGCCTGAGATAAGACTTTTTCATTCTCATGCCTCAAACCCTTGTCCAAATTTATTCTGGTTCCATGAGAAGCTAGGTGGGTCTTTGGATTCTCTAGACTATTTGGCTACTTCCAAATATTTTAATTCAATATAATTTTCCCCTGAATGTTGGACACATTTAAGCAAATATAACCACTTTTTGAAAGCCAGAAACTGAAAGGTTAATCAAACAGTTTCAAAATAAGCATCTCAAAAAAAAAAAAGAAAGAAGCATCTCGAGGTCGTAAAACAACACTCAAGGATGAATTATGTATAAGTACTCCAAAATGTATCTGGGAGACAAAAATCCTGGGTATATGTGACAAAACTGAGGTCTGAGCTTCTCCATAGATTATTGTCTTTACTTTTATAGTTCTAAGTTTTATGTATGATTTTCCAGAAAATGAGAAAACAAAGTTAATTCAGATGAGTCAATCAAATACTTTCTTCATGAGACAAAATTAATTTAAAAAGAAATAAACTTTGAATCATCATTCAGAGGAGTTAATTATGAAAACTGAGCAAACCATAAAATAGTGTCATTAATTATTGCTTTATATGCTGTTCTACACTATTTATTTGCTACTAGTATCATAAAATTTAGTTTCTACCTTTATAAAAATTATTTATTGATTTCCATAATCTGATTTATTTAATTATGAATTTAGTTAAAGTACACTAATATGATCAGCCCACTCTAAGAAACAGATTTTATTAATAGGATGAAAAATCTTTTAGACCTACTTAGTCTCCACTCAGTATCATATTCTAGTTTTTTTTTTCTTGAAGCACATTCTGACCTGCATTTATTCATCCTGTTGCCTAAGCAACAAGCACCACACTCCCATTAACTGTGATGTAGTGCAGGTCTTATTAGCTTTTTAGAACAAGACAGTAGAGACATCAAAAGGATATAATTAATGTTGCTTGAAACTTCATTTTACATCCATGCAGAGATATACTTTATTTAGGAAACATTCTCAAGAGTTAATTTTTGATTTAATCAATGTTCCATTAATGAATGTTTTAAAGGATCCATATGAGTGACTTTCAAAATATTTATTGAAAGCTTTAAAACATTTTTTACTAACTCTGTTCTACATATTCTCACACATAAATACAGTATATGGATGATTTATCCACAGGGCTGTGATTAACTTTAATAAAGATTTCTTACATCAGTTCTTACAGAGATTAGAAAAGTAAGACTTTCATTTATTTTTTGTTTATCTATCAATTATTGCTTCCCCTTTAGGCTCTTAATATTTATCCTTTATTTTACTGCTGTGTGCATTTTTTTTTTTTTTTTAGTATCTGAAAATCAGAATTCCAAATGTATTCTTTATGTACCTGGTCTTGGTTTGCTCATATTTGTATACACTGTTCTGACTTTCCTGTACCCTTCAATATATATAATAAATGGAAATTGATAAAATATAAGGAATAACTACAAAACTACATCAGGTCACCTAAGACTTTGGGAGAGTTAGATTTATGTTGCAATCCAAGGCTCCTTCAACACAGAATCCTTCATCTGAAGACTTATCCAAGCCCTACTTACCTGTTCTTCCCCTCCGAAGTAATATATGGTCAGCCTCCTCCTAGTGAGGCATGTGCTACTCACTAGCCTCTGGGGATGCTGCCAGGTCCTAAAATATGTCTATGTTTCAACATGACTTTTTTTTTTTTTTAACCAATGAGTTTAGGTATGAAGTGTTTAGTATACTAAACCTACATGCTTCTTTACTTCCTTATTATATATGTTTCTATCATCATCTCTTTTTTCCAAGTCTGATGATTGCTTCCTAAATTTGAAGTCTCAAACTATCTATTCTTCTCTTGATGACTGCTCATTTGTACTCTCCTCTCCCCATCCTGGACGGCTATTTCCTTTCCTTTCCCTCTCTCTCTCTTATTTTTTTTTTTTTTAAATCCTCAGATGTCTAACTCAATTCCTGCCCTGTTTATGTAGCTTTCTATAATGACTCTAGTCCTCTGGAGACTCTCTTTTCTCTGCACTCATGTAGTGGTTGTATTCGGTATGAAAAATTACATTTGGCATGCCATTATTCTCTCTCTAGAATTAGAAGTTAAGTTTTTGCTCGTATATATCTTGTCTCTCCCACTAGACTAGAAACTCTTCAAGTCCACATTGTGTGTATTCAATTCTCTGGTCTTTCTCACAACTCCTAGCATAATTCTGTGTACATAGACATCACCCCATAACAACTGGGTGCACAGTAGACTGTTGCAGATGGATCTCCAACCTCATTTTTATTTTATCTTTTTTTTAAGATTTTATTTATTTATTTGACAGAAAGAGATCCCAAGTAAGCAGAGGGGCAGCCAGAGAGAGAGGGGGAAGCAGGCTCCCCACTGAGCAGAGAGCCCCATGTGGGGCTCTATCCCAGGACCCTGAGATCATAACCTGAGCCGAAGGCAGAGGCTTAACCCACTGAGCCACCCAGGCGCCCCATCCAACCTCATTTTTAAATTGGAAGCCTTGTTTTGCCCATGGAACCTGGAGCATTAGTACCCTTCACTCATTCATGCAGCAAACTATCCTTAAACATTTCATATGTGCTAGAAACAGCGTTAATTACTGAGAATGTAACAGTGAACAATACATGGTTCTTGACCTCTAACAGGTTGCACTGTTGCTCTCAGGCCTATCAGATTATTTGCACGCACATTAGGCACTCATTCCTTCATGAGCTCACACACACAGGTACACACATACATTCTATCACAGGGATCTTGCCCCTCATCCTTTTATATAATCACCACCCCTCAGCATATTACTTACTAACAATTGTTTTTTTTCAGCAACAAATTACAGTAGGCAATGGAAGAGATAAAATCTATCATAGCAGGGAGTCAAGAAATGTAAAGATACTGATAACAACAGAACACTGACAGTGTTATGGTAAATTTATTGTCCAAAAACTGAATTAAGCAGTTTTTATTATCCGAGGAGGACTGACTCATAGCCTCACCCAGGATAACTAGCTGACAGTTATATTTGTAAACTCTAATCAAAAGGGGGGAAGAATGAAATTATGCCAACTCTTTTTTTTTTTTTTTTTTAGCGTTTCCTGTGTTTCTAGCAGTTGCCATCTAGCTTGGCTTAGGATGCTTTGACCAATATTAAGATACCCAAAATGCAGTCTTTACAGAGTAAAAAGAATAAAGTTATTCCAGGAACCCTATTTGATTTGGCACTTTGTACACTTGGATGGGTAGCATTCATAAAGGACTTGTTGAAGGTCAGAGTGACACTGAAGAGCGGAGCCACAGAGCTCTTGGAAGTCATCCATTTGAACAAAAGATTTAAGGAAGATTGATCTTATAAGTATTTAGTTGAAAATTTCTTTTCCATTTTTGTGCTGCATTTTACATGCGAATGTACTTACGTTTCTTTTCCTCTTTTATATAACTTTTCTGTAATAAGAGCACCATTTACAGTTGACCTGATAAAATGACCTTTTAAGTGTCTTAGCAACATATCATGACCCAAGAAAGAAGTTAAACTTGTGAAGCAGGAAAATAAATTGTCCCTAAAGGGAAAGCCTAATAACCCCTGAGATGATTTCTTATTTCCAAATGACTTAAGAAAATTTTATAAAGTTACTGAGATTTAAAGGTCCAGGAGAAAAAATACCTGCCACATTCCCCACACCATCCTGTTCCTGAAACACTCTAGGCCCTGAAGTGGGTGGCTTTATAATGAATGTGCTGCTGTCATTTTACAAACTCAGTCCAGTCATTACACATGCACTTCTGCAACAACAATGATAAAACATATATATTTCAACTACAGGCATTTAAAATCTGTTGGCATCCAAAAGTCAATGCCAGGAGGGAGTCATTCTTTATCTGGACAACAGCTTAATTACAAATGTAATAGGCAACAGCCTCACAGTGGTGTGAGACAGAACTCAAGTAAGACTTCTCATTTCCACTGTCTTCCTTCTCTATGATTTGGTTTACTCATCTGTAAAATCAATCTAATGAAGGATCTAGGAGAAATGTTCTTTGGACTTGTTATTTAATATTTTGAGCTCTTTCAAGTTGCAGGGTGCAATGTTGGTGCTGGCAGAGCTGTTAATTGTTCTTATAGACCTCATTAGCCTTGGAAGGACACTGATTGCTTGTGCAGTGCAAAGTCAGAAATGAGGGTATGTTCAGGGATGACCATCTCAGAAGAATGGCTTTCAGAAAAAACATTAGCTGCAGTTTTAATCTGATGATAGTGAAGAGGCCTTTTCTTCCATCTGGAAGTTACTCCAGTTACATTTTTAAGCATTAAAATAAGCTGCCCCATTTTCTAATAATGCAGTACTACAACTTCCATTATTAACTCATGCTCACATGAATTGGCCTTTAATTTAGTCATCCAGCATATTTGCATAATTTCATCTCCAGTATTGCTTTAAATGACCAGATATTTGGGAAGAGGAATTTGCTTCATGAATCAGAAAACTTATTCATACTGCTGAATTATGGGCTAATTTTAAGAAATCCAGCCACGATTGGGGCGCCTGGGTGGCTCAGTGGGTTGGGCCTCTGCCTTTGGCTCAGGTCATGATCTTGGGGTCCTGGGATTGAGTCCCGCATCGGGCTCTCTGCTCAGCGGGGAATCTGCTTCCCCCTCTCTCTCTGCCTGCCTCCCTGCCTACTTGTGATCTCTCTCTCTCTCTCTCTGTCAAATAAATAAATAAATTTTTTTAAAAAGTTAAAAAAAAAAAAAAAAGAAATCCAGCCACGATCAAATTTGTTGCTTCTTTTAAAAGACAGATCTCTCAATGACCTCCATTTTCTCACTTCTAGTCACCTCCTTAACCCCTACGATTCTGTCTGCTTCCTGGCTCTTCTGCTAAAATTGTTCTCTTTGAAATCAGCAGTGACCTGCTTCTTGTCAAACCCCAGCCCCCTATCTTCTCACTTCATTTCTCTTGCCCTCTTTACAGCGTCTTATTTTCAGCCCTCACTCCTTATTGATTTTCACCCCCTTATTGATATTTATTGGGGTTCTGTGACATTACACTGTCCTTTCCAATCATCCTGTTCTCTGATTCTCCTCCTCCCACTAAATGTGCGTGGTGCTCTACCTGTCCATCCATTAGGGAGATTGTTAGTTCTCGTGGATCCGTAGCTGTCCTACTCAACCTCTTTCTACCTGGCTTCCACTGCAGCCCAACTACTCAATAAACATTTCTGTATACATTTTGGCATGCAAAGCATTTAGCAAAGACTTGGCATAGAACAAATGCCCAAAAATGTTAAGTATTACCGCAGCTAGAGTGTTCTTTCTAAAGCACATGTTTGCCTTAGCACTACTCTGCTTAAAATATTGCAGTGATTCTCAATTACCTGCGGAAGATTATGTTTCCAAAATCCTTAATATGGCTTTCACATTCGGGATCCTTTCTGACCTGCCCAGCCCCAATTTATTTTTCAGCCTCTCCTGTTACCATTTTCTGTCTTCACAGTTCTAGAGAACTGTGTATTTATCTTTCATTGCCTGGCCTTTTGCACATGCTGCTCTCTGCCAAGAATGACCTTCCTTCCCCCTCTTAACTCCTCTTTATCCTTTAGTTTTTAGCCTAGTTGTCACTTCTTTTAGCTGCCTCTTCTTCCCCTGCCCTCCAAGTATGGGTCAAGAACCCTTCTTCTGGAGTTCCCTATCTTACTACTGATTTTACTGTGTCATCTTACTTATTTACTTGCCCACCCACTCCCATCACTTCTCCCACACCCAAATAGTAGAACAAGGGTCAGTAAATTTGTTCTCTCAAGGGCCAGATAGTAAATATTTTTAAGCCTTGAAAGTGGTCTCGGTTGAAACTGTTCAACATGCTGTTGTGGTATGAAAGTGGCCATAGGCAATATGTAAATAACATACGTGGTTATGTTCCAATAAAACTTTATTTACAAAAGCAAACAGATTTGGTGAAAGAGCCATAGTTTGCTGCCCACACACTGGATAATTTTTAACTCCTTGAGAGTTAGAAATATGTTTTGACCCTCTATATCTCCAAGGACAACTCATGGCTTACACATGTAGACACAGTAAATGTTTGATGAAAGGAGGAAGGAAAAAGGCAAATAAGGATGAAGGAAAGGAAGAAAAGAGAGAAGGAAAGAGAAGGGAGTGAAGGAATCTGGCAGGTGGCTACAGCAAGGTTACCAAAGGTCTTTTCGGTTTAAAGAGAACCTGGTCAATAGCTGAGGATATTCAGAGCAAGAGGCAGCCTTCAGGAGTCTTATAAGAGCTGGAGAGGGTGTTTTTGCTGGAGCCAGTCAGACGGGAGTATATTTTCAGCAAGAGCACTGCGCAGGCATAGGAACTAGAAAAACACAGCTGCAAAGGGAGCCTGTTTTTCACTCTCTTTGGAATTCCTTTTTCTTCCTTCTCCACCTAATTGTGCAGCATTGTTCATGATTCAGCTTAAGCATCACTTCCTCGAGGAAGTATTTCCTTATACCACCCTGGCATCTAGCAAGTGTAATCACTTTGTCTCTGTGCACCCCGTCACCCCACCCTTAACCCTGTGCTAATCTCTATTATATTGCATTGCAATTATATGTTCAGATGTCTGTCTCCTGCCCTAGAAAGTGAGTTCCTTTAGAGGCAGAGATCGGGTCTTATTTATCTCTGTATTCTTAAAGCTTAGTGCAGTGTCTGACACATAGTAGTTTCTGATAAACACTGATTGGTTGGATTTAAAATTCAATTCAGTTTCATATAAAGTATCCCAAATAATCCTTACCATATCACTGTTAGTATTAGTATCCCCATATTTATAAATGAAGAGAATTATCATTATATTATTATATATTCATAAATGAAACTCAACAAGGTTTTAAAAAATTGCCCAGCACCACCTGGATTTCAAAACCAAACCTCTTTGATCAAAGGTCCCTGCTCAACTCACTATAACCACATTATTTCATCCTTCCTCCCATCACTCATTCAGCAAATGCTTAGAGAGCCCCTGTTAAATTGCAGACATTGACTAGGACGCTGGCACTTCCTCTGAAGCACTCCCAGTTTGTCATACTTCTGGTCCTTTGAGCAACTTTTTATCCTACTTCTAATTTTCTACCTCATCCCCACTACTTCTCAAGAGGGCCTCTGCTCTAATCACACTGGAACACTCACTGCCAAATATATACCTTTCCTTTTTTCATAATTCCCCTCCTACCTAACCTAGTTTGTTTCTTCCAAACTGCCCATTCAAGAAAGACCCATTCCTCTAGCCACCACCCCCCCATCTCCTCTGTGGAGCCACCTTTTACTGGTCTGGACCCTGCTCACCAAGATCAAGGTGTTGGCAAGACTGGTTCCTCTGAGGATTGTGAGGGGACGATCTGTTCTAGGCCTTCACGTGCCCATAGTCTTCTCCTTGTATTTTCACATCATCTTCTCTGTGTGTGTGTCTGTGTCCAAATTTCCTCTTCTTATAAGGACCCCAGTCATCTTGGATTAGGGCTCACCCTAATGATCTAATTTTTAACTCGATTACCTCTGTAAAGTCCTTTTCTCCAAATAAAGGCATATTCTGAGGTACTGGGGGTGAGGACTTCAACATATGAATTTAGGAGGAATACAGTTCAGCCCATAGCAGTCCTTAATAAATGTGTGTACAAGAGTATCCTTTATTATCCCTCTTGTTGCTAAGCACAGTCCATAATGGTCACACACACTAAATATTTGATTAATTGAATTAAACTCAATCTACCTGAGGTTTACAGGAGATTTAAAATGTTGAAAGAATCTGATGTTATTCTTTCATCAGTGATAAATGCAGTCTCCCTGATAGCTTCCAGTTTCGCACGCATGGGTAATCATATACAAGGTCGTGATGCTAGTTAATATGAGAAGCAGCAAGGCCAGAACTGAGAACTTCCTACCTCTCTAGCCTTACGGTCTTTCCATTTTACTTTTTAGCTCAGCTGGCCCCTCGATAAATCACATTTACAGGAAATATTCATTTGTTTACCATCCTTATGTTTGATAACTATTTGGTAGCAGAGCCCGATATAACCAACTTAATAAAATAACTACTGTTTAACAAAAATTTGTTATATATATTTTTACATACATTATATTTACCTCTCCCACAAATGTTATGAAGTATGTATTACTATTCCAGTTTTACCAATTACAAAACTTAGAGAGAGACCAAGTATCTTGCCCAACACACTCAAGCCTCAAACCAAGGTCAATCTGAGTCCAAAGGGAAAAAAATTTTTCAATAAGATTTGCTCAGGCAACATAATGGAGGTGAGAAAGGTATGGGCTCTGAACAAACAAAGTAGCATAAGCATTCCTTGTTCTTTGAGGGATGATTCAGAATACCAAGAAGAGTTATGAGAGAGAAGAAAAACCTTGCCTCATGCAGAGATTAGGAAGTCCAGACTTAAGAAACTTCCCACTATACACGCTGTTATAAAAAAACACACACCTCCAAGTCAAGTGTGTCCTCGGACTATGAGACCATCTAAGTAGAAGTCATTCCATGCATACAGGAGACACTGCATTGAACAGGAGTAGTTTTCATGGGAGACATGATTTACCCTTCAGTATAATCTTTTCTAAAGTGTAATGAGTTGTCATCATGAATTGCTATGTATTATTATCCTCCAGAAAACTCAAGCTTAAAAAGACACAGAAGTAATACCTTCCAGGTCATTGCATACCTTTTGCTGACTTCATCCCAGACTTCCTAATCTAAGAATGTACCATGCATATCATAGACATTGGAAACTATCCATTCATTTAAGAGCATATGATCTAAGAGGGTTTGAGAAACAAGAGCCCTATGACTCTACTTAGCTGTTATAGAGGCATATTAGGAGAAAAAAAAATACAATGAATAATTAACAAAGGCCTCTGAATATCAGGTCATTGATTTCTGCCCCTTGAGTCCACAGAATTAAATTTCATGTTGTTAAACTTTTACCTTCTGTCAGACTGAGCAAGGATGATTAGGATTCATATCCAAAGCATTGTGGAACATCTTGCGTTTATAAGCCAATGTCTGTTTAAATGGTTGGCAAGAAGAACTGGGTTTCTCCTTCCAGAGTTTTGAAGGAGCTCTGGGAATAACAGGCCTAAAATCTAGAGTATCTCAATTTTATTTGACAAGAGTTATATTATACACTCTTTTATCAGGAAGGAATAATCCTGTAAAGAAGAGCTGGGAACTTAGTATTCATCAGGCCTATAACTATATAACCCATCCAGTTATCTGCTAGCTCAGAACAAGTGAACAGAAAATACAGGCTGGTCAACATCTACGCTAGAAATCCCCCACTCCTTAAAAAAAAGGAGGGGGCAAGCAGAAGATCATTCATATCAATCATTTAAGAACTCAATCATTCAATCATTCAATCAATTAAGAACTGCTGGATAAATAATAATGAGATTCTTTTGGGGGGTAATGGGGATAATGGAATGGTTATGCAGTCAAAAAACATAATCCACTTACTTTCTGATAATTAATTATGATGTACTAGAAATGAGAATACCATATTAAATTCCTATTGCCCTTTATAGTATTTAAACTATTATGCATATGTTATCTCAATCCAGGAGACTAAATAAATTCTCTCCTAGTTCTAGCATAAATGGTATAACATTGGGTAAGCCTTCTTTTCTACAATCTCTGAACAAGCTCAGATATAACTTAATTTTTTTCAAAACCCTCCCTTAATCCTATGTCTATTCTGAATTCTCTTCTTGCCTTCACAACAAAGCTTCTTCAAAGAAATGACTACACTCACTGTCTTGCTCTTCAAATCAATACAGTCAGGCCTTGATACAATGAGCCTTTGTCAACATCCTAAAATTATTTATAAATGGTGACTAATGAACTCTTAATTCTCCAAGTACACTATATTATTTCCAGTCCTTACTTACTCCATCTTTCTGTGGTCTTTGTTTCTGCTGACCACTTGTTTCCTCCTTGTCTTCTGTATCTATGGCATCTCTAGCCCTAATATCTACCCTTCTCTGGCTCCTTTGTAGACTTCCCTGCCTCTTGCTGTCCCCTAGGGTTTAGCCCTTTCCATCTCTTCTCTGTCATTCCACACATTCACCTTAGGTGACCTCACTTATCCTCAACAAAGGTAAAAAAAATTCTACTTCTATGTTGTATTGACACCTCAAATTCAAAGGTCTAAAAGAGGAAATATCTTTCCACAAAACTTTTTTCCATGAGAAAGTGATCAATTGAATAGAATGGTGATGAGAGATCAAGTGAAGTGAGACCAGAGAAAAGAGCCACCAATCTGGCAGCATAGAGGTCACTGGAAAACTTGACAAGTGGACATTCATTCACTGGAGTAAGGGGTACAGAAGCCATAATGCATTGGGTTAAAGAAGTAGTAGAGTGGATAACTATTGAAGGAAGTTTTGCTGAGAGTGGGAATACAGAAATAAGCAAGTAGCTAAGGGTGATTTCGAGGTCAAAGGAAGATTTTTTTTTTAAACAGAAAAGATTGCAGTCATGTTTGGCTACTGAAAGGAACGATCAGATAGAAATCGAAATACTATATTGGAGAAGAAAGAAGGATTGAATGAATGAATGAAAGAATAAAGATGAGAGGAGTTGGAATCCAGAGATAAGTGGAGGAATTGTGTTTGATGGGATGTTCCTATTGTAATAGTAAAGAAGATAGAGGATGGATACATAATGATTTTTATAGAGAGTGATGAGAATATGAAGGTATATTTGCTCT
The DNA here is from genome assembly GCF_002288905.1 of Enhydra lutris kenyoni. Lineage (NCBI taxonomy): Eukaryota > Metazoa > Chordata > Mammalia > Carnivora > Mustelidae > Enhydra > Enhydra lutris. The sequence continues at coordinate 5,439,102 of NW_019154091.1, forward strand.
AGTGGTTTCTATTTTCAAGTGAATTATGAGACAAGAATGTGGAAGATTTAAAGATAGAGGGGATATAGAGTCACTTCTAAAAGTGGGCAAGAGAATTTACTAGGAAAATTGAGTAGAACTGCAGGACCATGTCAAGGGTTTATTTGAGATTTTTAATTATTTTGCTTCATAGGAATGGCAAAGACTACTGCACTTTAAGATACAGGATTGATTTCATGGTCTGGCTTCTAGTTGTGTGAGATCATGGGCTGGTCACTTAACCTCCGTGAGCATCAGTTTCCCAAGTGCAAATATGAGCTAGTACTACCTAGTTCACAAGGTTGTGGTGAGAAGCAGATTAAGACTAGCTGTGTGCTTTCAGTAGGCAATGAATCATAGTGGTGACAAGAGTGCTGGTCCATTTAGCTAGCAAGCCACTTTGGAATTACTGACAGCACAATGACACACAGAAACTGCCATAAGGCTTCGTTGCTCTTGCCTTCATAATACACTGGATACAAGGAAAACGCTTACATGAATTATGCTAGAAACACCAAAATACTTATAACACACCTATCTCATGACCTTATATCAAATAACTCTGAAGGATGTTAGAAATTTATGTCACCTTAATTTACTCTTAACTCACCACAGACCTTGATTAATCGACTGTAAATATGCTCAAAGAACTGAGCCTTTCAGGCTTAGAGGTCAAGCAGTAGAGCATGCTGTTGGCAGAGTATTGTGGGACTTCCAGGGAACTAGATTGCATTTAGCCCCTTCCCTAAGAAACATACCCAAGGACACCCAACTGCTCACACCAATAAGATGTTGACCAAATTGTGATAATTAATTTTAAGAATATATTTAAATATTCAAGGGTCTAGTAGATTTGTCCAGTATCCCTAACCTAAACTTGCATCCAGACTATAAAGTAAATGAACAAATACTATGTAGTATATTTAAAAACACAGATTATGAAGACTATAGCATTTTAAAATATAAACCTGTGTGTTTTAAACCTGCATCTTTTATCCTTTAATATGGGTTAACAATCTAAAGTGGAAAGTAAGTAAGCATTTATGAGGGGGCGCCTAGGAAAATCTTTTTTAATGGATTTCCTGAGAGACTTATCCATTCATTCCTAAGGAAATACCTATTGTATACCTACTGTACTCCTCAAACTGTGCCAATTGTGGTGGAGACTAGAAAGAGGCATAATACAGGCTCCTGTTAAAGATCCTACAGTCTATTTAGGGAGCTGACACTGGCATAAGTATGCTAAATAACTGTACACACTCAAATAGCCATAAAGGACAACAGCGTAAGTGTTTTCACAGTATAGAACATAACCATGGGAGAAATAAATGTTAGAATCTATGAATTTCTATGAGTCCTGAAAATGAGGAGATATCCGTGAGCCAGAGTGGTCAGGGAAGCTCTCTGAAAGAAATGGGCTTGGATAGGATTTATGTAAACAAAGAATAGGGCCAATGATACAAGACTGAATGAAACCATAAACAAAGGCGGTGAGATTGCAATATGTATGTAGTGTTTCAACAAAAGAAATACTGATCTGGCACAATCCTAGGGTTCATGAAATGCCCCTGTGAATGAAAATGCTACCTACCTGTGAAAGCATGGTTCAGATGCTACTCATGCACCATATGGAAAGACAGCTTAATGATCCATCCTATCTGTGCCTAGATAGGCTCACCCAGATGGCAGCACACATGAGCCCATCACACATACAGACAGCAAAGAAGGATGAGCAGAGAAACATCTGTCTGACCAATTGGCCTTCTATTTCCAGGTAATCATGAAGAAAATTGATTTTACTTGAGTTGCATTAACTCTTTCTCCAAACAAGCCCATCTTCTGAGGGCTAGTAGGCTCTCAAAGCCAGCAAGAAATCTGTGTTCACTAGTTTCATACCATCAGAAATACCCTCCTATCCTCCAAAACTTAATTTATTCACCTGTTAGATCCTTTGCTTCTTCAAAGGTATTCCCTTCTTTATGTTTCCAATAACCAAAGAAGTCATCCTCACTTTCGCTTTGGAACCATGGCCACTGCCAAAACACCTACCAACCTTCTCATCTCTGAAACTCAGGTTGTTTGATTTCAGTTCCAATAATTCAAATGAAGAAGTATTTGCTTAGCTGCCACTTTCACGTGCCAGACGTTATGCTGGAGCTCCTAAACACAAAGACTGATCATCATAATGATGATAATAATAAAGATAATAATTATAAATGGTTATATGATGCTAATATTCTAGGCACTATTCTAAGTATTTTACAAATATTAACTATTTTAATTCTTTTGGAATGAGTAATATACCCAGACTCTCCTCTCTTGAAGCTTACAATCTACTGCAGAAACAAACATGGAAACAGATTACTTTTGCACAATAACTGATTGGAACTATAATTCAGAATAGAGTGGAGGCATCAAAATGAGTGGCTCAGGCAAGGCTCCACAGAAGGAGTCAGATTTATACTAACTCTTGATGGATTGAGAAAATTCACAGCCTGACAACGGCTGAGTGATGGAGTAGCTTCTCAGGTAAATGAAACAGCAGGTAATTAGCTTGGAGGCACATAATGGGACATCCAGTGGTTTGGGTCCAGTTGGGATGCAGGAGGCAAAAACGAAAAGAGGCAATACATAAAACCAGGGAGGTCAACATGGGCCAGATCAGGGAGAGTTCATTTTTATTCCAGTCCAGCTTGGATCTCCAGGGCCCTGTTTATGTAACCAAAAATATGTTTATTTATTTCTGTCTTTTGATATGTATGAATCTCTGCTTTTCTGCTCTTCTCTGCATCCTCAGCAACTTTTAGTTTGATGTGCCCTGAGGAAAGGTCACTGCAGGGTCTTCTCTTCCCTTGTCACCCCCACAGAACCTCCCTGTGAGCACTCAACGTCAGTTGACTGACTGACTAATTATCAGCCTGTAGTTGTAGGTGATTATCTGTGCTGCCTGGCATGGCCGGGTCCGGAGATAGTAATTACATTGGCGTCAGTGGCAACTTCTGGTGTCAGAGATCCTGTTAGAAATGATTTTATTGATACTAATTCAGAAGATTGTTCGACAGCTCAGGGAAAAACAGTGCACATTAAAAAGCTGTAATCAGAGCTTACCAATTCAGTAGCAGTTTTCAGAGCCAAAGTTTAGATGTAGAAAATTAAGGCTCCTCAGCTTCCTGTCACCCCACAACTGAGACAATGACAGTACTAATAGGGTCTTCCTTGTGTCCTAGAGAGCACTCTTGGAAATGAGAAAGGAAGAGGTTTGGCAAAGGGATGAGTGGATGCCTGTGACTGGTTAATTATTTGATTTACCACCTCATCCTCTTCCAAGAAGGTGGCTTACACTAGACACAAGAACAATTTAAACAACTCCATTGTAGCAAGGAAATTTGGACAGATGGGTTAACAGAAAAAGACATACTTTTAAACATTTTTTGAATATAGATAGGTAGATGATAGACAGATAGATAGAAGCCATCAAAACAAACGTACAAATAAAACTTAAATGCAAACAATGTCCTATATCTTCTCCCCACTCCTAACCTCACTTTCCAGAAATAAATACCTTAAACATTTCTGTGCTTAATGGCTCTGGAAATTATCTCCATATGAGATGCATATATCCTTAGTTCTCACTCTAGACATCCTTTACTGACAGAGTAAATAACATGGGAGGTGAGGATTTAGTTCATTTATACCATCATTTTTTCTCTTTCCTACCTGCTTCTATCCCCAGTAGAGTTGCAGATTGAATCTTGGCCCACAAATTCAGGTGCTATGAAATATCACTTTGTAATGTATTAAATTAATTTAGTTTTGTCTTCATGCTAGAGCTAGTATAAAATTCCACCACCATCCGTATTGGTTTCTGATGTCTTCCTATCATACTAAAGACCTGAGTATTGCCAGGCAAGTAGGGAAACTGACTTGTGGTGGTCCCTGCAGAAGTCTTCATTGTCCAAGCTTGCACTGGTATATGAAGTACAGTGTTTCTCTGCCCCCATGCCCCTCATGGGTTATGGGAATATATATCAGGGATGAAAACCCCATCCCTAGGCTCCTACTCCCACCCTGATGAGTGTGGACATCAATGATCATGGCCACACACCATTCACACAATGAATGAAACATGAGAATTATCCTAAAACTCACCTTTTATTTATTTTTAATATTTGTTTTCTTTTCCCTATCATTTCTGATTACTTTTCCTCTCTCTTTCATTTCTGTCTTTATTTGTCCTTAGGCTTTTACATTCTCCATCATACTATGTATTTTTCTGACCTACCTTTTCTTAGGGACCCCATTTCCCAGTCTTCCTGTCCCAAGCTGCACTTATTTTCTGGGACTGCCTCATAGTCATCATTCTGGAACTCTCTTTCTTGCACTCTTGAATTGAATCCATTGTTTCTTGGATATTATCTCTTGGTTTGATTTTTCTCACACTGCTAAAGTATACACTCAAACAACTTTAAAAAAGAAATAGCTGAAAAATACATGACAGGTGACTTTCTAAGCCTTGTGATTCTAAAAATGCCTGTATTCTGCCCCCGTGTTTGATTAATATTGTAGTTTAGTGTGTAATTCCAGGTTGCATCTAATTTTTCTCAGAGCTTAGAAGACATTGCTCCTTTGTCTTGTTGCCTTTGATGTGGTTGTGAGAAAGTCTGTCATTGATTCCTTGATAGGTGACCTTTTTCCCTCTCAGAAGTTATTAGGATCTTCTCTTTATCCTTGGTATCCTCATGTGTCACCAACTTGTGACTAAGTGGGTGTCTTCTTCATCCTGTTTCACACTTGTTAGGCACTTTAAATATAAAAATAACATTCTGGGAAATTCTCTTCTATTACTTCATTGGTCATTTCTCTCCTTTCATTTTCTCTATTGCCTTTTTGCAGACATTTACTAGCCAGATATTAGACCTGCTCAGTTGTTCCCAAGGGTCACTTATCCATTCTCTAACATTTACTATCTCTTTCTATTTTATCTTATACTCTAAGAGATTGAGTTCAATCTCTAAATTGATTTTTTTTCTAAATTTCTAAATGTTCTAAACTAATTTTTTCTAAATTTTTAACTTTGGCAATAAAACATTTAATTTCCCAAAGCCCTGTCTTCTTCTCTATTCCTTTCTCATGGTACCCTTTTCTTTTTCCTTACATGTAACATTGCTTTGAATCTGTCCAGGGATACCAGTTAGAGGATGGTCATTTTTATTTTGAAATTCTCTCCTTTGAATTATCTGTAGAGTTAGTCTTTCTGTTGTGCTTTGTTTTTGGCTTAATCTTTCTTTCCTTTCCACAGGCTATCTTTCAATGACTGGTAGCTTGTGGTTTTCTGTTCATATTTCAGGAAGAAGCAGTGGAAGGGCTCACACTGGAAACTCTGTGCACATAGGCACTTTTTTTTTTTTTTTAAACTTCCAGGTCTCACTTTGTAGTGAGCAGAGTGCCCCTGTAATGATCAGGGTGTCCCAAATACCACCATACTAACTGCTCTTGTTCTCCGAAGAAAGATTTTTCAGATATCTTTAGAGAATAAGTATCTATTTTCCTCTTGGCCTGAGGAAAGAGAGAAATGCCAAGTGGGGGAAGGGGTGGGCAATGAGTATTGGGGGCAAGGGAGCAACTGTTCTGTACACAGGTTGTTATTAATTTGTCCCCATTTTCTGTCCACTTCTCAGTGTCTTCTTTCACCCCACCCTCCTCCTCTCAGGCTGAAACCTCCAGGATCCCCAACGGGCAACCTGAGTTCCTTTTTTCATTCAGGAAACACCCCTGGCTGAAGCTATATCAACTTCAGTGCACCATTAATGCTTTTCCATGCTCTTTCTGACTTCTGGATGCTTACTGAAACCTCTTACACTCCTATAGCCTTTCTCCAATTATCTTCCTTGTTGTGAGGTTTTTATTCCTTTTCAGATTTTTACTGGGACCTAAGTGGGGGGAAAAAGAGATAAACCAATGGGCTCAGTACACATCTTGAAACAGAAGCCAGGGAGCATAGTCACACTTCTCACTTTATTCATTAAACAACACCAAGTGAGGAAAAAACAGTTGCCTCTAAAGAGCAGTAATAGGGGCGCCTGGGTGGCTCAGTGGGTTAAAGCCTCTGCCTTCGGCTCAGGTCATGATCTTAGGGTCCTGGGATCGAGCCCCGCATTGGGCTCTCCACTCAGCGGGGAGCCTGCTTCCCTTCCTCTCTCTCTCTACCTGCCTCTCTGCCTACTTGTGATCTCTGTCAAATAAATAGAATCTTAAAAAAAAAAAAAAAGAGCAGTAATAATAGCATGAAGCCACAGTTCCTAATGGAGCCCAGTTATTTCTTCCATGGAGAAGGAGCATAGTGCTGTGACAAAAAGGATAGACTCTGCCTTGATGCCAGCCCTGCCCTGAGACTTACAAGACTTGTGATCTTGGGTAATTTTCGTATTGGCTCTGTCCTTCAGTTTCCACATGTGGCTTCATTGGCTTCATGTGAGGGTTATTTGTCTGTCCACATAGAGCACTTGGAACAGCAAGCTCAGTCATCATCATTGCTGTTACGTCACAATGTCAGGACAAGGAGGCAGAGAAGTAGAGCCACTGCAGTAATAGCATGTCCTTCTATGATAGCCCAGTCAGCCTGGTGTAAATTAGCTTTTAGGCATCACTAGTTAGGTCACAAGTTTTCTAGATTATCTTGCCTTGGAGTCCTAATGGAAGTCATGGCACAGACATTCATTCAAAAAATACCAGTGGACCACTATAAACATGATTGTGGACATGGACTACTATCTTTGCAGCAACCCCTTGAATTAAGGGAAGGAAGAAGAGTAAGAGGTTATGAGGCCAATAGTACTATTGGCTGTATGGGAGAGGAAATGAGCAAATATCGTGGGAGCCTTTTTTGAAAGCTCAGGTGAAGTTGTTTGAAGGAAAGGAATGATTCCCATTTTCATGATGAAACGGCTAGAATTGAGTGTGGTGATGACACCATGTACTCAAGGTTAGTGTCACCATGATAACTTCTACTGAAAACGCATGGAAAATTGAAATGGATACACGAAGAAACTATTTAACAATGCATGGTTTGCCATGAATTTTGGCTTAAATTTCCAGCCCCAAGTCCTCATCGAAATACCAATCCTCTACCTCAAACAATGGCTAAAACAAAACAAAACAAAACAAAGCTACCTGACCTGCTACAAGTGACCATTTAGTATGCTTTCTTCTACTTGATCCCCACAACTTTTTGAAGTAGATAATAATTCTCTTTTAGTAGATGAGCAAACAGAGGAGCAAACTCAGGATCAGAGAAGATCAGTAACCCATGACTGATAAGTAGGGACACCCATTACAAGCCCAGGTATATTATCATTGCTTTTATTTTTTTAAATATATTATTATTTAGCTGTAACACCCCCTTTTTTGCATTACACTTACTGCCTTCCACTACTCACCTTTAAAATAAAAATCACTGATTCCAAATTTTATACCCCTCAATCATTCACTATATTTAGAATTCTGCATTCCTTTATCTAAATCTTTCCTCCCGTTTCTTCCTCCTAGCTCATGTTCTTAACCAATGTGTTTTCTGCTTGCCAATGCACATTCCCCTTGAACCTCCCTGTCCTTCTGTCCTCTGAGGGCTCCTCGTCTGGCTTCTTTCTCCCCAGCTTTCACCTGGGTGCTCCCCTTTCCCTCATTCTGCAGCCTCCAGAGAGGCCCACATTTCACCTCCTCCTCTCAGCCCCAACACTAGTTGCAGTTAAGCATTTTTGCTTCCCACCAACATTTTCTGTTGCTATGGAAACCAAGAGGCAGTTCTGGAAGAGGGGGAGTCTTGCAGCACAGTCACTGCTGGCCTTGGTGTAGGAGGGAGATGGTAGGCAGCTGGGGTAGGGGGAGGAGAAGAGGAGAGTCTAGAGAACTCAGGATCCGAACGCAACCAGTTCCTGATGGAGAAAGGGATTTCTCCACTCCCTCGATGAGATAAAGAGAAGGCAGGGGGAGAGCAGCCCAATGCTGGGGCTGGTTTAGCAGCTGCATCTTTCGGATGGTTGAACAGAAGGAGGCTGAGTGGGCGGCCCCCCATGGTGACAGAGCCTGGTTCCCAGGCTGCTGGTATCTGTCCTTAATTTGCCACTGAGGAAGTTAACTTTATGTAGGTAGCTAAGAAAAAGGAAGGCTCACGGGAGCCATCATCACAGAAAATAAATATGCTCCCATTATAAATGAAGTAACAGGATAATGTACGGTCTCAGAAGATGATGAGACAGGGAGAAATGGCCTGTATCTAATGAAAAGTTTAAGGTAAAAATTAGGAGAAAGAGCTATACAGAAATGGTTGTTCTGCAAAAACAACTGAGACGATGTAGAGAGCATTTCCACTGGTGCTTAATTTAGTCCATGGCTTTAAGAAGTATATTATTTGAGCTTGGCAAAAGACCTGGGACTCTCAGACTTTGACATATAATTTGAACACTAGGATTTCAGTATGTACTGTGCAATCAGTTTTGCGCCAAAGGAGAGAAATGACTGGGAACTGGAATCAAAAAGTCAGTAAGCTGGACCTGGAAGTGAATTTACCTGAATAAGCATTAAGTTAGTTAAGAAAGTAAAACTAAAGGAACTCATGAAATCCCATATAAAATTATCACTCATTTTGAAACCAACAAGTGTTTTGGGGGGTTTATTGTGTGTCTGGGACCATACTAGACCCTGGAGAGTGGAAGAGCTGGTGGAGAAGCAGGAGGGAGCATAAAACATAGATGAACAGGTAACGGCCACTGGTTTTTCTGGAGTTCCTGGCTGAGTGGAAGAGTCAGACTCATCATAAACAAAATCTTACAATGCAATATAGCTAGTTTTCCACATAGGTGCCTTCCAAATGCTGTGGAGACTCATGAAGGTCTTGCTTACCTCTGATTGGGGGACGGAGGGAAGATTGCACAGAAGTGGGTCTCTGAACCAGTCCTTAATGGATGCATCGAAGAGGTCAGCTGGGCAGAAACCCAGGAAGAATCTGTGGGCAGAGGAAACAGCATGTATTAAGGGCCATGAAGATACGACTGTGCAGAGCATGTTGAGAAATAGAGGGATGTTGCTGGAGGCTCAGTGTGTGTGTGTGTCAGGGATGAGAGAGGCAGGAAAGGAGGTTAAAGAGATAAATTAGGACCAGATCACCAGCCCCTCAAATGTCATCCAATGGGGTTTAAACTTAATTATGTAAAAAATGCTAGGAGCAGCACAGTCTTCTGATAAGATTTGTGTGTTAATACTCTGACCTCAGTGGCAATATCAAGGATGGATGGAGGGAAAAGAAGGACTTTAAGCACAAGTACTCTTAGGGGATGTGAAAGTCACTGCCTATAATGACAGACAGAAGGAGACAGATTAGATTCAGGGATGTTGTGGCAGAAGAATGGGTAGAACATGGTAAAATTTGACTTTGGAAGGGAGAGAGAGGAATCAAGGATGACTGAGGCTTGTAAGTATAAATTCAGCCTCAACAAGTAAAATTCCTTTTACAAAAATATGTGTGCCACCACCTAATCTGGGTTCACATCCTATTTCTTCAAGAGCTGCAGGGAAAAAAAGTCAATTAAATTCTACTCTACCAGCTTCCCTAGCACATGGTTCCTAAATATAAGATCTATCTTTTGTGTTTCACAAAGCAAAATCACATGCTAAGATATAAAAATGGAACAAATTGCTGAAGTATATTTTTAAAGTTTATAAGCAAGTGGCAACCATCAGCCTACCTGATGTGCCATTTAAACACATGATACTGTGGCAAATGGCAAAGGTCATACAGCAGCACAGTAGCACGGTAAAAACTACACAATGGATTGGCAAAAATGATATAACTGGCCAGAAGATTTCTTTAAAGGGATTATCATGTCTCTCTAAAATTAATCATGACTAATATCCCAAATTAGATCGAAGGTATTACTTATGATTTACTCAAATAATAAACACAGGAATAAATCTTGGGAGCAGTCATCCTGTTCATGTGCACCTAGACTTTAAAGTTTTTGCATTTTTCATTTTTGATGTAGTCATCACTTCAGATCCAAATGTTATACCAACATCTTTTGAAATGCTGAGGAGATGAATGATGACAGATAATCTTAAGTGGGATGATCAACATCGTTTGAAGGCTTCTTCCCCTACTTAACCAGGCAGTATTATCTTGTTCATCTCAAATGCAAGTGAGGCAGATGCACTTAAACCAGTTTAAACCAGTTTTTGAGTCTCAGTTTTCGAGACTAACGGCGAGGTAGAGTATGAGGAGAGAGAACTACCTTCCAGGTTGTCTGCTCCCCATTTCAGCTCTAAATTTGAGCATACCTCCTCCTCACAACAGGTGGAATCACCACCTCTCCATCTCAAGACCAAACCTTGCACCTCCACCCACTCTCAAGTTCAAGCCATACATAAAGCTGCAGATAACTAAACTCTAACCCATTTGACATGACTGCACATCAAACAATTCTTGCTGCTAAGCTAGCCCTGTTGCAGGGCCCCTGCTCTCATCACTGCAGCGACCTTGTCTCATTTGTCTCATTCCTGAGCCTCAGTCTGAGGCTCCCTCCTTGAGTCTTGCTCTGTCCTCCATGTCACACAGCCCATTTCATCTTATCAATGGTTTTAACCAAAGGTTTGCTTTGAGCTAAATGACTGAGACCCTGCCACCCATTGACAGACTTAACACTCTTCTGCCTGGAACTAGGAGTGTTGACTAATGCAGAATCCTCTGTGCCACTAGGGAGGGAATACCACCCCATGTATGCTCTCAAATGCTACTTTATCTTGGGCTGCCAGTTGGAACTGTCTGCCTAAACTGTGTTTTGCTACTGGTATACTCCACTAGTGCACCATGCTCTACCCTCAGACTTGAGCTCCTGCAGCTACAATTACAACTGAATCAGTTTCTTGGCCCTTGTTCTGTCCCAGGAGGACAAAGTTTACCTTTTCTGGCCCTGACATAGTCCCACCGGCCCATCCTGCTGCAGTACCTGATCATGCCCAGAAGAATCCAGACACAGGGCATTCTGCTGTTCGTCCCCCCAGCTCCCAGCCCGAGAGTGGTCTATTCTCTGGACATTCCATCTTTTGGCTTTCTTAGTCACCTCCAACTCCATCTCTCCAGATTGTTACTACACGATGCCACTTCTTCTAGGCCTCAGAACTTTCCTTGTTTTCTTGGATCTTGCCTCTGTTCTCTCACTCCCTTCTACTGCAAACAGTGGCAGGATTGGATTACTTCCACCCAACAGACTGGAAAATTTCTCATAATGCCAGACCACACGCTGACACTGAGTGGCTGAGAACCAGGTCAGAAAATCAAGTGTTGAAGATTTATTTCAAACAATTTAAGAGGAATGTACAGATGAACAGGCCAGATCCTGTTTATTGACTGGAATCTCAGGAGCCATTCAAACAGGTTCAAATAAGCTGTCAGTTGAAGCTAAGGGCTTCACCACAATTCTAAGCATGCATTCTAATAGGAAATAATGAGCTCTTAGATAAAGGCTTCCTTCCCTAATGCCTGTTTGTCTGAATCAGAATTTTAGACAACCTCATTCATGGTCTGTGTCCTAATTTCACCAACCATGTGGTTGAGACAGGACACTAATAATGCTGTCTCTTCATATGGCAAGCTACAATACTATTTATAGAATATTGGTGTTTGAACGAGGCTTTTTCAGAATCCATTACGGTGTGCAGCTACTGTGTGGTTTTTAGCTAATTAGTATCATGAGGCAAGAAAATATTAGGCACATTTTATAGTTGAAAAAATAGATTCAGAGAGGTTAAATAACTTGCCCAAGATCATTCAACCAATTTGTGGAAAGATCTTAGCATTCCTTTGTAGGTGATGTTAATTTTTAGTTTTCAATGTTATGTTTTGACAGAGCTTCTTTCTATAATACAGTTTATAAGGGTCTTTTCAAATAAATTGTGTGCATCCTTATCTCAGCAAAAGAAGATTTAGTTTCATAAAGGAAGCCTAATCTATGGAGGGAAATGGTAGACGTGGTCAAAAAAGAAAGCCATCTCCACCCTCTGCTGAGAGAAGTTTGGCATAGTCTATGACACCTAGAAGGCGCACAGATATTTGTGTAATGGATGACCAGGCCTTTAAAATTCCTGAAGAGAATGTAAGGCAGGCTAAGTATTTCCAAGACTGCATGGCCCATTGCATAGCCAAGTTTATTGACTGGGCATTGCCAATGAATTCCTTTCAGAGAGGCAAATGATTCCTTTTTGGAGGCAACCCTTTCAGAGTGCTGTTATGTTAAAGGGAATACCATACTGTTATAAGTCTTCACTAGATAAAGCATCATGTACTCTTTACTTTTCTGATTCTAGGGATTTTCCCTCTAGAAACTCATGGCTAACTGTTTTCTTTTTTGTGAATGCTGAAAAATGATGAGAATCTATTTGGATCATTGTTACCATCCCAGAATCAGGAATTATCAGCATTATTGTTGTCAAACTTAAAAAAAAAAAACAAAAAACAAAAAAAAACAGTGAACTGAGTGAAAGAAGTACTTGAGAATGGGATGGTGCTAAGTAGTGGACTAAGATGTCATTTTGCCATTACCATCCCTGTGAGCATATCCAGTGCAGGCCCCCTCCTATGGGAACGCGTCTCCCATCCTATTCAGCATACCAATCTCAACGCGATATTTTATAGGCAAATTCAGTCTGCTGAGGTGGGAGTTTGCCTGTGGGCTTGCTGAGGGTGCCTTGGAGGATTGATATCTTTCAGCAGAAAGTTGCAATTCCACTTCTCAAGAAATAACCTCCTCTTATAGCACATGTCAAGTATATGGATTCTATGCTATAATCATCTCCCAAGGTTAGGGTTGCTGGGTTTTTTTGTTTGTTTGTTTTTTAAGATTTCATTTATTTATTTGGCACAGAGAGAGAGACAGCGATAGAGGGAACATAAACAGGGGGAAGGGGAAAGGGAGTAGCAGGCTTCCTGCAGAGCAGGGAGCCTGACTCCAGGCTCAGTCACAGGACCCTGGGGTCATGACCCAAGTGGAAGGCAGACACTTAACCACTGAGCCACCCAGGCACCCCAGGGTTTTGTTTTTGTTTTTGTTTTTGTTTTAAATCAGTTTTCAAGCCTTAGCTAAATGTTTATTTTTCCCCAAAATGTTTATTGGATCTACCAATATACCTACTTTGTCATCGTCCACTTACCCTGTTTACACTTTGTTGTTTTTTTTTTCAGCGTAACAGTATTCATTATTTTTGCACCACACCCAGTGCTCCATGCAATCCGTGCCCTCTCCAATACCCACCACCTGGATCCCCCAACCTCCCACCCCCTGCCCCTTCAAAACCCTCAGATTGTTTTTCAGAGTCCATAGTCTCTCATGGTTCACCTCCCCTTCCAGTTTCCCACAACTCCCTTCTCCTCTCCATCTCCCCTTGTCCTTCATGCTATTTGTTATACTCCACAAATAAGTGAAACCATATGATAATTGACTTTCTCTGCTTGACTTATTTCACTCAGCATAATCTCTTCCAGTCCTGTCCATGTTGCTACAAAAGTTGGGTATTTACACTTTGTTTAAACCAAAAGGGGTTAGAATCTTAGTCTCATAGAAGAGAATTTGGAGATGATATAGAATAGTCCTCTTATAAATTTCCTTTTACCTAAGGAAACCAAGGTACAGAGTGTGATTTTCCAAAAGTCATACAGCTACTCCAAACTCCTATTGGAAATAGAAGGGTATAAATAAAATTAAAAAATAAATGCAGAACTGTGATCTGAGCCCAGGCATCCTGAAACTTTGTTCAGTATTCTTCCCCTTCCCCTGGGCTTCTCTGTGTGATCTTGTGGGCGTGGCAAAATGCAAGGGTGTAAGCAGAGTCATTAGACAGATTGTGACCTATCTTACCAGTGCATCAGTTTTGCTCAGTGATTCAAAGCAGGGTAAGCAAGGCAGGAGAAGGAGTGGAATCTATTATTTTTCTATAAAGGAAAATAGATATTTCATGGAATTAAATATAAAATTTATTTAACTGTTAAGATTAAAATGCCATACTTTAAAGAAATTTCTTGTTTGCAGGTTACACCCTCAGACATGCCCTTTCCTCATCTGCCATCCAGGACCACTCATTCTCATCTCTCTGGCAGTGAGAGCACCTGAGTAGGAAAATATGAAAGCACTTTGTGGTACCATGAAGCTTACCACTTAGCAGAATTAACCTGAAAATAGGTGCCTAAGTCATCCATGTTCTCTTCTCCCAAAATTCTAAGACTACTCACAATATTTTCCTAGGGCTCGTAAAGTCTGGGGCCACTGTGAACCACAACCAGATGTTCCAGTTAACTTTCATTGAATTTCTCAAGCTATTTTTTTTTCAGTGTTCCAAGATTCATTGTTTATGCACCACACCCAGTGCTCTATGCAATAACCTCCTTAATACCAATCACCAAGGTCACCTAACCCCCACCCCCCTCCCCTCCAAAACCCTCAGTTTGTTATTCTATGAAAAAATAAAGACATCAATTGAGGAGGTTTTGTTTTTTTTTTTTTTGTCTTTTATGTGATGTCAAAAAGTATTCTAGAATCTGTCCTATCTTCTAGTTTTCTTTTGTGTTTGTGATATTATATAGAGAACAGGTCTATTTTTTTTTCTCTTTTTAGACAGAAATATCTGGTTCCTTTTAAAGCTTTTTGAAAGTATCAGGTAGACGTTAAATGTCTTTTTAAATAAAAGATCCAAGATTTCTTCTTCTCATCCATCACATGCTACCTTTTAGTAATTTGTTTGCCAGCAGCCCCACTTCTAGGATCCTGAATATGAGAAACCTGACACTATCCTTGATTCCTTCTTCTTTACCTTACTCCAGATCAGTCAGTCACCAACTATGTTTGATTTTACCTCTGAACATTTCTCAAATCTGTGACCATTAACTTTATCTGTGTAGCCACAGCACCAAATCATGCTCAGAACTCTTGCCTGGGTCCAATCAGTAGTTCAACCCAGGACATGTCACTGCATTAGAGGAATGAAGGTCTTGAGTTAGCTTATAGTTACATGGTAGGCCAAACACCAGCATGCCATGATGAAAAGGGTCCAGAATAGAGCCCTGGGTATATTTCTCAGACATTACCATTGCTACGTTAAGTGTGAATGATTGGGTTATAAAAATACTTCTTCCCTTTCTCAAGAAAATGACCTCCTCGATAACAAAAACCACATTTTATTCCTTTCTGTGTCCCCAGTACTTAGTTGTATATCTAATACATGATAGATGCTCATTTAATTTTTTGAATGGATAAATGAAATCTATCATATTTAAGTGGCCCCTCTTGCCTACTCAAAGTTTTCACTATTTCCTCCTCTGTCCTGCATCATCATATTTTCCCTCTCTGTTGATTATCCCCATCAGCAGGCAAACATGTCTTACTTAATAAGTCCTAACTTAAATTTTAAAATGCTCCTTACCCTACATTGCCTCAGATACTGCCCCATTTTTCAGCTCCCTTTATAACAAAAAACCCTTAAAAGTTCCATTAGTGGTCACTACCTCCCCTCTGTTCTCTCTTGCACAAGTGATGTTCTCCTTATCACCCTACCAAAACTACTCTAAAAACAGTTTCCAGTAACTTCTTTCATTCTAGGTCCTCATTTAATATGGCTTATCAGTAGTATTGACTCAGCTGATAAGTTCTTCCATTTTGAAATAATTTTCTTCCAATATCTAATTATCTCTTGCTTTTTGTACTTTGCTAGCCCTTTCTCCTCATTCTTGTTGGACATTCCTCATCTTTCCCACCTCTAACATTGGAATGATCTAAGTCTCAGTCCTTTGTCTTCTTTTCTCTATCCATGTTCACTCCATAGGTGATTTCATTCAGCGCCATGGCCCTATATTCCATCTGTGCTCTGATAACCCTCAAAATTTTATTTTTGGACCAAACTTCTCCTCAAACTCTGAAATCTATTAAAAAGATTTTTATGTACCCGATTGCCTGCTTGACATATTTGCTTAGATGTCTCACAAAAAATCTCAAAATTAACATGCCCAGAAGTCCATTCTAGGTTCAACTTTACACAAACACACACACACACATGCACACCCACACATACATGCACACCCACACATAGACACTTGTGCTTGCTTTTATATTCAGTCTTTCCTGAAAAAAAAAAAAATTATCTTTACTTTTCTAGTGCTCAAGATAAAAGCCTTGGAGTCATCTTTTAATTCATTCTTTTTCTCCTACTTCGTGTGTATTCCATCAGCAATCCCCACTGGCTTTGCCTCCAAAATACATCTAGAGTCTGCTGACTTCTCACCATTTGCCACCTGCTCTAAACCATCATCAGCTCCCCTTTGTACAATTACAATAGCCTCCTTGCTGGTCTCTCTCGCATGTTGATTTCCTTCAGTCTCTTTTCTACACAGGAACCGAAATGTTCTTTCTTAAAACATAGATCAGATCTTGTTACTCCTCTGCTCATGATCCTGCATGGGTTTCCCATCTCAGAATACAAACTAAAATCCTTAGAATGGTTTCCAAGACCTTGTATGAATAGTTTCTCTCATTTTCTGATTTCATCACCTAACATTCTTTCCCTGAGCACTCCACTCCACCTTCCCAGGCCTCCTTGCTGGTCCAAATCCAGCCACGCATGCTCCCACTCAGGGCCTGTGCACTCCCTATCCTTCTTATTGAAACAGCCTTCCACCTGTTATCTACAGTCTTCACTTGATTTGTCCAAATCTTTGCTCAAATATCACTACATCAAGAGACCTAATGTAGCGTTTCTCCCTTGTCTCCTTTCTTTGTCTTCATGGTCCATATTACCCTACCTATATCCCCACACGTAAATTTATTGTTGCTTGTTTAGCATATGTCACCTACTTACCTCTCGCACCTGACTGCAATCACTCTTCCTTTTATTTATTTATCATTCTTGTTTTACTGCTTTATTTCATCCCTCATGCCTAGAGCAGTGTGGCATATGACAGTCATTCAATAAATATTTTTGAATGAATGAACAAGTTGCCTTGGAAGAGGGCCCATGGATGGAATTTTGTTGCTAATGTAAACTTTTAAATCCCCTACATTGCCTTTATTAGTACCATGGCTTTAAACGACTGAGCTAACAGGCCCAGGCAAGGTAATAATATCTCTCAGTAAAAAAAAAAAAAAAAAGGAAAAAAATCTCAGAATGCAGAGTGCAAGGCTGCTCAGAGGACTCCTGGTTGTTATAGCAACCCTTAAAATCAGGCAAGTTGGCAGGCAGCATGCGTTTACAAAAACATATTTGCAGAGCCTCCTAAACATTTTTCTACATTGATTAGACATGCATTTTGTTTGTTGTCTCATATTAGAAGTTATTCATGTTGCATACACAGTAAGTTAGGGTACCCTGCAATATATCCTAGAAAGAGATTTCATTAGCTATTTTTAATACCCATATCTCTGCACCATCTAACTAAAAACTGAATGGAAGATAGGAGAAAACCGACTGATTAAAACTCCTTGAAGATTCATATAAAAGCAAGAAAACATCTCAGAGTTGTAACAAACTAAACAAATGAATAACCCCATAAAATTTTATGTTTCATTTCTCAAGGAATTTCCTCCCATTTTCCCTAGATTGATTTTCCTTTTCCAAAGTCGTCTAGTCAACATATTCTTGAAGAATATTTTGATATAATCTCAAATATGGAAGGGAACTTGTATATATTGTATATCTATTAAGTCTCAAGCACTGAGTTTTCCATATATTATTTTCTGAAATTTTCACAATGTTATCCCCATTTTGCCTAAGGCTTCATTAAAGAGACTAAATAATTTTCTCAGGATCACAAAATTTTAGTAATGACACTCAAACTCTGGTCTGTCTGACTCCAAAGAATATATTTCCACTGTTTCATACTGCCTCACAAGCTCTAAAATATTCCAGAAATCATCCTAATTACCTCAAGAACCTGGGATGACTATGCTAGGATAGTCCTAAGACCTCACCAACTTTTGGTCGAGTCTGAAAATGATATTAAGAACTCCAGGATCAAAGGAACAATGCCCACCACCCATATCAGCTCAGCAGTGACCTCAGGAAGCAAATCACCAAGTAAAACTGTTAGTTACCCTTAACACTTTTTGGTTCATTGAGTTAAACATGCTTCATTTGTCAGGATCTCCATAAAGAGAGTGAAGGGATAATTCTTTTCATTCACTTCTTGCCGACCCTTAGCAACATGCTCAGTGAGTGGCGCCATCCATCCTGTGGAGATAGTTATTATTAACTTTCCTCTTCAACTGCCAGGGTACAGCACTGCACGTCCCACTGATCCAGCTTCCACAAAGTTCTCAGTAAATAAAATGGGTCATGCCATACACTGAATTTTTCCTCATGACCTATCACTTTTCTCTCTTTCCACATTATACAAAATGCAAGACCTTTAATGCAGAAATAAACATTCAAAGCTGTGCCTTTGATGCCAATTTTATTTAGTACATTTGGGACTTATACCAGGACCTCAGTACCTCTTATCCTAGATCATCACATTAATCTTCCAATTAAACTCCTCACCTTTAGCCTTTTCTCTCTAGCTTCCATCCTTACACTACCCTGGGTTCACCCTATAAAGCACAGCTATGATCTTATCAGTCCCCTAATCAAAATACCTATTACTGGGGCACCTGGGTGGCTCAGTGGGTTAAGCCGCTGCCTTCGGATCAGGTCATGATCTCGGGGTCCTGGGATCGAGTCCCGCATCGGGCTCTCTGCTCAGCAGGGAGCCTGCTTCCCTCTCTCTCTCTCTCTCTCTCTGTCTGCCTCTCTACCTACTTGTGATCTATCTCTGTCAAATAAATAAATAAAATCTTTAAAAAAAAATACCTATTACTCATTACTTACGAAAAAAAGTCTGAACTTTGAGTCTCACATTTAAGGCCATCCTCGTTGGACAGAATTTGTCAATTGATACATCAGACCCCTTTATCTCAAATTGGCTTAGTCATCCTTCTCTCGATAAGCCTGTACATGCTTTATGAGACTGTACATTGTACACAATGTCCAGGGACAATCAGTTCCATTCCTAAGACTTTAATGACTACCAATGTCCAGAAACTTCCCCAATCTATAACATCATACTAGATCTTCCTTCTTCACACCAGATCCATTTTTCCACGTGGATGTTCTTACAGGTCTCTCAAACCCACTCCTCCCAAATGTGCTTCTTCTCCTGCAGTTTCCATGTCAGTGAATGGCAGAAACCTGAATGGCAGCCTTGTCTCCATTTTCTCCTCATGGCATTCTCACACTCTGCTTTTTACTGTGAATCGATATTGTTTCTTTTTTTCTCAACAAGAATGTTAAGTGAGGCCAGGAAACGTGTCTTGTTTATCATTAAACCTCTAAGGCCTAAATCAAGCCTTACACATACAGGTTCTTGAAATTTTCCTGGTAAAAAGAAACGGTAAACCCATAAATCCATTTCTTTTGTATTTATTATGTTCACAGATATTGCTATTTTTAAATTATTAGTAAATTAAGAATGTATGGGTGAATGAAATTAAACAAGAAACATTGAAATAACAGCATTTGCATTGCTACATTTAAGAAAATCTACTTAGGGGAAAACAAGGCATTTACATCAGACTTGGACTCACTGTACTATGTGTCAATTCCAACTTAAAAGTAGGTAGGGCTGACAATGGAAGAGATTTTACAAAACTGTCAGCAAGTGATGCTCAACATTGGAATCGTGTTTTAATAGCTCTATTCTTACCTGCAGCAGCCCCCACAGAGGGAAAAAAAAATCAAGAGTTTGGGAGTATTCTGGTGTTAATTCTATGGTTGGATCCTTTAAAGTTGTTAGTTTCTTGTGGCTGCTGTAACAAATTACCACAAACTAGAGAACTTAAAACAGGAAAAATCTGGAAGTCAGGAATCTGAAATCAGAATCACTCCCTCAAAATCAAGGTATGGACAGGGCTTCTCTCCTCTTGGAGGCTCTAGAGGAGAATCTGTTCCTTATCCCTTCTAGCTTCTGGTTCCTGTTGGCATTCCTTGACCTGTGGCTGCATCACTCCAATTTCTGCCTCCCTGGCCACATTGCCTCCCACTCTTCTGTCTGTCAAATATCCTCCTGCCTCTACAAGGATACATGTGATTGTATGTACAGCCCAACCAGATAATCCAGGATAATCTCCTCATCCCCAAATCTTTAACTTAATCACATCTACAACATCCTTTTTCCAAATAAGGTAGTATTCACAGGTTCCAGGGGTTAGGACTTGATACCTTGGAGGGTCCTTGTTCAGCCTGCTGCAGAAGCTGAAGCTTTATAGAACTGTTGGCGTAAAGTAACTGTCCAGTGAATGAATGATGGTTGCTATTATTTTTTTGTTATTGCTGCTACTGTTATCCTGAGACCAAAAATTTGGATCCAGAGCTTCTGGACAAACCATGAGAATCCCAAGAAATTCTTCAGTCCTGCCAGCCCTTGACTCCTAATAGTAAAAGATTAGTGAATTCCAAATGAATATTTCTCCAGAATGTCTGATTTTATATTGTTAAGGTTGCCTGTAATCATTTCTAGCTGCTCATTCATTTTCTTCTATCCTTATATGTGTGTGTATGTGCAGTTACTTTTGATAGTGAATTAGAAATATTCATAGTATTTCATCTGAATATATGAATAGCAGCTCATCAGCAGTCTGATGGGTGGGTGGGCACACAACATTGAAACTCATAATATTATATTTTAATTTGCTAAGTAGAATATTAACTCCATTTCTGAAACCTCTTTAAGAAACTGAAAAGACTTGAGTTAGCTACTGAATTTAGCACTAGGTGCTGTATAGTCACTCTTTCAGGGAAGGGTGCTATATAAAGCTACATAATAAAAAAATTTACTGCATTAAGATGTTCTCATATGCAGTATAACCAACTTCATTCCTTACTGAGATATGCCAACTTACAGAAGAAAATTCTCAAACTTTTTAGTGTTATAAAATCATCTAAATACTTTTGCTTCATTTTTGGACAAGGTAACAGAAATTTTATAATCTAAACCTGATCTAGTGTATGTTATAAGCATATTATATACATTCACGTATTCCAGACAACCACTAGATCTATATTGTATAATAATAAAATAGATATTTTAAAAGATGGCTTTTCTTAGAATTTAATGTTTTTTGTATTTGAGTCCTAGTACATATCAACTTAGAATTTGGGGTTTTCTCTACAAAGATTAAGTTACATTTTTCTACTTAAATCATGTTTATTTAAAAATTCCTGTGTCTGAATGTTTATTTTATTTTTAAGACTCCACTGTGTAGAAAAAATAAAGACAGGAGTAAAGATAACAAAAAAAGACAAATTCTAACCAGAAGAAACTCAAAATATCATGGGTGACATATTTATATGAGTAATAGCAATAGTAGCTAAATTTTACTGAGCAATTGCTCTGTTCCATGTGTTAAGGGCCTTATTGCACTAACAATATAATCACCATAACCGTTTTTACATAAATACTATTACCTTAGAAAAATTGATTTAGAAAAATTGAGTGACTGGTCCTAATAAGGAGTAGATGTAAACTTTCCATCCCAAGCCAATGCTTGGGAGCAGCTATTGCATTCATGACAAAGAAGACACAAACAAGGGGCAACTGGAGTACCAGATGAGGAAGCGATTAATTTTGCTCCTTGAAACCCGGGAATACTCTAACAAAAAAGTTATTATGATGTATCTTTGAGGCTACCAACAGCAAAAACTTTTATGGATATTTATTACCTATGAAATATTATTCTAATCACACTTATTCAACTCACTCAACCTTAGGGCAATTCTGCTTGATAGAGACTATGGTTATCCCCATTACAATAATGAGTTAATAGAAGGACAAAAAATCAAGTAACCTATCCAAAGCCACAGAGCTAGGAAATAGTAGAGCCAGGATTCCCACCAAGGCAGCTTGGCTTCAGAGCCATCATTACTAACCTCCGTGCTAAAGAGCTGAACAAATGTTGAACGTTAACATTTTGAAGCCACAGTTGTTATTTTAAGTATTTTGATTTAATTATTCTATTGTTTAACCCTTATTACAGACAAAAATATTTTCTAACATAATTCTTATAAAGGTTATGATGAGTCATTTAACCACTCTGATTTTTAATTTCCCAAACAGTAAAATGAAATGATATCTACCTACTAAAGGGTTATTATGAAGTTTCAATATATGCATAAGAAAATTCTTTACAAATTGCAAAGCATGTGCAAAGTATTATAGAACTATGATCATTCCACTAATTAGGCATGAAGGCAAAAACTTTAGAAATCCAAAAGCATATTTAGGGAATTGGAAAGCTTTAAACTCAAGAGTCTATGAAGGGGGATGATTATAAATGGAACTGAAGGTTCCCTCTTGAAGGATCTCACTGCCATGCTAAAAAGTTTTTTAATTAGAATATGAGAATAAACCCAAAATTTCTGACCAGAAGAGATATACATTCTTATTTATCCTTGAAAAATAATAGTTTGGGAAATAATTTGGGATCAGAGAGCATAGAAAGAGAGAAGTTCAGTCAAGAACCTCGTATAAAAGTCTAGTTGAGAAAAGGTGTGGCTAGAACAAGGCATGGCATTGGATGGAAAGAATGGAACATGGCTAAGATAATATAGATGTAAGATACACCTGATTCCATGGTGTGGAGATTGAGGAAAGAGAAGTAAATATATTCGGAAGTTTTGTCTTGGCAATTGAATGTGTTTCAAGAAAAGAATCTAATCATATTTATTTAGCCCATTCATTCATTTAATGAATATTTATTGAGTACCTCCTAATGTTCCAGGTATCAGTATTTTCCATCCTCATTGACAACTTTTCACTAATCCATTCAGTTAGGAAGTTTTTTGGGCACTGTGTTTTGTGTCAGGTACAAAAGAAAACGTACTTCGAGAGTGTAGGTAGCTAATCCATGTTGACATATAACATAGAGTCAGGAGTCTAACTTATTCACCTGCCTCTTTTCTACTACACCCCCATTGTGTAGGCAGATACTAGGTTTCATTTCAGATATGTTAAGTTTGGGGATTTTGTGGGAAATTGGAAATGGTGATTTCACACTTGAGAAAAAAAAATCAAGACACAGAATTAGTACTTGATCCTATATTCATGATGGCTTAAGGCTTGTCTGGTTCTAAAACCTTGCATTAAAGGGGGGAATTGAAATGTGTCCCAAAGATACGTTTTTAAGGGGCCAACTAAATTGAAAAATAATCTAATGCAGACTCAAGGTTTCATATAAGGTTTTATTTTATCTGCTTATCCAGGCAGAAAGTTATCTGTGATATCTCTGAGTCCTGTGATGGTGAGAACTATGTCTTACTTATTGTAGTATCCCAGCATCTATAACAGTGCTTATTATATAAGGTGCAATCAACAAATGTTTGGTGAATGAATGAAAGACTGAGTAAAGAAATAAATGAAGGAATAAAGCAAACATTCAAAAAACAAAAAATTCAAAAAATTGAATTTTATATGATTATATATATGACCCCTATTTACTCATTCTTGAAAGCATTAATCATAATACCTGCGGTACCTACCTCCTGGGATTGTGTGAGAGTCAGATGAGTTAACTTTTAACAAGTAACAAGAATTTATGGTACATCTTTTATGTGCCAGGTTGTATGCCAGGAACGGGGACCTTCCAAGAGTGAATAATATAATTCCTTCCTTCAAGGAACTCACAATGGGAAAATAAATGCAACTAATAACAATTTTTAAAAAGCAAGGCTATGGCCAATGGGCAAAGGGAAGAAGAAACATCTATTTACGTATATAGTATCAGGAAAGTCTTAAAAGAGAAGGTTGCCATGGGAGATGTAAAAAGTATGAAGCATCACCCAAATGTAAAATAGTTGTATTTTCAAACTACATATAGTTCTTATCATACGCACATTTTAACTATTTTAAGTCACACATTCCAGGGTCTAACCAGTACACCTAAGAACATTTTCTTAAGACCCACCAATTCTCAACATGGGCATAAGGAAACCTGGGGTTTCTGGTTGAAGTTTTAGCTCCATTGCAGTATTGCTTTGCTACCTTAGAACCTTAGACAAGCGTATTGCATGAGCCTCTATTTTCTCTTCTATGAAATGGGGTTAATAATGGCTGTCATGCTTAGTGAAAATCAAAGTAGATATACAATATGAAAGCACTTTAAGAATTTTAGAATGCCATATAAGACGTCATGTAGGGGAAGAATGCTAACCTTTGCAAACATGCTTCTATCACCAATCTAGGGCTATAATTGCTCAATATTTCCAGTAAATCAATCAAATGCTAACAAATCCTAAATCTATAACTAAACTTATTGTCAAAATTATCCCCAAGCATGATGATCTGATGCTATTGACACAAGGCACATGAGATCATATTACTGCCGCCATCATCTTGTTACCATGGTAACCATAGCAGGCTGGCAAGAAAGCTCCCTGACAGTTGAATTGGAAAGAACAAGAAAATTCAGCCCACTTCCTGCATTAAATGAATTACAAGTACGTGTAAAGAAAGAAAGGAAAATTGCTAACCCTTAATCAACTGCTTTTATTTTTTTTAGACTTATAAGGAATACAGAGCAAGTAGGGGACCTCTCTTTCCCACACACTGGGTTCCAGCACTTTCATAAGGTTGGAAGGTGGCATTTAGGTACTGGCTATAAAAAAAAAAAAAAAAAAAAAAAAAACCTTAAAATACACATTATCTTATATAATAGTCTTCTCTGTCAAGCTTGTGCAGTATTAAGCGGCGGCTGAGTCAAGCCTCTTTCATGTCTCTGGATTCAGAGCCAAAATAGAAAGCTATGAGGACACTAGCAAAAGTATTCTTCCAGCCTGAGAAATAGAAATGATACTTTAAAGAAATACCTTTTAATATTATATAAGCCAAATAGTGGAGACCTGGGGAATAAGACGGGCTTGTTCTTTTTTCTTCTTCTTCTTTTGATTAAAAAAATAAATTATTCCTGAACTATAGCTGATATGCAACTTACTTTTTCTTTCATTTACAAGTCTTTGATACCATTAGAAAATGACATTTTTAATATGCTTAGTACATCTGAAGTAGTGACTTTTATGTGGGTGGAGGGAGTATTTCTACACTCAGGTTGTCATCTAAAATTCAGTGTTGTTCAGTCAACGTTGTCTTAGCCCTGGCCATAAACCAAGTGCTGAGGACACCAGGTGAACGTAAGACATGATTCTTGTCCTGATCATCTTCTCCGGGCACAGATGTGCAAGCAGATAGCTTCCGTGCAGTGAACTGCAGGGAGTGATGGATGGCAGTCTGTGCAGAGTGCTCCTGGAACACAGAAGAAGGACATCTCAGTTCTCATGGAGAGTCAAAAAAGGCCACCAGGAGAAGGAAATGCCTGAGTCAAATCTAGAAAGAAGCATAACGTGGTCATTGGTACAGTGAAGCAATGGCAGTTTTCATTGTCTTCATCGGGATTTTTTTTCCTCCTCTTGAAATATTCAAGTTGCAGAAAGCTGCCCCCCCCAAAAAAAAGTAAAAATTCATAACCTACTCCGGTAAATCTAGCATCCTTATTAATGACAAAACTCATGTTTCTGGAAGAACATTTTAGTGTCCTCATATTTCTCAGAAGAGCCATTATTTTTCAAACCAAAATAAAACAGAGACGCTTCCTTCTTTATATGAATGTATAAAAACAAAATGAGTTTTTATTCTTTACTCTTAAGCTCGACCCAGTGGCACAAAAGAAATGAGCATTAAAAGGGTAAATGAATAAATGGCCTAGAATGATGATAAATATTTTAGAACTCTTCATAATATAATTCTCCAATCAGTGCTCCCACTTCTGTCTCTACAGCAGAAAATGTCAGTTTTCATCCAAGAAACTCTTGGCTCGATTTCTTGGCTGCCTTTGGTATCAGGCAGGATATATTTCTATGATAGAATTTATTCCCAACTGCAGTAGGTCTATCTGATTTTATGGTGGCAATTTTACACCTTCTTAAAAATCCAGTTTGTTTTAACCTGGGCTGATAGCACCACTCAGTGAGAGATAATTGACCAGTACCCCTGCGGTAAGGAGTTCAAATCCACTTATGGACTCATGCCTTCACTTTCAGTTTCTCATCCATCTAAAGACACCTGGCCAGGTTTCAGGTTTGCTGGCAGAGAACTTTAAAAGCAATGCAAAAAGACCACCTACATAAGCAGTAATGATGGGAGCACCTTCCCTGGACTCAGGGCTGACTCTCTTTCTGATGTTTACATTAGCGGTTGTAAATACTGCATGTGACTACAAGTTCTGCTACTAATTAGTTATTTGGGTTTCGGCCAATGAGTTAACCTTCCCTGGGTTTAATTTTCCCAACCTCAGAGTAGGGTTAATACTACCACACAGGGTGGCTGTGAGTGTTAAATGAGATTAGTGAGTATCAAAGTGTTTCACCACATTGAGGGGCTGTACATGGTCATGGTCATGTCACTGTAGATGGAAGCATCGGTCCACCCACATGACTTAGCGTGTTGGTTAAGAACATGAAGACAATTGCCTAGGCTTAAATGTTAGCTCTGGAACTTCCCAACTATGTGAATTTGGTCATGCCAACTTAACCTCTGTGCCTCAACTTTTGGTAAATAGCATTTTTAACATTTACACATATTATGAATCTTAAAAACAACCCTGCAAAGTAGACAACATTATTTCTGCTTCAGAAAGGATGAAACTAAGATTGAAGAATCATTTCCTTACAAATAAAGGATTGGATAAAGAATTCAAGGTCCAGAGAGGAGAGAATCACTTCCCCAAGCACATAGGCAGGAGATTGTTGATTGGACCTTTGTCTTTGGTGTGCCTGTCTCTAAAGTCCAGGTGCTGCTCCCTTTTTTTGACTTGTGACATAACTTTATTTGGATAGAAAAGACCAAGTAATAGAAGTGAAGTCAGTGATTAAAATTCCAGTTTTCTTACTTTAGAAAGTTATGTTCCTTTTATAAAATGAAGCCTATTTTCTAGAACTTAGTATCACTATTTTGCTTTTTTTTTTTCATTTAAATTCAATTAGCCAACATATAGTACATCATCAGTTTCAGATGTAGTGTTCAACAATTCATCAGTTGCGGATGCTGCTCAGTGCTCATCACATCACATGCCCTTCTCAACGCCCAGCACCCAGTTGCCCCATCCCCCCAGGGACCTCCCCTTCCACAACTCCCTTACCGTGTTCTGCTACATCTAGCTCAGGGCCTGGTGCACAAGGAATTCCTTCTATTTATTTACTTTGTTAATTGCACTGCACTAGGAAAGGTAACCCTGAAGCTAGCTAAGCTTGCAGTAGGAATTACTTAACTTGAACCAGTTAGCTTTCTTTGTCTTTTTGTAAAAACAGGTGTCCTGAGAGAATAAGATAGAGGTTGGGAAAATTCTACAGCCTGGCCAGTTAGGTAGCAGCCCTGAGAGCAGGTATCAAAGTGAGAGGAAGAAGCTGAAGACAGACCACAGGTTCACAGTTTGGCCTGGGTTTCTATGTATAGGACAGGAGGAGTTTCCTGCTTAATGACAGGAATGTCCTTTTTGAAGCCATTTTCTTCCCTTCGTCTTTCCCTATGACTCCTCAGTGCCATATATCTCACACTCACATTCCTTTTGTCCATTCCATGACTCTGGTTTCTCCCCTGTGCTCACTCAGCTTCTGAAATTCCTTGGAGAAGAATGACCGCAGAATGACCTACTGAGAAATGATCCTTTGCTCTTTTCTCCTTTCCCTGTCAAATATCCTTTCAATTCCCTCCTTATCCTTTTTGATGTTTTATTCATTTTTATGTATTCATTCATTCAACTATGTATTTAGGGAGAGGGGAAGGGAGGGTGAGAGGGAGAGAGGAGCCCAAATAGACTCTGTGCTGAGTGTGTAGCCTGCCACGGGGCTCGATATCACGACCCTGAGATCAACCCTGAGCTGAAACCAAGAGTCAGACGCTCAACCAGCTGCACCACCCAGGTGACCCCTTTTGATGTTTGAAACTCTGCTTTCTACTTTTTCTCATCAACCAACCCTCCACTCACCTACTTTCTTACCTGTTCTCTTTTTAGTTCAAATCCTATTGCAATGCTCATACATAAAATTGTGAATTTTAGAAGCACAAACAAACCAAAGAAAATGAACATTGCTTCCTTCTTCTATTTACAGTGTGTCTCTGATCTATTTTATTTTTCCAATATTAGTACCCAACTAAACGACCCTGATCATTGAACATTTTTTTATATTCTTTTGCATGCAGAGCTCTTTTTCTCAGAGCCCAGTTTCCAAAAGCAGTTTTCCCAAATTAGATCATGCTTTCAGACACCCAATTATTCATTCTTCAATGTTTATCGGCTGTCCACTACATGTTAGTTACTGTGCTAACCACCGGGGATATTAGAGAGAATAAGTTTCTATCCCCACGGCACACAGTCTAGTTGTAGAGATAGAAACCTGGACCACTGGCTAAAATGCATTGTGAGCAGTGCACGGAAGCTTGCACAAAGTGCATTTTCTGTCATAGTGTGTTATCCTCATAAGCTGAATCTACTGGAGCTATTTCAGAATCGTCATCTACCATGTGTAATGGGAAGAAAAAATATTGGCATGTAAGTCATAGGGGTTATAAATATTGCTCTTGCAGTTAAGGACTATGAAGTGAATGACCTTTCCAAGCCTCAGATTGCATCTATAAGGGAATGAACCAATTCTTTATTCTCTCTATTCTTCTGGGAGACCTGGAGAAAGTTTCAATGAGATAGAGATAGAGATATCCTGGATCTTAAAGGATGGGTTAAGTTTAATGTCACTCTAGTTAAACAATACATGTATTTTGAAGTTATTGTGGGTTTTCATTTTTCTTCCTCTAGCTTCTATGATCTAGATATTGGCTATTTATCCACTCTGACCTCACTGTGTCTTTCTGGAAGTATGTTCTTGCAGGGAGTGGGTTTTTTTTGTTTGGTTTGGTTTGGTTTGGTTTTTCATTGTGGCTCAGAGAGGAAGAAACTGATTTCCAGGAAGATGATGGCTAACCTGCAAGTGAGCCTGTATTAGAACTCACTCAAGTGTTCTAGTCTACAAGCCAGGCCTGGCAGGCTCAGTCTTGATGCAAGGCTAATCTTTTTAGTTACTAGTTTCAACTGAACCCTCTGAGTATAAAGATTATTAACATTGCAGAAGGCATTTCTGGTTTCATTATCCCTTACTTTGGTCTAATATTACAAAAAGAAATGCCAGGTGTTCTTCCTATAGAACTAGATATCCCCAAAGACAGAGCTTGTGAAGTTAGGGGATGTCAAGTACATCAAGCTAACATTTTAATTTTTGTTTCATTTATAAGTCTGAAGCAACATGGTCATGGTTCCTAACTTATCGTTGAGTATTCCCATTAGCTTCTCTGTGCAGGAGTATGCCAATTTCCCATTCATATTACCCCTACAGGAAATCATTTCTCAAATAGGGTGTAGCTGCTAACCTTGAAAAATAAGAAACAGCTCCTGAGAAGCAATGGGGTCACTATTCATTGTATTTTCCAACATGTTAATTCATTTTAGTATCTTCAGTTTAACTTTTTTAGCTACAGTGTCCATCATTATGAGGTAGCGGAGCTGGAGGGAACACTACAGCAAGAGCAGTTATCTGAATGACCAGCCTTGCTCTAACAGTTATTCTTAAGATAGTCAGGGCCAAGCCAGTTAACTTATCAGTCTTTGCTTTCCACTGAAATAATATAACTGAAAGTTGAATTGAAAAATGCTCTGCAGAATATAAGTTATGATTTTGACTATTATTGTCA
The DNA here is from genome assembly GCF_002288905.1 of Enhydra lutris kenyoni. Taxonomy (NCBI): domain Eukaryota; kingdom Metazoa; phylum Chordata; class Mammalia; order Carnivora; family Mustelidae; genus Enhydra; species Enhydra lutris. The sequence goes on from NW_019154091.1 coordinate 5,468,965, forward strand.
GTGAGCCATTAGGTTTTAACAATCCAAAGACACCTTTGGAAACTGGCAACAACTTTAAAGACACTCTTAACCAGCCCTACCGCGCATACTATTTCCGTTATCTAATTACATGGGCCCAGCACTTTTAAAGATTATCTGTTAAGACATAATCCAAAATGTGATTTAAAAGCATACACTGCCTTAGACCACACAAATGTAGGAGGATGAGAATCCTCTAACCCTTGTCCCAATCTTGGATTTTAACAATGAACCAGTAACTTCTCAGTGCCTATGGAGCACATAGTGGTGCCTAAGCTATGAATACATTTAATGCAGCCCTTTTTCACTTAATAATAGGATGTATCTTCCATTACACCATCATGGTGGCTGACGATGCTAAAGAACACATAGTGGACTTTGGCCGTGGAGAAACACTCTTTATAATTGATCCCCTTGTGGTGCCTGTTGGGAAAATAACAAGAAGCATCTGTATTGAAGTAAAGATCTGAGCTCTTGCAGAGAACTCCTAGTCATGGATCTATGAGAGAGAATTCCTCACCCCAAGTCACAGCATATTTCAGGGGTATGAATATGTTTGTACTGAGCTGTATTCTCAGAAACCACTCATCCTATTGAGGACCAATTTCAAAGTTGGGTCTTGATCTAAGCCAACCTCTTCAAAATGAGGTCACCACCAATTCTTTCATTCCTAGACACTAAGTTCTATGAGAACAGAACCCACACCTGATTTTCTTTAAAAATCTCTGTCTCTAGGGCCAAAAATGGTACGAGACAGTAGAAAGTGAAATTTTATGGTATGACTAAAATAAATGCCCCAGAGCAAAGGATTGTATTGCCTATGATCTTGAGTTGTCTGTAGAACACTAGAGCTACACCTCTTAAGGCTTTCGAAAATGCAGTCTAGTTTTCTGATTTCTTCATATTTTGATGTCACATTTGTTTTCTAATGCTGACCTGCTTCCTGCCCCCATAGGAACTGACAAACTAATGATAGTGTGTATACATGAGAAAATAGGCAACCAAACAGGTATTTTGTATACTCCTGGGGGGATAGTATAGAGAGGAGACCTTTGAGGTGCCTTAGTGTTTCCCCTCCAGAATTCTAATTGCATAAAGGTCCTTGAAAATATAACAATATCTACTTCAATTCCTACTTACTTAATTTAAGAGCATAAAGAATAAAAATACATTTTTAGATGGTCTCCCATTACTTCTTTGCATGATGAATCTAGGGCTTTGCATCCAACGATTCAAAGATTCAAATTTCAAGAGGAAGACAAACCATTAGAGACTCTGGACTCTGGGAAACAAATTGAGGGTTGCAGAAGGGAGGCAAGTGAGGGGATGGGGTAACTGGATGATGGGCATTAAGGAGGGTTCATGATCCAGTGAGCAACCAATGAATCATTGGACACTATATCAAAAAATAATCATGTATTATATGTTGGTTAATTGAACTTAATTAAAAAAATAGTAGAATCAAAAATAAACTTACCCCCAAAGAATCAAATTTCAGAGTGTTCAGATTTACGACTAAAACCACACAAAACCACGTTTCTTTAACAAATATTCACTGAGCAGTCACTGTATGCCAGGCAGTGTGCTCAAGCTGGGGATAAAATAATGAGCAAATCAACAAAATATTCTCTGCTGTTATGGAGCTAACAGGGAGACAAATAAGTCAGTAGATGATGCTTCTTCATGAAAGTATTTAACCCAGTAGAAGCAAATCAGTCAAGAAATCCCGGAAGAAATAATGAAAAGGAACTACTTAAGCAAATAGGTGAAGATAGTGGAGAGAGGGTGAAGAGAAATAGAGAGAGACTTCCGGGGACAGAGAGCAGCATTGCAGGGCCAAGGAGTGTGAGGACATCCAACCTTCAGTAAACCCCAGGTAATATCACTTAATTCAATAAAACAACTATTTATCTGGTATCCACCATTTGCCTAGCCCTCTGCCAAGTACCATGAAAAGTATAAAAGATGCATACTAATACGTATCTTTCCCTGGAGGATATATGAGCTCATCGGGCCCTCAAAACTGAACATCTGAAATATTAAGAGAAGAGAAGAACACTTGATCATTAAGGACAAATTGCCAAAATCAGGACTAGAGGATAATATGTGGGGAAGAAGAGATAATAATATTGCCTGGGGCTGATTCTAGCGAAGCGTGTTACGGAATATCCAATAAATTATATTCACTATTGCTGTTTGCCATTTAACATCTTATTAAAAAAAAAAAAGATCGGCAAATAATTTCTGAGCACTTACTTCACCTTGCTCACTACCTCCTTCCATCAACACCCACACACCCACTCACACATACACCCATACAGCCACTTGTATTTAATCTGTAACCAAGTTGCCCTTGTTTGACCTTTATCATCTCTCACCTAAACTCTCTATCACAAGCCTCCAGTTATACAATAAAAGTCATGGGAATGTAAGGTTCAGCATGGTGACGATAGTTAATTAATACCGTATTGCATACTTGGAAGTTGCTAAGAGAGTAGATCTTACAAGTTCTCATCACAAGAAAAAAAAGACTTTTTTGAAACTATGTACTGTGACTGCAGTTTACTAGACTTATGGTTGTGATCATTTTATAGTATATACAATTATCAAATCATTGTGTTGTACACCTGAAACTAATATAATGTTATTTGTCAATTTTACCTCAAGGGGGAAAAAAAGAGCTTTTTCATAGATCTACCGACCTCAGATCTTCTTTTCAAATTCACCCTCAATCCCGCTGTCAGTAATCTTTTAAAAACATATATTTAATAATCTTCTCTGCCTAAACACTTTTTTTTTTAAAGATTTTATTTATTTATTTGACAGAGAGAAATCACAAGTAAGCAGAGAGGCAGGCAGAGAGAGGAGGAAGCAGGCTCCCTGCTGAGCAGAAAGCCCGATGTGGGGCTAGAACCCAGGACCTGGGATCATGACCTGAGCCGAAGGCAGCGGCTTAACCCACTGAGCCACCCAGGCGCCCCTCTGCCTAAACACTTTTGAGAGCCACCAGGTTTCCTATAGAGTAAATGCAGTGTCATCAACGTGCCATTCAAGCTCTCTTGTTCTCTGGATCCAGACTGCGTTTCCAGCTTCATCCTCTGCCTGTTTCCCCTTCAGGCCATGGTCTGCTATAGAGGGACTTCTGCCTGTTAAAATCCTATTCACACTAAAAGCCCATTCCTAATATTTATTAGTGTTTAGGTACTGATGTTAATCACACATACATACATATTAGAATGTCCTACTGGATTTTGCATCCAAGAGGACAGAGACTGTTTTATCCTCATTAACCCCTCATGGCTCATAACTAAGTGTCTAATAAGGATTGGATTAAATTGATGTATTTTAGAAAATATAAATATATATCTGCACATGCACATGTATATCTATCTATGTATCCTCTTAGTAGGTAGCTATTATTTACGGTCCATTGTCACTGCTAGAACAGTTGCCAAAAAAAAAAAAAAAAATCACCTGCCCTTCAGGGATTTAATAGCTTAGTAGAAGAACGATATGAATGAGTCAAGGAGATAAAGAAGGTGAAAAGACAAGGTTTTATAAAAGGGCATCGGGGCATTTGCTTGGTTGACTGAATCCCTTTCTTGTTCTAGAGAGTATTTAAAATAGCTTATAAAATAACATAAAAGACATCAAATAACTTATAAATATATATGTAAGATGAAAGTAAAGCAGAGATATGGACTATCAAGGAGTTGGACCTTGAAAGATCAGTCGAATTTTTAAGAAAGAAATTGAGGTAAAGGTGAGGACTTAAGAAATGGAGAAAGGAGAGATGCAGCAGGCATTCACGGTGGATAAGCTCAGACGACTCACAAGAGGGGATGTTGTTGTAAGATTGAGGAATGTGAAGATAAGATTTGGAGACATGGAAGATCATCATCAAGTAATTTTTATAAGAATACCCAAGACAAAGAATTGCCATGTGAGTGCAGTCTGTCAGGAGTTAAATGATGTGAATCTGTAGAAAATTCATTCAGCACAATTGCCTAACTTTTCCCACAAGTTTTGCAGCTCAGCTTGAGGAGTAGAGACAGCCTGAGAATTGACATGTGTCCGTGATGGCACAGCCAGGAGCTGTGTAGGCCTGCAAGGTCCTCGCCCCACCCCCCACATGCCCCTTCCTCCAGGTGCAGAGGACGCATTGTCTTACTCAAGGCCTGCCTCTCCCCTTCCATGAGTTTTCCTCCTCTCTTGTATCTCAAACTTTCCCTCTCCACAAGTATTCTCTTCCTTCTGCCTGAAAACTTAAGTGTCTCCTATTCTTGGGAGAAAAAAGAAAGAAAAGAAAGCAACTCTCCCTGGATCTTGCTCCTTTTCAGCTGTGCTCCAAATTTTCTCCTCCCTTACTCATTTCAAACTTCTCAAAAGAGTAGTTTATATTTACTTTTTCCACTTTTCTTACTTCACAATCATTTCATATCTGGCTTATGTTCCCACAGTTCTCCCAGAAAGACTCCTCTCCTGATCTCTCATTGGCTCCTCTATTTTACTAAATCAAAGGAACTTTGCCACTTCCTGTAGGATCTCTCTGCCATATTTAACAGCTGGTTCATGTCCTCATTTGTGAAACTCTACCCTTTTGGTTTCCATGGCAACATACTCTCCTTTTCCTCATTACCTTTGTCTTCGCCTTCCCTGTTTCAAGGTGTCTCCCATGGGTGCTTTCGTCTATCTCATAGTCACCACCTAGACTCTGGTCACCTCCAAATCAACAACTCCAGCTCAAACCTCTCCTCAAACTTCAGCCTCATGTCTTCCATAACCTCTTCCTCCCCACTCCACCTCCAAAGTCTTTACCTCCTTTTGAAGTCATTTCTCACCTGAGTCCTTAACCACCAGTTACCCCAAACAAGAAACTTGACAATCATCCTTGCTCCTCCCTTCCACTCACTCCTACATTTAATCAATAATCAAGTCCAGCCAGTTTTAACTCGTTAGTATTTCTTTAATTCAAAGCCATCCTTGCTACTAGTGCCCTAGTTCAGACTTTCACTGTCTCTTGTAATATGGCTACAAAAGCTTTTTAAACAGGCTCCAGCTTCTCACCTCCAGTTTTATCCCTTCAAAATCACACTTCAAGTAGCCACTGGTGTATGTTCTCTAAATTGTAAATCCAGCCATCTCATTTCTAGGTATAAAACCATGCATTCAGGGGTGCCTGGGTGGCTCAGTTGGTAAAGCATCTAACTCTTGGTTTTGGCTCAGGTCCTAACCCCAGCGGTCATGATATTGAGCCCTGAGTGGGGCTCCCCACTCAGGAGGAGTTTGCTTGGATATTTTCTCCCTCTGTCCCTTTACCCACTCATGCTCTCTCTCTCTCTCTCTCAAATAAATAAATAAAATCTTTTTTTAAAAAAATTCACAAACTGCCCTAAGCTATAGGATGAAGGCCATTTAGTACCCTAGTTGACAAAGCTAGCTACTTGGTCTTGTCCTGATTAACAGTAAACTACTTGTTGTTTTTCACCCTCACTACACTGTTGTCTCAGTGCCTTTGTTCATGCTATAACCCATCCCCGCAATGCCCTCTCCTCCCTACCTCTGCCATTTTTCTATATCCTGGCTAACTTTTACTAATCATTTAGTAGGTACCAGAGATGTCACCTGCCCCAAAATATCTTCCATGATTCATGCTTATGCCTTCAGAAATCTTTTTTTCTGTATAGCCATAATTACTGCACTTTCTGTCACAAAAAATAATTATCTATTTATGTGCTGTCTCCCTCCCTGCCCCCGCCCTCATTACTGTGCTCCTTTAGGGGAGAGAGCATTTTAATAACTTTTGAATTCTCAATGCCTAACAAAGTATGTGCAGCATGATAAACACTCAGTACATGTTATAAAGGGACAGTATAAATAAATGTGAGAATGAGGGAATAAATGAATGAATGAATGAATAACCCCAGAAGACCAGGCAAATTACAATTATTTTCATAATTCTAAGACAATCTCTGAAACTACAAATGGAAATTGTATCTAGTTAATGTCTAGTGAAACATCATCCTTCGTAAGGTTAAATGACCTCCATAGTTTCGAAGGGGATGGTCCCCCTTCTTAGAAAGGTAAAGATAAGGCCACAGATAACTGGATAGAGAATAAGCTGTTCATGGGTCAGTCCAGCCATGCTTCCTAACTTGAGTTTACAGACACTCCAGATGTACCTGTGGAGTGATGCAGGGACCAGGTGATTATGCAAAACTTACACACTAGGAGCATGTGGGACCCAGTGCAAAATGAAAATGTAGGACACCTCATTAAAAAAGCGGGAGTTGGGGCGCCTGGGTGGCTCAGTGGGTTAAGCCGCTGCCTTCGGCTCAGGTCATGATCTCAGGGTCCTGGGATCGAGTCCCGCATCGGGCTCTCTGCTTGGCAGGGAGCCTGCTTCCCTGCCTCTCTCTGCTTGCCTCTCTGTCTACTTGTGATCTCTCTCTGTCAAATAAATAAATAAAATCTTTAAAAAAAAAAAAAAGCAGGAGTAAAAGTGCCATCAAAATTACATAAAGACTTTTTTCTTTCTTCCTTGTGTTTATCCAAACTTGCTATGGTGTTTTTTAATTTACTATTTAGTATTCTGAGTAAAAAAAATTAAGATTTTTTTTTCTTAGCATGAATTTTGCCATTTGTTTTTATATTGTGAAATGTCAATTATATTTTTATTTTTATTTTAGAATTTTATTTATTTATTTGACAGAGAGCACAAACTGGGGGAGTGGCAGGCAGAGGGAGAGGGAGAAACAGGCTCCCCACTGAGCAGCAGAAGCCCAATATGGGTCTTGATCCCAGGACCCTGGGATCATGACCTGAGCCAAAGGCAGTTGTTTAACCAACTGAGCCACCCAGGCACCTGAAATGCCAATTTTAAACACAAATATCAAAATATTTAATTTGTATGTAGAATAACCAAAATCACACAATTTCTATTTCATAGCTTTAATCCAAAGGGTGCCATGAGCTGGCCAAAAGAGACAAATACAAACCAAAATGAGGAAGGCTGAAGGTTGGAAGGAAAGAAGGTTTCTAGGCAAGGGAGTGCTCCCAGGCACAGGATACTTGCAGGGAATGCAGACCCTCACAGGCACCTAGGACCCTGCCTCCTAATGCAAACACAGTGCCTCACTGCAAAGCCTGTTATCTGCTGAGCTCGCCTTCCAATGCCCAGCTCCTGGAACTGGGCAGGGTCTGAGGAAATCAAGATAGGCTTCTCCCTTTCCTTGGGGCCCATCATTTGAACCTATGGGTGACAGTGGACCTCCAGTGATTTTTAAATCTCTGTGTCAGGACATTCTTGGTACCTGGATAAAGGGTAAACTTTAGTTCACTGGCCACCAGACATGCCATGGTACTTCCACCCTGTCGGGGAGTAAGGGAAAATATACCACACCCTGAGGTGCCATAGAGTATGAATGCCTAATCTCAACCTGTCCTGTGCCAGTGTCTACAACTCTGCTGGAGGTAGAGAGTGGGGCAGCAGCAGTTTTAGGACCAAGTAGAGAGGGGGGCCAAGTGGGGCCCAGGGCCAGTAAGCCTAGGAAGCGGTGAAGAGCTTTTCAGTAGAACCCATCTCTGAGTCATGTGAGAAACCCAACACATACTCCATTGTTCCGTCAATCTTCAGTTACAAAATACAAAGTCAAAGAAAAAGTGCTGAAGAATTTCAAGACAGCAACCACAGAGCATTAAAACTCTAAGCACAGGGCCCTTCTAAGCCTGGGGCCCAGTGGGATGCCCAATTAAGCGACTTGCCCATGGCCAAAAAGCTAAGTAAATGGCAGAGCTAGGAATAAAACCTACATTTTTTTTTCCACCACACAAGCTGCCTCTTTCAGAATAGACTATTTCTGGCAAAAACAACATGAAACTAGAAGATTTACAGCTCTATGTTCTTAACGAAAAAAAAAAATGGGAAAAAAAGTAGTTCCTAGCAGGCATGCTTTATTTTTAGCAATATTACTTTATAGTTTATGAAGCAATTCCATAAACATTATGTACCACGTCCCTAAAAGGTAGGCGTCATTGGTATCTCCATTTTACAGACGAAGAAAGGAAGTTTACTTGCCCAGAGTCACTCAGCTATTAAAAAGCAAAACCTTGATGTGAACCCCGGAGCTCTAAATTCCATCCTCTTTATTAATCTCCAGTTCCTCACTAGAGATAGTGAGAAAGAGAGTTGATGCAGACCATGGGGCTAGTAAGGAGAAACTCCCCCCATCTAAACTCTGTGAGGCAATTCCATGCGGAAGACACTTGTCTAGAAACTATGGGATGTGGGGGCATCTGGTTGGTTATCTGCTCCCATCATTCCCTTTATTGCCACCTCAGTTGTCACAGCAGCTCTACCACTTCTGTGTGATCTCAGTCAAGTTTCTAGTCATCTCTCAACTTCACTTTTCTCATCTGTAAAATGGGAGTATTAATAATAATATCTATTTCATAGACTCTGAAGACAAAGCAGTCTCTGGCTCACAGTCAACACCTAATAAATGTTGCCAGTCATTATTATTATTACTACTGTTGTTGTTATTATTAATTCAGTGAGTGCAGTTGGCTGAACCCAACCAAGTCTCTGTTCTCTCTCATCATTATATACATGTATATTAATACTCAACATTCATTTAAAGAAAATAACTTCCCCCAAACAAGGAGAAATATTCTTCAAACAATATGAATAGATGAGTAGATTTACTCCCAGCTAGAACCTCCAGAACAGATGCTGTGTTAAAAAGGAACATCTGGTCCAATTTTTTCATTGTTCAGCTGAGAAAATAAAGTCCCAAGGAAGTTGAAAGACTCCCAGGTTTACACAATTAGTGATAAGTCAGGACTCCTAATTTGGTGCTCATTTCCACTGAATGTTGTTTCCATAAGACTAAACTAACTACATTACTATCACTGCCTTGAAATATCTCTACTTTTTCATAATGCAACATGCTTATGAGAACTGTATATTCTTCTTAATTTATTCACTGTAATTGACCATGATGATCATTACAATGAATACTATACCATAGGTAAAGGTTTAAATTCATTTGTGCTCCTTTTACACATAAACCAAAGACTATACCAGTATTATTTTCATAGTGTGTTCTCTTTTTCCCTGTCGGAAAGGAAATATTTTTGAGCCATATGGGATCCTAATTCTCTGAATGCTTTTAGATTATCAGATGTCTCAACTGACAGTCCTGGATGAAAATCAAATCATGAGAATTTGCAAAACTGAAAAAAATTAAGAACATTTTGGTGTTATCGTGTACCGGAAATTCCATCTTTATCCTTTCTTCAATTAGGAAAAAAAAAATCAGACATCCTGAATATTAGAATTTTCAGCTCAAACTTTTCAACCCTTTTGCTACAAACTTACTTGGTGAGCCTTAGACTGGATATTTTTTATAAACTTATGGTTCCTGGTTTTTTACTTAGTATTCTTTCTTTCAAGCTTCTATTTTATTCAAAAGTTCAGCAAAATATAGCCAATAGGGAAGATGGAAAGATGCTTAAGACATGATCATTTCTTCCAAGAAGTTTGCTGTCCAATGAAGAACATAGGACATATAACACCAAGTAGAAAGAAATAAGAGATTCTGTGGCCTATTAGCATCTGCTTTGACTTAGACAAGATATGCCCATTTCCAATAATGCTCAAATTAATATGAAGGAATTTGTGATGGTTTTGGTACCAGTAAATATTTTGGAGGTAAAACTCAAAACTTCTCTTTAATTAGAAAAACTAGACAAGGGGGCATTTAATAATATTCATCATGAGAAAGGGTATCTCCCTTTCTCCTATATCTGGTTCTTATTTAGTGAAGAAAATGGTAGGAGAAAGTGAAGAAAGAGTATCCTTCATAGTATAGATGCCCATACAGAGAACAGAGAACAGAGAACAGAGAATGTGTGCCTCGCACAGATTTTTCTTTTTGTATTCAACCTAAGGCCAAAGGGTAGAGCTACACAACTCTACAACAGTCCAAACAACTCTGAGTTGTGATTTTGCTCAGCGTTATTTAACCCTTTGGTTGGGTCAGCTTCCTGCCTATCTAAACCACAGTGACCATCTCCTCATACTTAATTCCAGTGTTGTTTTATGTCTTCGTCCATAGACATACCATAGACTGCTTGGCTTATAAACAGCAGCAATTTATTTCTCAGAGTTCTGGAAACTGCAAGTCCAAGATCAAAGCACCAGCAGATTTGGTGATGGATAGGGGCCCACCTCCTAGTTCATGGATGGCCATCGTTTCTCATCTGTGTCCTCACATGACAGAAGGAGCAAGGGTGCTCTCTGAAGCCTTTTTTATACAGCATTAATTCCATTCAAGAGGGCTCTACCCTCAACACCCGATCACTTCCCAAAGGCCCTGCTTCCAAATATCATCACATTGGGAATTAGGTTTCAGCATATGAATTTGGGGGAAGAGGGGGACACAAACATACAGTGAGTTTTCCTAGCACCACATTTTTTTTATATAAAGCAAGTGAAAACAAAGTTTTCATGGGGAATAAAATGTTTTCTACTGAAGACATTTCAAGAACAATGTCTTCAAGACCAAAACGAAAACCAAAAATAAATGTGGAGAAAAGTCAGGAATATTCTGGTTAATGGTTTCAATAGGGCAATCACCATTCACTGTCCACCAAAAGTATTCCAAGTTACCAAGGACCTAACCACAACCTTTGGCATCTCGAGAGTTCAGGGAAAAGTCACATGCTCAGGCCAACCTAACAAACCCCCCAAATGTTCTCATTGTTTCTGTTCTGTTAAGATTATAATGTGTTCAAGTTTTAAGTGTAAAAATCCTTTCCCATAAAAACTCAGATTTATGTTAAAATGTGCTTCCTTTAGAACTACTATGATTCCACAATCTCTGGATGCCTGTTGTCTTCAATTAGAAGCTAAAAGCCACTCCCAGATTTAAAATCTGTCAACCCCATGAACACTTTGGTAACTTCACATCCAGCAAATGTGAACAGAAACCAAATCCACAGGAAACAAATTCCTTCAAGTAATTATTTCTGTGAGATTGCATAATTTCAAGTAAAAATTAGAACAAACAGAATCTGTAGATGGATACACACACACCCTCCCAATTTTGTTATGATAATTTTCATTCTTTCTAATATCCTTCTCCACACTTCTTTGTGGTTATCACACCCACGTCTGTCTAAGGTAAATTTTTAATACCCTACTGTCTCAGTTATGACCTCTATTACATGCCATAGTCCACATCCTTGTCATTATTTTCCCTCACAACAGATCAGCACTGGCCAGAGCCACTTGTATGCAAAACACAGAGACAGCTTTAAATAACATTTCTTATTTAGGGACTAACTCTTCCACAACTCATGCTTGCCTGCTTACAGATGTCCAATAGGGTTGTTTGTTTTTGCTGGTTAACTAACTGTGAACCCATCTCTGCCACTTTATATGAACAATTGACCACACTCATTGGGGGGAAATCCACAGCCACTTTCTTACGGACATACAAGGATACCAGGTGAATTTCTCCCTTTTAATCAGAAAAGAAAAGTTTTTCCAGAAGTTCCCCAGTGGGCAAATTTTGTCACATGTCCACCCATAGCTTCAAGGGAAGTTGAAACATTTGATTTCTCCAGCCTACATGGTAGAAGATAGCAAGGGAGAAGGAGATCAGCCTAACAACTATGTCTGCAACTTAGAAATAGAAATGGTGAGTCCATGGAGTACGGGTGTTTACATTTTAACAGGTAGTATTCAATCTCTATCCACAGTTGTATCAATTTATATACTATATCAAAGACCATTTTGACTTCTGTCTTTGTCATCTGGATTTTCTTTTTGATTCAAATGAAAGATTATATTTAGCTTGGAAATTTGACTCTCCAGTGAGGCCAATTCCTGTGGTTCTCCAACAGGTCATATTTCATCCCATTTTCCTCAGATTTCAGGGTCTCCAGGCTATCATTTCAACTCAGGTTGTTGAGCTCAGGTTTCATGACTCCCAATTCCTCCATCCCTTCTTCACACCATAGCCAGAGTATAGTAAAAAATATGTCAGTTTATGTCCTTCAGTGTTTTCGATTGCACTTAGAATAAAATCAGAGCCATTATCAGGATCTCCACTATCTTCCCTGTTTCCTCTCCACCGTCCTCTTTCCCCTCAATCACTATATTTAGTCTTTTTAGCCTTCAGTCTATTCCTAGAATTTACCTGGCTTTTTTCCCACCTCAGTGCCTTTGCACCTGCTGTTCCTTCTACAGTGCCCTTCTGATGGCTCTTCTTGTGTTTTGGTTGCTCCTTTTAATCCCTCATTATCTCAGTTTACATGTCATTTCCTCAGAGAGGCTTTCCTGACCATTCCTTCTAGCATAAATCTCCTTTGTAATTTTTTTTTTTTACCACGGCACTGTATTAATTTTCCTTAGAGCAATTTTTACTAGACATGTGAACTTGAGCAATTATTAGCTTCTCTGTGTTTTCAATTCTTTATTTGTAAATAAGGGTAATAACTGTACCAACCTCAGGGGTTTTTGTAAGCAATAAACAAAATAAAGCCCTTAATATTTCTTGGCCTATATAAAACTTTGCTAATAATAATTACTTGCATAGTTTTTTGTTTTGTTATTTTCCTGTTTTCCCCACTAGACTATAAACTCTAAAAGCAGAGGGACCTTGTCTGTTCTGTTCTCAGTGTGTCTCAGAACCCAGCCTAGTGCCTGGTACATAGTAAGTGCTCACAAAATATTAGATAAACAAATATATGTTGAATAAATGAATTAGTGGCAAATCCTATCTCTGTGGTAGCTCTGATTGTGGATTGGACTCTGCTAGCTCATTTCCAGTGTTCAATAGCCTCTTCTGTAAGGCTGCCAGATTAACCAAATAAAAATATACAATCCTATGTAAATTGGAATTTCTGTGTTTTATCTGGCAACCCTACTTTCCTCACTACCACCTTCACCCTTAATGAGCAATACTTTATCTTTCTCATTCTCTCCCTCCCTGCTTTCTCTTCCTCCTTGTTCCTTTCCTCCTACACTCATTTGACATTTTCTGAATATAGCTCAGTATCAGGTAACCTCATCATCCTTAAATCTGTAGATATCAACTCCTTGAGGACAACCATCTCTTTGATGGTTAATGAGTTGCCTTTATGACCAGTCTTCCAATTCTCACAGGACCAAATTATCCACCTTCACTGTGACAGCCTCCTTCAGCCTGGATAGCCTTCTCAGGGGACTGCAACTGACTCTTTTCTCTGGATTCAGAACAGGTTAAGTTAGGAACACAAATGTCCTTAATACATTCCCAGGCATTTTCTACCTTATTAGATAATTTTCAGACAACCTGGCTTTGAAGAGACATAAAGAAAAGAAATTCAACATGGCATTTCTCAGTTGACCAGAAAAGATAGTTTGACAAGGCTCTACAGAAGAGCTGAGAAGTGCCAAGTCGATGCCATGCTGTTATTTTCTACCTCCCAGCACAGTCCTGGCTCAGAGCATGAGAACTTAGTTGGTGCTTTAGCCAGACTCTGTCACTTAGATTAGCATGCTTGGCTCTAGATTATGTTAAGACAGTTGGAAGAACTAACTACTTAACCTTTCAGAAGGTAAATAATTTATTTGAAATAAAATGTGTTGGAGAAACCATGGCAGTCACTCCCAGTGGTCTGTCAATATATATGTGAAGCTATGGTGAAAATAGCATCACAGGAGTTACTTCTTGGCAGTATTACACATCCTCTGACTGGAATCTCCATCTAGAAAATGTCCTCTACTGAACATTTGGTTCCTTTCCTGTAGCAAAGGAAACATGAGTGTCACAGTCTCAAAGAGTAAAACGTTGATCCCAGATCCATTGTATTTTAACTGTGTGAAGTTGCTAGATGGTTTCACAGCTCTGGGACTTAGTTTCCTTGTCTGTGACATGAAGGTATTGCCTCCTTTTTATAATGGGTAGTAAGGTTTCTAAATAAGGTGGACAAAGTACCTGGTACTCAGTGAGTCCTCAATGGCTGGTAGTTAACACTACTCATTTTAGGTGCTTTTTCTACTTCCTAGTGTGTGGATGTGTTGGTTATACTTGGTAGCAAATTCTCTTTGTTTCTCCAGAGAGGAGCTTGCTTTCAGAATTCTGTATCAGTGAGAGATCACTTGCAAGAGCCTGTTGTAAATACGAAGGTGCCATGTTCCTCTTCTTTTAAGAGCAGGGTGTCCAAACTAATCTAATTGCTGCTCATTTTTCCCTTATGAGGCACTGGGGAATGTTCAGCATATTAGATTGAAGAACAAAACTCAGATACCTGCCAAGATTATGTATGGCCTACCCAAGGAAAAACATTTTTTTCATCTTCACAGCTTGTGATTGGAAAAGGACACAGGACAGCTGTTAACTGTTTTCATCTCCACTTTTGGCATGTTCTTCTAATAGCTCTCCTGTCACAGTCTGCAGCACAGTGGGAACTAAACGAGTAGGACTGAGGTATCCCCCCAGCCCCCTGCTCAGATTCCGCTATTGGGAAAGACCATTGAAAGCATTTAATATCCGCCCTACCCCTTTGGGAATGGTGTAACCCAGCTAGACACCACGCTTCAAAAGAAGGAAGTTAAAGCTTTGCGGTTAGTTAGGGAACATTTAGACCAGAAACCCCCCCCCCACGTCCCTGCCAGTCCTGATTCCATGATTCAATGAACAGAGAGGACTGGAGCAGAGGAGGGAAGAATAGGTCAGACAGCTTTCCAAATTCTGTTCTATAAAGAAAGATTCATTGTTGCTCAAACGTTGTGAAATCAAATGTAAAATATGTTGGAACACTTGCCTTCAAATGTGAAATTTATATGGCTCTAAAGCAAAAAGCAAATGGCTTAGGTCTAGTCACATTTTTAAACTGAACCTTTCCTCTCCTACACTAACCCCACTGGAGGCAGTATTGGGTAATAGTTATGCAAAAGGCTCCTATTAGCTAATGGAACAAGCACCTATCTCAGAGAGCTATGGTGAGAATTAAATAAGATAATATATCTAAGGCATTTAGAACAGGGCCTGTCTGGGGAACCTGGGTGGCTCAGTTGGTCAAGCGTCTTCCTTCAGCTCAGATCATGATCTCAGGGTCCTGAGATAGAGCCCCACATCAAACTCCCCGCTCAACAGTGAGTCTGTTTTTCCCGCTCACTCTCACTTTCTCTCAAATAAATAAATAAAAATCTTCAAATAAATAAATAAATAAATAAAACAGAACAAAACGGGGCCTGACACATAATAAGAATTCAGTAAGTGTGTAATTTGCTTTATGCTTACATCAACTGCTATTGGTGTGAAAATTTAAAGAAGACAGTAGGTGTTCATAAGCTTCATATTTTCATATGCATGTATCCGGAAAAAAGTAAGAATGTAGAAATAAGTTTTGTTCACAATCTCATTCCTTCTCATAGGACTGGTGGATTAACATCCTTAAAAAAGAATAGGCTTCCTCTTGCATCTGTGAAACATTTGACCAAGATAGAACAAATTACTCTATAAATGACTTTGAAGTCTTATACATAATTCTAAAATCTACATGAACACATGAACACACTCAAATGAATTAGAATTGTAACTTACAAAATCATCAAACGTTGCTCAATACTTTGACAAATAAATACCTGATTACTTAAATTCCCTCCCTCTCTCTCTCTCCATAGCTTTGGAACAGATGTTTCAAAGGGGAAATAGAAGTGAAAAATAAAGAGGGGAAAACTGGTAGTATAAAACTCATTACAATCATGTTAGTTATAAATACTAATCTTAAAAAATAATTCTAAGATATAGCATATTTATTAAAATAGATACATATATAAGATGCTCTCTAACTTATTGCTCAATAATCTGACATTTATTTGAATCAATGATCCATGTGGTCTAAAGACTCTAAGAAACTCTCTTCGTAAGCTAAGAATGTGAAAATCTAGTTAAGCCGTGAACAAGAAATTCCACTGCAGTAGACAGAACATTTTCAAATGGAAGGCTAAGGTAGAGGGGTAAAAAAAGTATACAGTTATTTCATTCATGTAAGAGAGGGAATTAAAATTGGAAGAAACACACACACAAATTTTTTTTAATTGTAAAAAAAAAAGTAAAATTGGAAGAAGCACATTATCCATTATCTGATTACTTACAGTAACCCATGTTTCCATCTGATAAACAAAATAAAGCTTTCCAACACTGACAGGGGAATTATAAATCTGGGACTTATCCCAATAGTTACCATCCTAATCATGCAGAAAAGACTGGCATTCGGTTTACTTGTAGGTTGATATCAAATTGAGTCAAAGCCTTTATAAAAGCTGAGGTATGTTATTCCACGAACATTATATATAGTTTTATGCCACCACATCATTTATGCTGTAAAAAATATTGAAAATAACCCAAAATATGTGTTTCTCTGTGTGTGAGTTTGCAAGATCTTGCTATCATTCTATTATACAAATATTCTATTTTAAATATTTCAGGCCACACAAATTGTGGAGAAGAATCTAGTTTAGTTAATTATAGAGCAAAAAAAATTTGTTCCCCAAATTGACAGAATCCTATCAATTTTTTCAGTCTTGGACTGAAGAGAGAGAATAAATAACATCCAGCTTAAGGTTATATTAAAAATAAACAAGTTCCCTGTAGTCCTTAAATATGTTTCCCTAGTATCTGTAGGGATTTATTACATATAATATGCAACATGAAGGAACATTTGCTGAATGAATATGATATGGAATTGAGGTTATGAAAATAAGAGGACTTTTCAAGCTGGAGTTCTGAGAGACAGAAGTGATCAGATCAGAGAAGATCAGTTTAAATATATTTGAGAGAAGAATTCAATAAGTAGCTATTATATTTTTCATAGAGCATTAAGAACAAAATACTACTTTTGATTCTATTTGGTCAACTTCTTAGTTTATCTCAGCTGAAAAAAAAAATCCAGTAATACAAAATATTCTCCCTAGGGTCAGAGAAACTTCAATTTCAGCTCTCAGAGCATAAAATATGTTATTTTTTTCCCCATTCCATGATTTAAGAAAGCAATAAAGAACCCCTGGATTAGATATTTCTTGTCAGTAAAAGAACAGCTATTCTAAAAAAACACTGTCTTGGGCCTTTGATCCTTCTAGTAAGTCATTTACTAAGCAACTTTATCTGCTGATTATTATTCCCTAAGTGCCTTGTGCAATGTGCCTGGTAGTGTGCTAAGAAAATAAGAAATTACTCCTTGATTTGATTTGTCATTTTGATAGCATAGATTTCTAGTCCCATAGAAACACTAATGAAAATAGAACTGCTACTAATTTGTTTTAATGACTGAAAAATTAGAAGAAAATTTGCTAAATATCCTCAATTTTATGTTCATGAACTTTGACTAAGAAGCACATCAATTATATCCTGAGGATGACTCATGAGTATTTCTGACTCCCTGTTCTGATTCCCTATCAGTCCCCATTTTTTTCCCTATGTGATTCAACTACAGTTTCAATGTCTTTAATTATGGAGAAGCACTGTCTAACAAAATTTTCTCTGATGACAGAAATCTTCTCTGTGTTGTCCAGTACTGTAGCCACCAGCCACATGTGGCCAACACATTTTTGAAATCTGGTTTGAAAAGAATCAACTAGATATGGCAATTGAGACATCTTTCTCAACATTTGGCAGAGAAACTCTATGGGGTAAAAGCTTGTTGTGGTGGGTTGAGGAGTAAATGGGAGATAGGAAGTAGACACAGCATGCGTACTAGGGATGACGGGGTAGACAGTACAGTGTAGTAGTTGATTAAGCAAAAGACACACATCATGGAGCTCTACTCCAAAAACCTTTGATCTGGCAGTCATGTGAAAAAGGAAGGAGAGAGAAAGCCAGAGTTTACATTCAGCTATTACTGAGGGGGGTAAAAAAAAAGATAAGCTGTGATTTTTCTAACATTTAGTGAAGGCAAGTCATAACATCAGAATAAATTCCAGCTCCCCAGGAAGAATGGAAATGTTTATTGTCTTTGATGGCACATCTGTTACCCAAGTGCAAATGAAATGGTTAGTTGTAGGATTTGAGACATTTATTTCTTTCCTGAAAAGCTGTAAGAAGCCTTGATATTACAGACTGACGGTATTCTGTCATTTCTTTTAATAATAAATGTTATAAGTTCCTACTTAATACTGAGATTAATTTGTCCCCCAAAAAAGTGCATTCTTGTATTTCTCTATAATTACAGTCGATCCTTGAATAATGCAGGGGTTTAGAGTGCTGGCCACCCCCCCCTGCCATACCCCCACTGCCCTGCCGCAGCCAAATATCTGCATATAACTTTTGTCTCCCCCAAAATTTAACTACTAATAGCCCACTGTTGACAGGAAGCCTTTGTAATAACCAACAGTCGATTAACACATATTTTGTAAATTACAAATATTATATGCTGTATTCTTACAATGAAGTAAACTAGAGAAAAGAAAATGTTACTAAGAAAGTCATAAAGAAGAGAAAGTAGATTTGCAGTACTGTACTGTATTTATTGAAAAAAAAAAAAAGTTTAAGTGGACCCACACAGTTCAAACCCATGTTGTTCAAGGGTCAACCATACTTCTTAAAGTTAACTTTAGGTTGCAAGCTCCGAAACACTAAAATGTCATTGCAATGTAAATGTAACTTCAAACTATACAATCTATATTTACATATAAAGCTACTAATTGAAAGTTAGAAATGACTGAAATGATAGCATTTTAGAACTGAATGTGTATTCATTGAACTGCATTTTACGGGTGAGGACCATGAGACCTAGAAATAATATATGACTTAGCTAAGTTTACCCAAACAAGATTCGGACCCAGATCTTTAGACTCCAAGCCTGGTGGTGTTTCAGAAAAAGACTGGCTAGATGATGCACCAGGATATTTTTGGTATCTCTATATATTGCAGTAAGAGAGAAAATAGAAAATTTCTAACAGCATGCCTCATTGGGGACAGAGAATCCTTTTCTTTACATTTCCACAATTAGTACCATTTCCCCTTGGGCACATTCTCACCATTTGCACTGTGCTTCCCAAATTTTCACTCATTTTTCAAGAGTGTTTGGTAATTATTCCATATGCTAGGAAATTTGACCCAAAGAGAAGATGTCTAACTTCCCTACAATTTTTCAAAAAGGTTCCTCATACTGAAGGTAGGGAAGATGGTGTGTTGGTAGTTTAGAAGAACAGTGGTTTTTTAAGGATTTAATCCTTCAAATAATTTCAGTATTCAAATTTTCAGGATTACCTGTAGATAGTAGGTATCTATAATTACTGAAGCAGAAGACACTGACAGAAGACAAGCACAGACACCCCAAGGAATGTGTGTGAGCTGATGTTGTGGGTTGCTAATTTAGGCCATGGAAAAGCTGATAATGGTCTAGCACATAGACAAAGTTTTCTGTTTCTTGTTTGTTTGTTTGTTTGTTCTGTTTTTATTTTTTAAGATCCTTCTAACTCCTTTTGGAAACCCTTTAAAGACTAAAAGTCAAATACAGAATAGTATCATATATCCTACTCATGACATACTGGTCCATTTCTGAAAATAATAATGCTTTCTCAAAATGAAGCCATTTATATTCTTAGCCATGCTCTACTGTGTGCACAGAGTAATTTCTTGAGAGCAATGTCTCCTGTGGCATTTTGCCAACACTGGCTTTATTTGTTTTTCATTAGGCTTTTCATTATCATGCTGCTATCTACCTGGATCGTTCTGCCTCCTCTGAGAAGGCCAGGGTAGCTTAAACATAGGAAGGATACCATGAGTAGGTGGAATGTTTTTGTCCAGTGAATGCCCATTTTAAATCTCTAGCTATGGTACCATTCTTATGGCTTTAATCTTTCTAAGAGCAATCAATTACCCATTTATAATGCAGTCTGATATTAAATTGTTCACATGCATCTATTCTGTCCCTATACAGGGAAAGATACTAATCTCACTCTGTACCACACAAGACTGGCCCATCCTCCTTTATTACCTCAGGAAAGGCATCATGATTCACCCCCATTGCCCAAGCCCGGAACTACTGTGTATTCTGCATTTCTCCATCATTCCACATATTCAGTCGCTGAGTCAAACTTCTTGATAGTTTCGAACCCACTCGTGTCTTTCTATTTCCCATGACCACCACTACCTCAGTCTAAGCCCACATTGTCTCTACAACAACTGTACTAACTCCTAATGGTCTCCATGCTCCCAGGATTGCCCTTTCAAATTCATTCTCTTTTGCTTTAAATATCTGTTGGTACCCACTGTTCTCCATAAAGATGTGTTCTGTAATTTCTACTTATAAATGTTTTTGTTATACATTAATAAGATAGTTTCATTTGTCCAGGAAAAGGAATGCTTCAAATTTTGAACTTCCTTATAGACCCCTCAATTTAAAGGGAAACGCTAGCTTACAGGCTACAAAAGACTAAAATTTAGGAACAAAATAAGCAATCTATATTTCTTTTTTTTTAAGATTTTATTTATTTATTTGACAGAGAGAGATCACAAGTAGGGAGAGAGGCAGGCAGAGAGAGAGAGGGAGAAGCAGGCTCCCTGCCGAGCAGAGAGCCTGATGCGGGGCTCGATCCCAGGACCCTGAGATCATGACCTGAGCCAAAGGCAGAGGCTTAACCCACTGAGCCACCCAGGCGCCCCTATAAGTTTCTGTATTAGACTATTAATCAGAGGCATAAAAAAAGTCATTGAAATCAAAGAATTTCAGGATTAGACTGGTTCTTGGAGATTGTATGTCTCAACTTTGTCATCGTACAGGTAAAGAAACTGAGCCCCAGCCACTGAATTGCCCTAAAACTAAACTAAACTGATCTTTCTAAATTTGGAATCTCATATGTAATTCCTGTTCTTAAAAATCTGTCCATGGGGATGTCTGGATGGCTCAGTTGGTTAAGCAGCTGCCTTTGGCTCAAATCATGATCCCAGGGTCCTGGGATCGAGTCCCGCATAGGCCTCCTTGCTCAGCGAGGAGCCTGCTTTTCCTCTCTGCTTCTGCCTGCCACTCTGCCTGCTTGTGCTCTCTCTCTCTTTCTCTCTGACAAATAAATAAATAAAACTTAAAAACAAAAATCTGTCCATGGCTCCTTGTTATGGTCAGGATGAAGTCTGAATTCCTCAGGCTGGCGTACAATGTGCATATAGTCAGGCTTTGGCTTACCTTGCCAGCCTTAACTTTTGTTCCTCTCTCCAACTCATCCAAGAACTCAGTGCTTCCGAATATGCTATGTTGTTTTTCACCCACGGGACAATGTATGTCATTTCCCTGTGTCCTGCTCTGTTGAGTGCTAAGTCCTAACCATGCCTCAGATATCTGATCAGACATCACCTCTGCGGAAAACACACCCCAGATCCCCTTGGGGTTCTCAAGTATGTGTCACCATCATAGCACATTCACAGCCTTCTACCTGCCTTTGAAAATCTGTTTTACATCCCTGGACTGGAAAGAATAAAGACAGTTGTGGGCAGGGACCTGCAAATTATTCATTGTTGTATCCCCATATCTTGATCAGATGTCTGGCATTCAGTATTTTAAGATTAATTATTAATTCCCACTTTTAACCAGCCTAGTATATTTCAATTTTTTAGTCAGTCCTCCTTTCACAATCTGTTTTCAGGGGAAGACTAAAAACCGATTCATTCATGTCAGCATATAGGTAGGTCACTGAAGATCCTGAATGGCAACTCTTCTCAGAAGTATTTACATTTTTAGGGGAATGGAGTTTTAGAACACAGGAATGACTCCCTAATGCAGATAACCCAATCATAAATAGTGAGCCATGACAGCATTTCTGAGAGGAAGGAAGCTTTCCTAGGACCTTCAACTCAGTCACATAGGTGACCTCCTACTTGCCCTCACCCTCACAGAAGAATGACTCTGTTTTTGTTTGTAAAAATCAGCTCACTTGTTAGTTATTTTTCTCTGCTTTAATAAATCATTATTTACCCATGGTAAAAATACCTGATTTTAAGATTTCTGGGTTTGTTTCAGGGAAGCAATGTTATGGAAGATCAGGATTTGTTGGAAATTGGAATCCTTAATTCTGGGCACAGACAAAGAATTCTACAGGCAATCCAGCTCCTTCCAAAGGTAAGCAATGCTTTCTTGGCCTGGCCCTATGTACAGGAGTCTTCAATCCAGATATGAAAGGGCTATTGGTACTTAGGACAACATCTCTACATATTGATGCAACTCCCAAAAACAGTTCTTTTTAGGTCCAATGAAACAATCAGACTCACAAGACCACTGTGGGCCAAACTTGGCTTTAGGTGGATGACAAGAATGTCATACAGGAAACACCACTGACCAGCAGAGCACCTTCAGGGCTTCTCTTCAGTGCAAGTCCTTATACTGGTACAAACATCAGTCCAGGCCCCTCGGGTGACAGCTCAGGTACCAGAGGACAAGATCAATATTTGGTGGGTGTGGGAATGTTCCTGAATTAAAAGCTCATGCCCCATGAGAGGCTCTATCTCTTGTACCCTCCATAGTCTTTGCCTTTAGGGGCAAGAGGTCTGCCTAATTATGAGTCATCACTCAAGGAAAACCAAAGTATCAAATCCCCATCAGGTATTTATAGTTCATGTATAAATCCTCTCAGTCTAGATGCAATTTGCAAGCCAACATATCATTTTAACTGTAAGCCCTATGTTACCTAGCAACAGAGTTGACCTTCTGTTTCCAGATAAGGTTTCATAGGAACCTAAAGGAAGATGTAGGATCTAAGCACTGGTCTTTAAGATGTGTAGGACTTTAACTGATAAGGAAAAGGAAAGCATTTCAGGGATCAGCAGAAATCATATAAATATAAATATAAATTGCCAAAAGTATTAAGGGAATAATGACACTATGTGATTTAAAATGCAATGGGATTTGCACAACAGTGTGAATGTCCTCAATCATTGCCACCAAATTGTACACTTAAAAAAGGTTAAGGTGGTAAATTTTGTGTTATGGTTAAAAAAAAACAAAAAAAAACATAGTTTTTTAAATAATTTTTTTTTAAAGAAAAAAAAATCCAGTGTGATTAAAACAATTAGAGAGCAGAGAGTGCAGCCAGAGATAAAGCAGAAAAAGTAGATTGGGTCAGTCTGTGTCAGGCTAAAGAATTTGAAATTTGTTCTGTAGGCTCTGAGGAACAGACATGACTGGACTGCTTTAGGCAGTCAATTTTGGAGGCAGTATACAATTGGCATGAGAAGGAGGGAAAGTTGAAGTAGGGTCAACCAGCTGGGAAAAGATTCAGGGGGCAAGACTGAAAGCAGATGAAAAGTTAGACTTGCACCTAGATGTATGAACTTACCATATATTTTGTACTCTCCTTTGCTCTTTTCCTTCCTAATGAGGCTGTAATTTCTCCTCAGTAGGAGAAAGATAAATATTAACCACTGTTTCTAAGGAAGTGATCTGATGAAATTTGCCAACTGACAGTGAACTGAGTGTCTACTGATAGAACCTTAATACTTTTGCAAATTCAAGGAGAGTTACGCATACAAAGGAGTTTGATCATACAATTTTCTATAGTAAAAGGAAAAGAATAAAGCAGTCTTAGAACTAATTCCAGAAGTAATTCTTACAAGTGTATTGTTCACTTCACTACTTTTGTATCTTAAAATATTGCTTCTTCAGCTAGTTTGCTCCTCATTCTCTGCGAGGACTTTTACACTGCTATACCCCCAACACTGAGCCCAATGTGCAGCCCATGGTAGGCACTCAAATCAATAAGTGACTACCCTCTTGTCATAAGGCTGCCTGTCAAGTTAAGCTCAAATGGTTCCACATCACTTCCTTTGTGAAACTTTCCCTAAAATGGAACCACTTCTTTCACCTTGGTAATTATCACCCTAGCCCAAACCAACCACCATTAAGTGGACTGCCAGGGTAAGTTCTATCTATCATCTGTAGGTTGGACTACTGGAGTCCATTTCTCATTGGTTCTCTCTAGCTTGGATAATTCACAAATACCTAATCTCTGTCCTAGTTACCTTTCTTATCACTCTATATCTGAATTTCCACACAGCATCCAGAATGATCCTTCTCAAATGTAAATCAGATCATGGCACACCCTGTTTAAAATCTCCAGTGAATGTCCTTCTCACTTAGAATAAAATCTTTATCCCATCCTACAGAAGTCAATAGGATCTGGCCCCTTCCCACTACTATGGCCTCATCTCTCACTCTCCCATTTTCCTAAACTCTAGTTATATGGTTTCTTTTTGTTCCAGAATATACCAAGCTCATTTTTGCCTCAAGCCCTTTCCATACTGGTCTTTTTGCCTAGTAAAAAGACTTTTATTCAGATTTTCATACACTTGCTCCCATATATCATCAAATCTCTACTCAGCTGCCATCTCCTCACAGAGGCCTTGATGACCTCAAAGTCATACTCCTCACACACCATCACTGTCCTTCATATTACCCCATTTTAGTTTCTCCATGGCACTTCTGGCTACCTTAAGTTATAGTATTTATGTGTTTGTTTTTTCCTTATTCATCTCTCCCCCAAGATGCAGAGTCCATAAGCTCAGGGACTTGACTATCTTGTTCCCTTCTATCTACCCAGCCTCTAGAGCAGAGGCAGTCACATCATAGGTGGTCAGAAATGTTTGTAGAAGGCAGTAATACACCACTGTTTTCTTTCCTCTGAGGTTTGATAGCTCTGCCTGTTTTGAAGTCACTAAGATTCTACCACTTCTGCCATAGAAACATCCTGAAGGCAGGCAGTGTCAGATCCACCCTTGAATTTCCCAATGTGCTTAGCTCAATACATGCGCATTTAAAGAATGGAAGAATGAGCAACTGAATGAATATTTTCCTCATGTTATTCAAATATACATTTTTCAAGTCAAAAAGTGCCTCAATTTTAAGACATATCCATAATTGTGTATATGCCATTTGATAATGAGAAACAGAAGAACCTGATCTCGGAATTATTTGGAGAATAAATGGAGTGTTTATTTTTAAGACAGAATATCATTCCCATTAGAGAAAACAATATAACAGAAACAATACAAAATTAAGCCTTTATCAAGAGGCTGAAGCGAAAGTGCTTACTATGCACCCAAATGAGTAGAGAATATATAAAAACATCCAAACACGTGTTCATCAGCACAAACAGAATGTTATAATGCTACAAATTGATGCTTTGCCTTCTTAGGTAATGAGCCCAATCTTCAGATGGTTAATAGTGTAATTTTACTGCCAGCACATTCATTTGCATTCACTCTAACTTTGCACTGCCGCAAAAGGGACACAGTGTCTCTTTGTTTTGTTTATGCAATTTTAGTCTTTAGAATATCTGTGTTCTTCATCTGTCATGAAAAATATTCCATGATTGCTACCTGAAATCCTTTAATTAACATATTGTGTTTTGGAATCCCTAAGATTGTTCTTAAACAGAGAAAAGGTGGTTTGCTAAATGCAATCTTGATCTGTTAGCACACTTCAAAACGTGTTTTTCATGCTTTATTTGTATTTGTTGTTTCAAATTTCAAAGACAAAAGTTTATTCCTTTGGTAAGAATGGTTTTTCTGTAATATGCCCTTTTTAATATTGAAATATTCACCAATGCAAAGGTCTGCATGTTCTCAAGTACATTTGATACATCAATCACATGGAATGTATTCCATGTGTTCTAAGCATAGACATAGTTAGAACAGTAAGCACATTAATTCCTCTCTTCCACTCATTATTTCCCCCTGTCTTTTGTAATACTTGACCTTTAGTAGCAAAGCTCAATTATCCATTTTCTCCCAGTTTCCACTTTCCTCACCAACCCCAGCTCTGTCTTTTCTTAGGTCTAAAAGTTTTCCAGAACTTCTAAAGATCAGATTTCACCCTTTTCTCTCTTTAAGAAAAAAACATACCAAAAGTTTCATGAGAAGGTGACCTGCTTTTTACTCCCCTAGAAACTGTAAACATATTGGACTTTTTCTGTCCCCTAGACTTGGGAAAACAACCTGATTACTTATTTGAACACATTTACCTTTTTCCAGGTACGAATTCCATATGACCAAGTATTTGGATAATCCTCTAAAATCCTTTTAAAAAGGCAACACGTCTCTTATCCCTTGACAATATAACACTTGGAAATCAGGAATTCAGAGCATTTTCATTTTAAATGTTTGCAAGACTTGCGTCAGAACCCATTTGTCTGCCCTCTTAACCTCTCTCATCCTGAAAATATTTCAGCACACCAGCAACTTGTATGTCACATGCCCACTTCTTTTTCAACATTTTCTTTCCTCACATTTTTATGTTTTTTATCTTTGGATTTACTGAGTAGTGGTTTATACTCACTGTCCCCTTTATTTTGCTCCTATCGATCCTTCAAACTATTTGGGTCTAACTAGTTCCTATGCTACCACCCCACACAACCAGTGCTAAGGTTATCAGTAACCAGTAGGGAAGAAAGTCCATATGACCCTTTCCACCTTCACTGCACTTCAGCTTTAGCTAAGTTCCTATAGTCATGTCAGCTGTCAGCATTGTTTTCTTCTGGCCTCCTCATTACCTGGTTATCTTCCTGCCTCTCTGATGCTCTCTCTCCTCCCCAGCTCATTTTCCTCAGTTAAATGTTGGAGTTCCTCAAAACTCAAACTCAATAATATTTGATATCTAGTAACTGTTGTTATCACAGTACTCTTGATCATAGTACAGGTTCTGGTGTTCATAGTTTTCCTCATCATTGTTAGCCTACTTCTTTTTTACTGCATAATGAACATTTACATTTCAGCAGCTCATTATTTCTAAGTTCAATTCAATTTAACTAGTATTTGTTGGGCTACATTCTTCCAATTATTTTTTTCACTGTATGACACTGAAAAAACCTCTGGTTGGATTAAATTACCCCCTTTCCTAACCTCAGTTTGAGATTTGGGTTTAAAAAAAAAGTACAGAATTATCTGTTATTCCAATAGAAAAACAAGATTCAGTGTTAGTTATCTACTGTTATATAACAAATTACCCCAAACCTTAGTGGCATGTAAAAACAACATTTATTTTCTCAGAGTTTCTGTGGGCCAAGAATGCAGAAGCAGCTTAGCTGGATCCTTGGTTCTGGGTTGCTGGCAGGGCTACAGTCATCTCAAGACCCAAGTAGGAAGGACCTATTGCCTAGCTCACCCACATGGCTATTTATAGGAAGGATTCTGTTCCTCAGGGGTTTTTGGACTGAGGCCTCAGTGCTTCACAAGCTGTTGACTGAAGGTTTCCTTCAATTCTTTGTCATGTGGGCCTCACCATAAAGTATCTCACAACAGGCATCTGGCTTAAACAGCACAGCAAGTGAGAGGACAAGAAAGAGCTAGGGAGATGGAAGTCACAGTCTTTGGTAACATGCCATCCTTTTGCTGTATTCTATTCATGAGAATCAAGTCACTAAATTAAGTTCACATACAGGAGGAGGTGTTTAGAGATGCAGTAAATATCTGGAGGTGGGATCCCTGGGGGTCCACCACAGAAGTCTACTCACTGCAAATACACTTTATCGTGGTCCACATTACAGTCTAGTTTCCAGGTCTACATTTGTGGTTAAAGTGGAATAACCTACCAGCAATAACAATGAAAAGGACTCCTTTTATTTCCATTGGCCATCTTCATGGGACCGTGATATTCACAACTAGATGATTTAGAAGCCATATTTGCAATTGCCACTCAAAAAAGAGTTAGATGTGAGATAGCATGATATGATATAATCATACACAAATTAGAGACCCCAAAGATGTGCTAATTACACATAAATACTTCATGATCTAAATACCACTGATCTAAATGATACACACAAATCAGCAATCCCATAAAACATTATACATTTTTAAAACATGTTCTTTCTTCATCAGTGCCTCACTACTGAAAGAAGAATATTTCCATCTATATTAGGAAAGTGAACTGGTCAAAGTCTATTGGACAGGACGTTTAGGATGTTAGTAAACACCAAAGCTGGGGAACCTGGGTGGCTCGGTCACTTAAGTGTCTGACTCTTGGTTTCAGCTCAGGTCATAATCTCAGAGTCATGAGATTGAGCCCCACTTTGGGCTCTATGCTCAGCAGAGAGTCTGCTTGGAATTCTCTCTTCTCCCTCTGCCCTGCCCCCTCCCTCAAATAAATAAATAAATATTTTATAAAATTAAAAAAAATAAAACAACCAAAGCTAGAAGTGAAAGGGATCATGTAACCTTAAGCCTGGTCAGAACAAATAGATAAAAGCAACAGTGGACCAAAAAAAAATCTTGTGAGCAGGATATACAGATAAACTGGCAGGGACTGAGAACTTAAACACTATTAAAGACAAGACAATATGGAGTGGTGGAAATTGTGGCAAACAGTAGAATACAAACACTGTCCCTCCAGAAATACTAATTTTCTTTCCAAGCAAAACTATATTAATAAAACAAATCACCAAGGACCAGGGTTAGTTATAGCTATTACAATGAGATCATGGATTATTTCAGAGCTCAAAAGGAGTACTATGGATGTGCCACTATCCCAGTTTGGCTTCCTGTCCAAAACTATGCTCTTAAAGATGCTAGTTCTTTCAAGTTCCTTAAAATTCAGATGTGTATCAATTCTAGTCTTGATGGTTGATGAAGATGTGTATAAGCTTTAGGGGAAAAGTGTTTAACCAAAGTAATTTCTTTAAAAGTCTAGAAAAGAAGATTCAGTCTTATTTCCTATCACTTAGAAAAATGATAGACACTCATTCCTGTTTCTTCTGCTATTTTTCAGAAGGGCAATGGCAAACTGTAGACTGCAGGCACAGAAGTTCTCACGGTACATTTGACAGGGTAACCCTTCTTTCTCCCATGTCATCACTCACTCTCCACCTACCCTCATTCTTTTACTTGCATTTCTTTGTTTTTGCCAGCTGGTCTTAAACATTGTGCCACCCAGTGTTGACCTACCACCCTATGAACATCCAGTTAAAGATAGACTCTTGAACAAAATCCCATACACATACATGTACCATTAGCATTAGGGGCCCTAACTTAAAGTTAATACACAATTGGACCCACGGTCTGACCAAAAGCATAGGGTATTCTTTTTCCTTCAGGTCTGGTCCTTGGTGAGACAAATTGTGGTGTTCTGAGAGTCCGTTCAATTGCCATTCAGTTCTGCAGATGTCTTAGGATTCTGTGACAAGCAAATAAGCTCATTGGATCAGTCAGGTCAGTGTAAAACCTTGCTTATTTCTCAGGAGAGGTGTTGGTGCCATTAGAGAACAGGGAAAGAAGACAGACTAAATGACCTTACAGCAAAAAACTCAGGTAATTTGTAGTACATAAATCTTAAAGTGACAGTAAATCATTCAGATTTTTCTGTTATTTCTTAGCCTAGCAACCCTGATGGCCTACATTTTCCTAGAGTGACCTCTTCCCCCATGCCTCACATTTTCTGTTACACGTGGAGACCAATAACTAGTCTGTCGTTCAAGAGTACATCGGGAGAAGGAGGGGCTGGTGTTTATAAAGGTCTCTGAAATAACAGAGCCCAGTATATACAGAGTACGAAATAGTGTGGCTGATTGGGCTGCATAAGTATTCCAAGAACTGCTGGGTGTGAGAGGAGTGCAGTCCTGGCATAATTTTTTATTATTATTTATTTATTTATTTATTTATTTATTTTTATTGTGTTCTGTTAGTCAAGCCCTAACATACTTACCGATGCTCTGTTCTAAGATTTTTCTGCAGTTTCAGAAACCAAAATGACTGCTGCGTTCTTCCTAAGCGAAAGGGGGAAGATCTTTTAATGTTTCCTTTTAAATGAATTTATCTTGGAATAGTTTATTATGTAGACGAGAGAGCTAAAATATCATTTTTAATCATAATCACCCCCCGATATTTACAGAGAAATAGGGGAGGAACTCTGCAAGTAATTAGGTTTTGATCTATTGCCATCCCCAGCAGTTGTCACCCTTCAGTTTTGAGGAGTTCACCCCCATTTAATAAAGAACAATGGCTCCCTTGAAGTGATACTGCAATCAGTAGTAATAGTAGAGGAACTTTGATATCTGGGCACTTTCCCTTCCTTACATAATTCTTCCAAAAAGATCACAATTTAGAGCTGCAAAAGACCTTAAAACATCCAGCTCAACGTCTCTCCTGAGTTTTTCACAGGTGAGGAAACCAAGTCTAGGTCATATTAAATGACTTGCCCTGAGGCAGATTGTTTCTTAGTGACAGAAGTGGAACTAAATCCCAAGTGTCTGTGCTCATGACAAGTGCCTCCCAGGCGAATACTGTGCTATATCAGAGACCCAAGGGTCTGAGGACTCCTGTGTATTTGCAAGAGAAACTGTAAAAAGGACAGGAAAGGACCAAATGACTAAACATAAGAAAAAGAATTGTTTAAAATATTGGGCCTTTTCTTAAGTTTCGGGCTTAAAAGGTAGTTTTTGTAACCTCCCTATGTTTCTAAACTCCCTGTTCAAGGCTGGAGGTGAAGGATTGCACCAGGAATCCAAAAGCTCTAGAAAAGGAGGAAGGAGACACACAGGGGAAAGAAGAAAGGCAGACACAGACCATGTCAGCTGTCCAGTGACCCACTGGGAGTCAAACCACTTGTTTACCCTCGAAGGTAGCCTTAGAAAACCATTACTAACAGTAGCCACTGCTGTTTCAAAGAAGGAAAAACATAATGGAATAAAATAACTGAACCAATCTTATTTATTTTCTTCTTTAATCTGGGTAGAGAGGAAGGAAAGATGGGCAAGAGAGAAAGGCACCCTAGGAGAGAATGAAGACACATCTTTCAAGCATTAAGCTCCATGGAGATGACATTTTTAGAAGAATCAGCCAGGAAGCAGCATGGTGTAATGGTTGGAAACATGGCCAGACTCCCTAAGTTTGATTTTACCTATTTCGTAGGGGTGTTGTGAGATTTAAATGAGTCAATATTTGTAAAATACTTAAAATAGGAGCCTGGCATATCCTATGTGCTATATTTATGTTTACTAAATAAATTTTTTAAAAACTTGAAGGTGAACCAAGAAAAAAAGTGAGGTTCCCTCATCCCATTAAAAATTACTTCTCCAGGCATACACAATAGGCAAAATGAATCTCCTTTTATTCATTTCATAGATCTATTATGAAATCTCTACTGAATGCCAGGTACTCTTCTAGGTGTTGAGGAGTTGATGTTAGGAAACAACACCTACAAGGTCACGGTCCTCTTGCAGCTTACATCCTAGAGAGGGGTGCAGACAATAAGAAGTAAACAGATGTAATCTCAAGTAATGATAAGTATTATAGAAAAATGAATTAAACAGGGAGTACACAGAGTGAAGAGGATATACAAATGCATTTTAATCTTAGGTAGGCTGACTAAAATTCACACCCAGGCAGTTAACCTGAGGTTCTTTACCACCTCACTGTGTTGTCCAAACACCATATTTCAAAGCATAAGAAGTGTACTAAGGAGATATTGAAATGACTAAGCTAAATATTCTAAGTAAGGCACCCTCAAAGAACTTGGAATTTGGCAAAAATGAACTCTCAGATCGGCTTTCAAATTAACCTAATTTAATGCTAGTTTAGCCACCTGCGCAAGTTTTTAAATTCTGTAGTCCTGTTTCCTCATCAATGAGAAGGAGATGATGGTCGAACCCACCGTGTTAGATTGTGGTGAGTGCTAAGGTTAGAAATCCCTAGGAAGCGCCTGACATTTAGAAGCACTAAATTCATAGTAGGAATAACCACTTATAATTGTTCAGTAATGCTCATTAAATTAACAAAATTTAATGAATTTTTGCCATTGCTCTTGCCTGGTGCCACACAGTAACAGAATGGACATACTTCTTGATAAAAGACTCTGGCTAACAATGCCCATGACTGCGTTGTGCTGTGAGCTTTCCATTCTTACTTGTGGATTTCTCACAGAGCAAATTATGCATTCTCTAGATAAGAAGAGGGCAAAACTTTTGAATCTGGTCATCATCCACTAAATTAATTATTGCTTTCCTGCATTTAGGATTATTGTCTAACCCATCAAGAGCTAGAAGCAAAGTTGTTTAGAATGATAACTAGGGCCTTCCTAGCTAAGAAATTAAATGAATAACATAATACTGAGAGGGCATCCTTCCTGCATCTCTTAAGGGTAATATAATCAGTTCTGTACACTAATGGCAAGTCACAGAGGGGTAGGTACAGAAAGTACTTTGAACAGCAAGGGCTCGATAAAGATGTGTGACATAGGATGGCACAGAAGTGAACCGAGAAGCTGAGTGGGCAGACCTTGACAGTGCAGTTCCAGTAAATTGCTAAAGGCATTGTGATTTCACAGAAAAGCAAAATTATGTAAATTCATGGAAGAGGTCTAAAAGAACATACCTGGGGTACCTGGGTGGCTCAATTGGTGAGGCATCCATCTCTTGATTTTTGGCTGGGGTCATGATCTCAGAGTCATGGAATCGAGCCCCAGTTGGGGCTCCACACTGAGTGCAGAGTCTGCTTGAGTTTCTCTCCCTCTGCCCCTCCCCCTGCATGTGCACACACTCTCTCTCTCTCCCTACCCCTCTATCTCTCATGTAAATAAAACTTAAATAAATAAATAAATAAATATATCCACCATTTTGAATGCCCCATCCCCACCTTTATCATATAATTAAATTAAGTGCTAACTTAATAGTTGAATATAATTTAGCTGTATTTCTTATTTTTGATCAATAGCATCCAAGTGAGAAGTCTGTGTTCAATTATGCCTACAAATGCATTGAGCATCTACTTATGTTTCAGACACAATGCAAGGAGAAAAAAGATGAAATTACACATTATCTGCCTTCTAAGAGATTACAGCCTAGCGAAGGAGGTTGAACCAATATCCAAGTGATTTTAATACAAAGAAGAGCATGAATGAGCTATAATAAAAGTAAAAGTACAAGCTCTGGATGTTAAATGTAAAGGGAAGGTCTCTTATGTACAGGAAATCAGGAGAGGATTCCTGGAGGAGGAGGCAGACAAATCAAGAAGCTATTCTTATGCACCTTAAAAACTCCTTTGCTATGGGGAATTTTGAGATAGGCTCATGATACTCTGAGCAGAAAGTGACCCAAAACATCTGCTTTCTTGTTCAGCAGATAGATATGCTGTTTGTTTCTCATTTGTAATAACCATTCTCTGAAATACAGCCCGTGCCATTAATCCAGCTATGAATTTCATCTATCACTTTGCCTTTTGAGCTATAAAAAGTCAAATACTTTGCACTCTAACAGATACCTACACTCAGCTTCAGTGGAGCAGGCTTAACTAGCAACAGAGTTAATATTCTCCTACCCTAAGCTAAGCACTTCTTCGTTACCTGTATTTCTTGGTGATAATTTTCTTTGCTGGTGATCAATGAGATTTTAGATTTCCATCTTTTGACTCTGGGTTCTAATCTGATGGTGGATCTGTAGACCCACAACGAATACACTAGAACGACATAAGAATCCACATTGATAGTTGATCTGTAGACCCACAACGAATACACTAGAACAACATAAGAATCCACATTGCCCAGGACGTTCCTGAGCATACTCAGAAAGACACTGCAGGCAAACATCTGTGTTAACAGCCAACACTTGAACAAAAATCTGTGTGCCAGGCACTGTTGTAGATACTATTAGGCTAACTCCACAGTTACTCATTTAAATCTTAAAATTAATTAATTCTATCTCTTACAGTTGAAGAAACTAAGGCGCAGGAAAGTTAAGTAACATTCCTAGGTCACGCAGTTAGTAAGTGGCTGAGTCCGGGCCGGAACGAGGCAGCCTGGCTCCAGAATCTGTGCTCTCAGCTGCTTTCCTCTACTGCCTCTATCACCCGAGCTTCCTGTGCCTTTGCTCTGTGGATAGCCTGTCAACGCCTCCACCTTTAGACAAGTGACTGGCTATTGTCTTCATCTTCTACAGATCTAGCACATTTTATTTTAAAAAGGAGTTCAGGTTTTTTGTTTAAGTTAAAAGATTACTACTGGTCTTATCAGAGAAAGTGAGCACTCAGTAAACTGTCAGATTACTTCCTTCTTGTCTTCAGAGCAAATACATTTTAGCTTTATTCATTGTATAAATTTGTGATGACATAGTGCTACATGGATATACTTTAGGTGCT
Organism: Enhydra lutris kenyoni; assembly: GCF_002288905.1. Lineage (NCBI taxonomy): Eukaryota > Metazoa > Chordata > Mammalia > Carnivora > Mustelidae > Enhydra > Enhydra lutris. Next base: position 5,503,086 of record NW_019154091.1, read on the forward strand.
CTTTAAGGTTATTATTTATGAACCCCAGAGTCCCAACAGGTTTTCTTCAGTGCATCACCAATTTTAACCCTCAGTTGCTTCTTTACTTAGAGGCCACTGTTTGTTGGGAAATGGTTGTATTGACGATTTTCTAATACGACAAGGTAAATGTATTGCAGAAATTTTTGAATGTGAAATTTTCTTCACAAATGTACAAGAGATTATTGTGTAGATGTAAAGATTGATTTCCCTGCCTTTCACCTCTGGGACTCAATTACATCATCATCTATAAACATTGCCGGAGTCCACTTTTGACAGAGTACTTTTCTAAGTGGTACTGATGTAGACACAAAGCAACAATTGACCTTACATCCCAAGTCCTTAGCATCCCCGGTAGGATTGGAACCAGATGAAGGGATAGGGCAACTCCAGACACATAATGTCTGCAAACACCCACATGGCCAGATGTTCCTCAGTGAATCTATGATTCCTGCATCCATTCAATCAGATAGTAGTTCATTTTGGCCCTCTGCGAGCTTCAGAGATGAGGACACAAAACTGGTTAATATTTAGTCCCTGCCTCGAGGAGTTCTACCTACATTTTGGACACAAATATGTCAAAAACTAAACTATTATGTGAAAAAAGAAAACTGCTACAGAGGAGGGAAACGCTAAGTACATGAGGTTGAAGGAAGGTTTTTTGGATAGGTAGATGATGTTGGAGCTGAATCTCAAAGAATTACTAAGTATTTTTATTTACTAAGTATTTTTATTACATATTTTTCCCTAAATAGAGCATTGAGGGAGTCACTCCAGACAAAGAATGCTACCTGTGTTCCTGCTAGATCTAGAGACAGTAAGGAGAAATGGATGCCTACATTCGTCCATTCTGTCTCTGCCTGTCTGTCTTTTGTGCATGCACACTCACTGTCACACACACACACATACACACACATTCTTTCTCCATATATGAACCCCAAGAGAAACTATAGAAGAGTCTCTTCCCAAATTTTTCCACTCAAGTTTCTTCTCTTTTCTGGAGCTTATAAAAACACTGGCACTTAATTATTTTCTTACATTCAAATATATACCCAAGGAAGTTACATATTCCTGGAAGGAGGGAACCTTAGGCCCTTTTGTATTTTGATAATGCCTAGGATGATGTGACATATATATTTTGTGCATAAAAATTATGTTTGAATTAAGTAACTAATAACTACTAAAACTGTTGGTAAGAGCTGACTCTCTACTGAGATTTCACACAAGCACAGCTGAAAATTCAATGCCGCTCCAATGTCTGAGGTAATTAAAAATTCTGAACTGACCCACAAAAATCTTAGACTATGAAGCTAGAAACATTTTTATAAGGACCAAGATATTGTTTATTGTGACCGCCAATGGTAGTGACATAGTTCTCAGATTATTCCCTCACTATAAATATAAAATGATTCTCAGCAACTCCAGCCAGGGTTTCAAAATGGGGTTACAATTCTCTGTGTATTCTAAACCTTACTGAAATCCCTCCTAATGGTTTGTTCTGGGTGTCTCACATCACATGTGCACCATTAACCGGACCACTCACTGACCACGTGACACCTGCTCTCTTCCACCTCTCTTGCTCTCGCTTATCACCAAAGCTTGAAGCAACGCCACCGCGACTCACCAAAAGTGCTGTCAGCGCTGTCAGTACCCGCTAAGGGTGCCAGATCTGCCATTAATGACGGCCAAAGCCGGCTTCATAGCTGCAGGTGCCCAGCGTGTCAAAGGTACTGATGTTTGCGCTGCTGGCTACAGTGCCCAGGATCTTCTCATCAGAAGCGCCTTAGCCAGTGCCAACTGAATGTTCTGCCAGTGCCACTGAAGCCTGCCAATGTGGGCACCATCACCAAGTGCTGGTGCCCAATGTTGAGGGCACCAATGTCTAAAATACAGCACCATCTCTGCTTGCTGATGAAGTTGCCGGGGCCAATTATGCTGACTCCTTTTGTTCCCAATGTCCCAAAAATGTTTCATGATGCAGCTTTTTTATTGAGGCTTCTTCTTCTTAAGGCTGATCCATGGGAGCTAGGCCAGGGCCTAGTCAGAGTGCCAGATCCTGAAAGCCATTCAGAATCGAACATTCCCTATGACACTTGTCTATTGTCCTTTGAATCATATACATATGCATTGGCTGCCTTCTTTGAGCAGAAGAGTCTTTTGAGGACTCTGAATTCCTCACGGAAAACAGACCCATGCAAGACCAACCCTGCCAGGTATCCATACATTCCCACACGTGAAAGGTGAATATGGATCTATTCAAGTTGAAATCCTTGCCACACAGCTGTGGCCATCAAGCTGACAGATTCCCAGCCTATGTTAGAGAATCTGACCGCTTCTTATCACCTCTACTCTAGCACCCTGTCCAACCCATTAGCCTCTTTCTCCTGCATTACTTCCACAGCCTCTGAGCAGTCTCCCTCCTCCTAACTCTTGCCTCCCTAGGAACTATTCTCAACACAGCAGCCAGTGACTGCACTGAAACGTAACCTAAACCATGTCACACTTCTGCTCAAATTCCTGCTCTGGCTCCCTCTTTCTCTCCAAATGAAAGCCAGAGCCTTCCAAGACCTTCAGAGCTTTACCTTCCCCAGCCCCTGACCACCTCTCTGACCTGCTCCCCACCCCTCTCTTCCCACACACACTGCTCTAACCCCCTGGTTTCCTTGTTATTCCTTGAGCAGACAGCAGTCTCACTCCTTCCTGAGGGCCCTTGCCTTTCCTGGTCTCTCTACTTGGCCTCTTGTCCCCTGATTGCCAGCACAGCCTCTTTACCATCCTTAAATCTCTGTTCAAATCTTGCCTTCTGAGTGAAGCTTTCCCTAACCAGCCTGTTCTCCTGCACAGACCCCAACTACTCCACAGGCACTCTCTAGCACATCAAATTCTCCTGCTCTACTTTCTCTTTTTCTTTTCGCAACACATCAGTTTCTGACATAATTTCCTTATTTCCTATGGTTTTTTAATTATTATTGTCTCCCCCACTAGAATGTAAGCTCCGTAATGACTGGCACTTTTACATGTTTTTTGACTGATGCATCCAGAAGAATAGGTAGAAAATAGTAGGCATGTGGCAAGTATTTGAATGAATAAATGAATGAGTAGATGAGTGGATGGGTGGGTGGATAGACGGATGGATGAACGTGTGGTAGATCTCCAATTCTGTAATTCCTATACTAATTTTTGGCCGCTGTCTGAATGATATCCTTCGTACTGCCCTACCCAGGCAGAACATAAGTTACTTGTTTGTATGCTGCTAACTTTGGTTTTACAGTACATCTATCTGTTTGAAGTACTTCAGTGGGTGATGTGATTATGCTCTGAGAAAGGACATGGTTTTTAAATATCAAATAAATAGAATTGGCATTCAGAACATTCATTATTTTCTGAAGACTCAAGTTTGGGGAATTTTTTTTGTTGAGACTAATAACATGCAAACAATTTTCCTGACTGATAGTAGCATTTAAAATTTCTGTTCTAAGAGCAGAGCGGTGTGCTACATAACCACTGTATACCTACATGCATGTAAGCAGATATGTACTATCAGTGGGGAAAAAAAGTGATCCTGTGTCTTTCTCTAAATATAATTCCTATCACTGGTGGAGCTTGAAAACATGAATGATGGTGAGCATTGTATGACACCTTATTCTAGTTGCAATAAATCCACTTCATCTTTAATCTGAGCTCTTGTTTTGTGAAAGATCTTTGCAGCCAGGAACTACATCAAAATAAACGGTGATATTTAACAAAAGGATCTAGGATCAATATTATCAAAACAAGGATTTTACAAATGAAAAGATGGTACAAACATGTCCTTTTACTGAATTTAAAAAAAAAAAAAAGAAAAGTTTTACCAAAAACTTCAGAGTGGAGTGCCACAGAATCATTCAGCGTGACCATGTTTACATCTGTGCTGAGTGGCGGATCTATTGATCTCTTCACCACAACCCCACGGGTCTTACCTGGTAGGTAACTGCCCGGTTCTCAGCGACGCTGCCTATGGCAGGTACTCTGTGCGTGCCTGGAGATGAAGCTGTAAATAACCACGTCTGACTGGCAGTCCACTCACACTGCCTGCAGAGCAATAAGGAGACGACGGTGTCCTTGTTGCTGTTATCATTTTGGTTGTCCTACCATGATTTATAGAGCTTCTCTGTTTTGGCAGTTTCACGTCTTTAACTTGTGGTGAGTCTGGTACCTGTGATCAAAAGGGGTGCCCCTAACCCCGATGGCTAGAGGCTGGACTAGTCTGGCTAGTGCTTCTACTTCATTCACTAACCTACTCTCCTGTGCTACTGGAAGGTGATCGCCCCTGGGTCTTGAGAACATTTCTTATTTAAGTACTCTTTGTTGTCTGCTGCTTCACTTCCGGTTTACTCCATGGCTTACGGCTTGTCCAAAGGAGGGAAATGTCAGGGCCCCTCTGGGCTAGACTTCAGTTTGTTTCTTTTATTCATGAAATAGAAATCACAGGGTATTAAGAGACAGAGTCTTGTCCAAAGCACTTTACCTGTATTCCCCCAAAATGTCGTGCCGAGTAATATCCAGCTGTGACTCCTTCACTGCTCCTGCCCCTATCTATGCCTAAAGCTGGGAGTCTTCCGTGTCTGAACACTCAAAAGACCCCATGTCGCAAGGTTCAGTGGCTGTCGGGAAAAAATACAGACGTTACCATCATCTGTAATTGTTAAGTCCGTAATGACATCCAAACACAATTCGCTTACAAAGCTCTGAGGGTTTAAGCGTCTTCCGATTCTTTTATAGAAAATGTATCCACAACAGAGTATGATTGTAAACAAAAAGTCTTCGAGCAGCAGATCTGTACATGTTCGTGTCTCCCTCCCCTGCCACATAGGGACACCTGGAGACCCATCACACCTCATTTCCTAACAATAGTCATGGTGTATTAGTCCTTTTAGTTCCCACAGAAGGAACCTCGTTACACGGGGTACCCAGAGGCTCAGGCTTCATAAAGGGTATTTTCCCAAAGACCACCTAAAACCCCTCACAAATGAGATAATGCACGTGAGATCACTTTGAGATCTTCAAAGCCTCATGTGATTGTTAGGTAACATTCTTACCGTTAATAGTCCTATCCATTCTGCAGACGTGTCTCTCCCAGCCAAGTTGCACTACAATAGCACTTAGATGGTGGTGGATAGACTTTTTTCTGGGGCCCCATGATCAGTGGATCTGCCTTTCTCTTTCATGTTCAGTCAGTCTTTTAAGAGCCACTGATAAAACAGCACAGTGATGTCTAAGCCCAGGTCTCAAAGCCTATAGAAGATCTGATCCTCATACTACCCGACAGACCTGCATTTGGACTTGGCAGCCCACTGCCTGCTGACACTGCTTGTCCTGGTTTATTTTCAGGGCTGCTGTTAGTCCGAGTCTTGGGTAGCAGCAGGACAGAGCAGAAGAGGCTAGAACAAGGAGCAGGAGTAGAGGGAGGCGCCTGATGATATCAGCTGTCTGTATTACAAAAGTCTGTCAGGGAGTCTGACAGTACGAAGTACCTCCAGTGGGAAAAGAGAAGCCACCGTCCATTTGCAGCTTCGTAGGCAAGTTTAAGTCTCCAAGCCCGGTGCATCACAGCTGTTGCAACCAGCAGGTTCACGTAAATGATAGTCGGGTTTGTGTGTTTGTACCCAGGGATGGCTGCCCTTGCCCACATGACGACCTTTAACAGTACTTCACATACACAGACCCAGCTCTCACCGAGTCCAAGCCAGGTAGGGGTAGCTCCTAGATCCTTATAACTGTTTTAATACAGATGATCAACCCCAAAGTTACTCCAGCTATGCCTCTCATGCTATCATTTCCAAGAAAGGCCAGCAAATTCCCAAACCAAAAGGCAAACCCTCTACCTCTGTCAATCTCCACCACACCCTCAGTCTCTTATTCCCTGATATCGCAGAACTTCCTCAGCCCTGCATCCTCATTTCCCACTCCTCTCCAAGCCTTTTCCTTGTGCTTTCTATAAGCTTCCATCTCCCTCCTTCTCTTCTCATGCAGACTCCTTAAAAGAATGGCTCTGATTGCAGTTTCTACTTCATCTCTTACACATCAACCCAGGGCAGCCTCGCCTCGGGGCTCTTTTCTATAAAATCCTGGGGACCTGTTTGCCAGATCCCACGAACGTTTCCCCTTCCTCCTCCTAGTAGACCTCTCCACAGCATTCCGTCACTGACAACTCCACCCTCTTTGAAACAGTTTCCCCCATTTCCCTTCTTGTCTTGACTATTGCTTTTTTGGTCTCCTGAGTATGATTCTTATCTTTCACGTTGGAAGTGTTGGTTTGTCCTCACACCACTTCCCTTCCCGCAGTACACACCCTCCCCAATCTCATCCATGCAGGATTTCAGCTCCCACTTAGGATAAAAATAACCGAGATCTACTGAGTGCTTCCGTGTGCCAAGTACTGTGCATTGTTTCGCTGAATGACGACAACTCCCTCCGGAGGCCGACATTCTTATCTCTCACATCACCAATCAGAAGGCAGATGCTGAGGACGACTGAGTAGCTTACTCAAGGTCAGACAGCTGATAGTAGAGGGACCAAGACTCCTACCTGTACCTGTACGGCGAATGATGCCCAAGATTATATGTCTCCTCGGACTTCTCCCCCAAATGTAAAGTGCAGTTCCACCGTCTTTAATTTCTTATGTCTCAAAATTGTTCGTGTCATCTCTGTCTATTTTCTCCTTTTTCTCCACTAGTAACACCACCATGTACCCGGGGACAAGGAATCAAAGCTAGAAACTTGAGGTTTTCCCACGATTTCCCCCTCTTATATTTTGCATAGTTATCACAAAGGGATGATAGTGTGATTGACAGAAAGATGCCAACAAATGCAGTTAAAGGAAATGGGGTTTCTCTGAATGGCGACGGCTGTGAAAATTAATGGCTTCACAAAGCAAGAGACAATGCAACATTCTGTCAAGTGGAAGTATGGGCTTCCTTAAATGTTATGTATGAAATTATCTTATTTTCAATTCTGTTTGTATTAGAGGAAAGGCAAAGCTGCTAGAATAGAAACCTCATAATGTAGTGGTTTAAAGAATAGAACATTTACTTCTCCCACGTAACAGTCTTGAAGTGTGCTGTCCAGGTTTACAAACTGGCTCTGCTCTATGCGATTCTGGAAAGACCCAGGACCCTCCATCTGTCGCTCTGTCATCCTCCAAAGCACTGCTACTCAAAGCGTGGTCCAGGGACTGACAGCATTATCATTACCAGGAAGCTTGTTAGGAATGCAGAATCTCAAATTCTCCCTCCAGCCTATTGAATTAGAACCTGCATGTTAACAAGATCGCCCACGTGATTCTTTTGTACATGCAGGTTTGAGACGCATTTCCCAAACTCTAGGTTATTATTTTGCCTGTGGAGTCAAAGCTGGACTGCAGGCACTGATGTTCCAGCTCACGAGAAGATGAAAGGAAAAAATCAATTCTAGAGCAAGGAACCTATTTTTTAGGTTGAAGGTGATCTGGAGGTTACATGCAGCACTTTCACTAGCTTCCCACAGGCTTGAATAAATCCTCATAGAAACAATCAGAAGCGAAGCTGGAATTATCTTTTTTTGTTGTTGTTGGGATTTTTTAATATATTTATTTGGTGTATCTTTTCTCTAGTAAGCCCCGTTACTGTGGAAGAGGAGGGAACAGATTTTAGTGGACAACAAGGAATCACTGTTTCAATTTTGTAACACTTTACAGACATAAAAACATCTAATTTGTTATTGACTTTTGGGCTTCCTTGTCCCCTTGATCTAATTACCATGCCAATATCGTAATGCGGACTTAATAGCTTACTGTATTCAGAACTGTATTTATTAGAGAAGAGGGAGGGGCAGTGGGAGTGGGAGAGAATCTTAAGCAGGCTCCATTCTCAGTGCCAAGTTCAACACGGAGCTCACCCTCGCCACCCTGAGATTATCACCTGAGCTGAAATCAAGTTGGATGCTTAACAGACTGAGTCATCGTGGTGCCCCCGAACTATGTTTTTGTAATCCCAAATCTATTATAATGTAATATCTTTCCCTCTTTTTATTTCCTTTTCCTATTTTTATTGCCTTTGCTACAGCTTTCATCCTGTGGCTCCATCTTTGTAAAACAGCATCCTTGTCTGAACAGACAGAGCTGCTTTCAGACAGAGAAAGAATCACAGGCAACACATATGTGTGTGTATACAAATGACAAATCCAGAATATTTCAAATAAAACCGAGAAATTAAGAGGAAGTGAAACTGTAGTGATCGTGTAATCTTTCAAAAATCTTCTAGATCAATGGTTTGCCAATATTTCTTTTTATTTTATTTATTTTTTTTTAAAGATTTTATTTATTTATTTGACAGAGAGAAATCACAAGCAGGCAGAGAGGCAGGCAGAGAGAGAGGAGGAAGCAGGCTCCCTGCTGAGCAGAAAGCCCGATGCGGGGCTTGAACCCAGGACCTGGGATCATGACCTGAGCTGAAGGCAGCGGCTTAACCCACTGAGCCACCCAGGCACCCCCAATATTTCTTTTTAAAACAAAGAACTCCTCTTCCTCTTCTTACCTGTGTGAAACACTTAGAATATGGGTTACCCTGACAAAGGTAGACTAGGCAGTCTCAGAGCCTTGCCTTTTCAGCTGCCTCCTAACTGGTTCCCTTAACGCCCCAGATTCCACAGAGCCCTCACTGTCCTGGGGTCAATAATCTCTGCCTCCGAGGTTGCCTGTGATGATAACAGGATGCCGTCTCTGAGGCCAGATTTGCTTTAAGAGGCTCCTAGAGGAAAGTCAGTGTGCACTTGGGCAGAATAACAAAACACCGAGAGCCACAGGGAAGGTTTTTAGTAAAACATATCCATATATCTCAATTTTTTGGAGACTGAAGCTTCTTTAATGCTAACAGCCATTTCTGTCCCAGTTTGGGTTTTCCCCACACTTGGGGATTCAACAAGTTGAATCAGATGTCCTAGTTGTGAAGCTCTGTTAGGAATGCCCACTCCCTGCCCACCACAGATTACAGACTGTGCCTAACTCCCATTCATGCTGGGCAGTACTGCAAGCCTGGCAGCCCCTGGAACTCTCCGTCTAGCTCTGTCCTGCAGGTGTTCCTACTGGAAAAGGGTTTCATTGTTGGAGATTTGAGAAAGCAGTCGCAGTGTCCTTGTGGATGCTGCTGACAACTCATGAGAGGAGTGTGGATGCCATCTGAACTTCAGCCTAAATGTCCCTGTTGTCCTTTTTTCTTTCTTTGACTTATTTATTTTTTTTATGGTTTGCCTTTGGGTTTCTTTTTCCTTTACTGGATAAATAAATCCGACACTAATTTGATGTCAACTTACAAAAGATAGAATTGCAAGGAGTAGGAATTATGAAGGAACTTTGAGATCATTGGCCCAACACTTATCATTTTACAGATGAGAATACTGAAACTTCGAGAGGTACAATAACTTGCCCACCATCACACAGTTTGTTAACAGCAGAGCCAGGATGCTGGGCTATGGAAACAAAGCCCAGTGCATTTTGTAACACAGCATCATACTACCTGGAATTGGCTCTTAATATGTAATCACTTTAAATAGCTGTACATTAATGTGAGATATAAAAATAGCCCTCATTTTCATAAGATGCAGCACAAAATACAAATGTCCTTTACAAGTGGACACCAGGCCATGGAATCTGTCACTTTATCTTCATGTGTTCATTAAATCACTTAATTTAATAAACACCGGGCAAATGCCTACCATGTATGGAACGCTTCACTTGACACATACGAGACGACAAAAATGGGTAAGACCTTGTTTCTTCACCAAAAGGGTGACAGTCTGATAAAGAAGACAACTATATCTATAGCTATAAGAGAATTATATGCAAATTACTACAAAAATCTAGGGGAAGGTATAATTAATTTTGACCTGGGCCTAAGGGTAGCATTGGAGAAAGCTTCACAAAAGAGGCAACATTTAAATAGGGTCTTTTAAGAAAGGATAGAATTTCAACAGGGAAACAGAGGAGAAAACAGTAATCCTGGCAGAGGGAATGGCGGGAGCAAAGGTATGGAGATATACCAGTTCTAAAATGGATTATGCCTTCAAAAATCATACTCCTAAAATAAAGAATTACTTAGTTTAGGGTTAGCAAGGATGGAGGACATAGATATTTACTAGATGACAGCCAGAAAGCTTGGGAAGGATGTTAATGTCAGCTTAGCTCAGCATCACTAGTCTTTCTCCGTCTCATGGATGTGACTTTGAACTCATAAATTAAAGAGTTTGGGTTATTTTATGTGTCAACTTGACTAGGCCATGATACGCACATATCCAGTCAAACTCCAGTCTAGGATGTCACCATGAAGGTATTTTTTTAGATGAAATTAACAGTTAAATCAGCAAGCTCTCAGTAAAGCAAACTGTGTAAAGCAGTAATGCCCTCCATTGTATGGATGGATTCCATCCAGTCAGTTGAAGGCCTTACAAGAACAAGACTGAGGTCCTCCACGAATCAGAGGGAGTTCTGCTTCCACACCGCTCTCAGGCTTGAGCTGCAACATCAGCTCTTTCCTGTGTCTCCAACCAGCCCGCTGGGCCTGCCAAGTTTGGATCTGCAAGATTTCAGACTTGTGTATGTGTGTACATACATCTCGTTAGTTCTCTTTCTCTGGAGAACATTAACTAATATAAATACCCAGGGTCTTGAAATAAAGAGTGACTGTATCAGTCAGTTTTCCCCTATATGTCAAAATTTCAATGGTTTATATCAACAAAAAATATGCATATTTACTCTTCTTACTCATGGGTTTGTGGGACAGCTGTAGTGGACCTAACTTCAGCTGGACTTGCTCAAACTCCACGGAGCCAGGGTAGACTCCAAGCTTCTACATTTAGGTTTGCTCCACATGTCTTCCTCTTTCTCCTGGCACCAGCAGTTGCGTGGTGATTCAGCCACTTGTTATTCTTGTTATTCTTGTTATAGAGCCTAGGAACGCAAAAGAATGAGTAGATCACAAGAGTGGAGAGGCCTATGAACTGCCACCCTGACACTTCTACCTGTACTATTGGCCAGGCAAGTACATGGCCAATATCAATGGAATGGAGAATTAACTCCAATCACAGTGGGATACAATGCAGATCCCTTAGCAAAGGGCACAGAGGCATAATTCTAACACAGGAAGGAAGTGAAGAAATGGAAACAATTCAGTCTACTTGAGTGACCTTGTTAGTTATATTTCTGAAAAATAGCTGTCAGCTGGGGCAGACGGTTAAATAAGTTAAAAGACATAAGCCCTTTTTATTTTTTGTTATTTTTTTAAGACTTTATTTATTTGACAGAGAGAGACACAGTGAGGGGAGAACACAAGCAGGAGGAGTGGGAGAGGGAGAAGCAGGCTTCCCACTGAGTAGGGAGCCTGATGCAAGGCTCTATCCCAGGACCCTGAGATCATTGCCCTGAGCCAAAGGCAGAAGCCTAACAACTGAGCCACCCAGGAGCCCCAGACAAATGCTTTTTTTTTTTTAAGTCTTTTTTTTTTTTTTTTAGGTTTTATTTATTTATTTGACAGACTGAGATCACAAGTAGGCAGAGAGGCAGGCAGAGAGAGAGGGGGAAGCAGGCTTCCTGCTGAGCAGAGAACCCAACGCAGGGCTCGATCCCAGGACTCTGACATCATGACCTGAGCCAAAGGCAGAGGCTTAACCCATTGAGCCACCCAGGCACCCCCAGACATAAAACCTTTTTTAAAACAAGATGGAAAAGGAAGGAAGTGAGGGAAAGAGAAAGGAATGAGAGAGGAAAGAAGAATCTTGATTGGAAGTTGAGAAGATCAGCAGCCAAAGGATTCAATATTATACAATTTCAAAATAAACATTGGCAAAACAAATAAATAAAAATAAGCATGAGCCCAATTTAGAGCAGTGATGAGGGAAGAAAATTAAGAGTTATTGAATATGTATTATATTCAAAGTCCTATGCTTACAACAACACTTGGGGTAGATACTATTGTCAGATTCCAAGTCCATTTTGGAAGGAGGGAACTGAAATCAAATTTATAAGACGTTGGTCTAATCAAATATATAGTAAAACAGAAAGAGGAAAGTAAGATGACTTACCAAGTAAGCATCTACTTAGGCAATGGTGTGATACTTCCCCATTAATGGAGATTGGAAACGCAGAGGGAGGGCCAGTTTGTGAGATGAAGGAGATAAAGTTTTGACTCATGTTGTGTAATAGCTATGGGCCATCTATGTGAGGTACCCTACAAATGTTTGGAAATTTGTATATTAAAGCTCAAGAAGAGAAGCTTCTCCTGGAAAAACACTACAGAAATAAAGGCAAAAGCATTAGAAGCATGGAAAAGAATATGAGCAAAGATACAGAAGTGTCTTGCACACACAGTTCATGTTCATGGCATGGCTACAGCTTAACAGGCTGTTTAGACATGCCCCGGTGTCTAATTGTATGAGGGTACACATGGTAGAGTAGTATAGGATTAAGTTGAAAGCTAAGTTTATACCTGATCCCAATTACCCTAGAATTCTGGAATAGGATATTTTCACTTCAATCAAGAAGGGGCAACTATAGGTTTTTGTGCCGGTGTTGACTTAAAAGCCTGACTTTTTGGAAGACTAATGCAGCAGCATCACAGGAGCTGGAGCAAAGGTGGGAGGCCAAGGGGAAGGCTAGTGCGTTAGTTTTTGTAAGCACTAACAAGAACTTCACTAAACAGGGCAGTGGCAGTAGGAACAGAAATGAAGGAACAGATGGAAGAATTGCTTCAGAAGAAATTACTGTGCAGCACAGTAACCATTCTGCATATCGTTAAATACGTGTCAAGTTAATTCTGTAACTTCATTTGGCTCTAATGCTTTCCTCTCCTCAGGTAGGCAGAGCCTTTGTAATTTATTGGTCATCTGTTTGCATAGCTTTTAATTAAGAGTCATAATTTCCTTGAGGAAGAGACTCAGACTCCTTTGTTCTGTACTGCTGCACGACATTCAGAACAGCCACCGACTAAATATTTATTGACTGCCTGGCAGGATGAACTCTCGCCCGGCACACGCCAATGTGTTCTCTTCCAGGTTCTCTTGTGTTCTTTCCAGGTTCTCTTCTCTCTTGCTTTCTGCCTTGCCCCCATCTCTCATTCCTCCCTCTCACCGCCTCAAGGTTGCTCAGGGAGAACTTGCCTCACAGGAGGAACCACATGACTGAGAATCTGCATTCAGTCAGATACTGATGTGCCTTTTTTCCGATCCTGCCTCCAACCAAGCTCAACTGCTTCTCTCTTTAGTATTTTTTAAATAATTTTTAATTTTTTTACTAACACATAATGTATTATTAGCCCCAGGGGTACAGGTCTGTGAATCGCCAGTTCACAGCACTTGCCATGGCACATTCCCTTTAGTATTTTTAATGTCATTCAGACATATCCAGCAAATTTACAGTCATGTAAAATATTGAAAACTCATTTCCAATCCATGTAAGCCCCTAATTTTATTCACTTTACCCCTGCCCCACCACTGCTTCCCAATTTTAGGTTTCCCCCAAGGGACTGGCCCCTCTCTCTTTTCTGATTCCAAATTTCCTGCCACTGGAGGAAGAAGGAGGGATTGGAAAGAAAAACAAACTTTTTTGTACTGATTGGGTTTGCTCTGCAGGGCTCTGGTTGGTATCCTCACCACTGCTCATCACTGGCTAGCTATGACCATCACCCAACCTCTGTGTGGTAGGTGATGAGTGATTGCCCTGTGTGTGTATGTGTGTGTGTGTGTGTGTGTGCGTGTGCATGTGCATGTGTGCACACTTCAGATGACTTATGGGGACCCCAGTGCATAGTTCTCTGGGATGGAACACCTGACTCTACCCCAGATTGATTCAAGGCTCTCTAAGCGCAACCCCAGGATCTGCTGCTGGGGTGGTCAGATTCTGGAGGGCTAACAGTGAAACCTTGCCAAACTGTTAATTTCAACTCCGGTGAGCTTCTCTTCCTTCCTTCTTGCCCTTTCTCTGGCTATTTCTTTCTGTCAACTGGGGCAGTCAGGGAGTTTCCCAGGATGCAGGGATTAGTCAGGATAGTAGCATTGGTTCAACCACCTCTTCATAAGTCCTGGAGAATGTCGCTAGCCCCAATATGTTTATAACTCTATGGTATATGAAGGTACTTAGTACATTTGTGCCTCTGTTTTGGATCTGAATCTTCTGTTTTACACAAACAACATTTAGTTATTTGCAACTGCCACTAAACTTCATTTTACAAACCCTGAGTTGTCGTTCACATTTGTAGCTATTATGGAATAAATATTGTGTTAAATGTTACTGAACAAATGTTCAGTGAGTAGCTAAAATGGGTCAGTCCAATGTAAAAGTGACACATAAAAGTCTGATCCCATTCAGATTCTAATGCAAATGATAAATGATACTGTAACTCCCAATAGAGGAACTTTAAACCTCAAAGTGGAAAAGAGTTTGGGGTGTGGAACAATAGGAACAAAGAAAGGAGAAAAAGTAATTTAAAAATGAAGGAGGCTCCTGGGTAGCTCATTGGTTAAACCTCTGCCTTCAGCCAAGGTTGTGATCTCGGGGTCCTGGGATTGAACCCTACGTGGGGCCCTCTGCTCAGCAGGGAGCCTGCTTTTTGCCCTCCTCTCTGCCTACTTCTCTGCCTACTTGTGATCTCTGTCTGTCAAATAAATAAATAAATAATCTTTTTTTAAAAATGGAGTAAATATAATCCCAGAAGAAGAAAAGGGAGATAAAAAGGCAGAAGAAATACTTCAAAAACATAGTTGTCTTGACCTTTGATTAAGCCTGTCCAGGAGGAAAAACGAAAAAGCTACAAATTCTGTTTTGGGGACCTGTAAAATTTACATGTGGACTGTATATTAGGTAACATAATCTGGTCAATGTTAGATTTCCTGAGTGTGCTGCTACTGTGGCTATGTAGGAGAATGCCCTTGGTTTTAGAAAATGCATGCTGAAGCATCAAGGGGTAACGTTTCATCGTGTCTGGTAAGGTTCAGGGGAAAGAAATGTCTTCCCAATGGCTCACCTAAAATAAAACGTGTGCTGTGTGCATGTGAATGAGGAAGTGGGTATAGAGAAAAAGGTAGAAACCCAGTGTGGCCAAATGTAAACCTTGGGTGAATCTGGGTCCATGGTCTTCTGGGAGACATGGACATGCTCCTCCAGGCTCTCTCTTCAAGGAAGGAGAGCGGTCAGCAGACAGCCTCCAGCTGTCAGCATCTGCAGGGTCTGCCTCTGCTGTGGAGAGCGGCCTCACTAGAGTCCTGCTTTTCCCATGGCGACCGCATCCAGTGACAGAGAGTGTGAGGCACAAAGGGCCAGTCATGCTGCTAGCACGGGACCTCTAGGAGCCTGACCTGAACCAGAGCTCCCCCAGGGTTCACAGAGGCTTTGTCAGGGCCCATCATCATCTGACTTCTCTTCTGCCTGACCCTCCTTCTCAACCCTCCTTGCCTAGGTGTTGATCCCTAATGAACACCTCGAATCCATGATGAAGAAGTAAGAAGAACCTTCAAAATGAGAACACTGCATAGTAACAAAGCCTACCATGTTTAGGATTAAAATCTGAATCCCTGACAGCCAGACTAATCTTTTCTCCATGCAAATCGGAATCATGTAGATTTCCATTGATATTTATCTCCTTGAATCTGAAGGAAGAGGAGAACCTATGTATTTTGCCCAGTTTTGCTTTCCCCATCCTGAATTGCAACATCAGGTTGATGAGGTGCCTGCTGTCCAGACCACAGAAGCATTAGCTACACTGTGTGGCAGGCAGAGCAACGCAAGTCTTCGAAGTGACTTACTTCAAAAGCCAAGAACCAGAAATTCAAATAAATTTCAAATAAAAGCTAAAAAAACTAGAATAATCATACAAAATTTTAAACCCAGAAGTTTCTCTTGCTTAAATTACTTTCACACTCCAATTTAAACTCAGAAACATTATGCTGCTGTCACACTTCTTTGTTCTCCTAAAGAAAAAAAAAATCTGTATATAGCTGACAAAAAATAGGAACCTGTCTGCCAGCAAGTTCTCTATTCATGTCTAACATACTGTAGAGTCTATGCAGAACACATGGTCTTTAAACACCCAAAAGCCTCTTCTTTACTGGCTTAACACTGCAGTATGTTTCTCCAGCATGTTTGCACTACCTACATGTCTTGCATAAGCATGAATTCCTTTGGATGTTTGAGTCGTGCAGTATTTTCACATGCTTTGATGTTGCACATATGAGAATTATCATCTACATTTTAAGAGTGCAGTTCCTTGTGCCTTCAGTATTGAATTTAATACTGCTCAACTGCCATGATTTTAAATTTCATCCAACAGAATGTCAATAATGTCTCTAACAGAAGTTTGACATATTTCGTTTTCTCAAATATGGAGTTGGCGTAGCAGCTAAATTAGAAATTTCTGGGTGCATTTTTGAAAACTAATTCAGCGTGAAAATTATTAGTGACTTAGATTTGTGTGTCAAGTATTTTGGTTTTCCTTATTTTCTTATCCAAAAAGAACTGTTGCTTCAAATCAAATAAACTTCCAAGTGGCAAGATCCATTCTGTCTGTTGGAACTCAAAGTAATCCTCATCCTAATGTGATTTTCTTTATTTCAGATGAGACCCATTGGCCACGATGGCTATCATCCCACTTCTGTTGCTGAGTGGCTGGATTCCATTGAACTAGGTGACTACACCAAAGCCTTTCTGATTAATGGCTACACGTCGATGGACCTGTTGAAAAAAATCTGGGAGGTTGAACTTATTAACGTAAGTTGGTCTTTTAAAGATACCTTACCCATTCAACACTTGGTAAATGAAATTCCCGTTGTAGGCAGGTTAATATTTTCTTTCTTTAATACTATTTGACATCCATCAGCAATTTACAGATATGCCTTCTGCTTTAAATATACATCTGTCTTGGTTCCAGTCAAGCTCCATGCTTACTGTCTTTCAAAGTTTTGATGTGGGGAACGAGGAGGACTCTCAGGGTGTTTTGCGTTATCCAAGAAAACTTCCCAAGCGTTTGGAGGATTTCCATTGTAGAAAATTTAGTCTGCTCAGGATATGGTCATGATAACAAATAGGCTCCCATCGTGATCTTGTTCGTATTCACTGTTAAAGATTAGAGTTCTCAATTTTAGTTTCCTATCTCTATTATGTTTCCTTGTCTCTATTCCTTGGCCACATATATAAACCCCAATCTCGAAGACACTGCTTTTGTTCTTATTAATAATAATAGCTGCTGTAATATCAAAATTTTACTATCCAGAGCTTGTATCTAATCTTAAGTTGTCTCTGTTTTATTTATATACTTGGCATAGATTTTCCATGAAAACTGGTCAACATATGTTACTGTGTATTCAAGCCCAGAGAGATCAACTAGATCTGTATAAATGGCCTTAATACTGGTATTTATTTCATTTTGACTGTTCGTTGACATCCAATGGCATCAAGGAATGAAAGAATGAAGAAGTAACATATAATCATCATGCCTTCACATTATCTTTGACATCCTGAACATTTCTTCTCCAAAATGAGTGAAAAATCCCTTAATCTTTTAGATAATTTATTAGATTTGAATTTTATATTCTAAAACTTTAAGAAACACTCATAACCTGAAAGATAAGGCAAATAAATTTCTGCCTGTTCGAAAGAGATTCGTTCTACTCTTTATGCCACTTTCTCTCCACAAGTCCAGTCACTGCCTATTGCATGCCATTAATTATTTTAAATTATTGTTATTAGTAGTAACTAATTATTCTCTGCTTTTAAAAGTCTGTCTTAAAAATAATATCTTTTCCAGAACATCTCATAAAAACTGTCCTTTGATCTAAAAATCACGGTAAATGGACAAATTCTTGGCTCCTTCTTCTAATTTGCCATCAGTTACTCTTTGCTTTCTGTCCTTACTCCCTCACAAAAGCTATCATTATTTCTGCAGAAACTCACTGTCTGACTGAAAGCCTCTGATTAATTTGTTCTTAGCTTGTGTGGCAACACAGTGGAACTCATGGAGTGTGTGTTGTATTCTGGTCGCATGCAGGAGATTTAAGTTCTCCACCAAGAATCCAGGACTCATCTGATGGCTATGGTTAGCCATATGTTAAAGAGAGACCTTCCATAGATCAAACAAACTTGTTTCCAATTTGGTGACATTCTAGTCAATTATACAACTTGACAAATATCTCTGCACAAAGTCTTCCAGATAATCTTGTTCCCCACTGAAGAACAAATACTTAGCACATGAGTCACTCGCTTAATGGGCATTAGCAGTAATCCCTCGCTGAGAAGAAGGGATTCCAATAGAAGTCTACTATAAAATGTTTTCTTTGAAGCAAGGATCATTGCAGCAGGCCTAGAAGTCTCTCAAAATCCAAATGCTGGGGCTAACGTTTAAGGTGTGAGCTGGGACCCACACTTTTCCCAGCACTGGGGGCACCAGCAGCCTAGGGATCCCTGTTCAGTCACTGTGTCCCTTTGTGGATGATTGCAATGACTGTAGGTCAGTGAGACTCTGAGGCCCCAGGCTTACTGCCAGGGCTCAGGGACTGATCTACCACCACCCACAGGCCAACCAGCCTGGAGTTGGGACAGAAGAATAGCCTTTTTCGTGCATACAGACTCTTTAAATATTTTCCCTTTAGCTACAGGTGCTGTAATAAAATCTGTCTTCATTCCTGTGAGAAGCCGCTATCACAAGCATTGTCATCAGAACTGGAAAAGACAGTCACTGCGTCTTAGATCTTGAGGCCAATTCTTCTGGCCTGGAGTACATCTGCATCTGATATCAACCCAGTATATTTTCCTAAAGCTGATAGTATTTAAAGTTTGTGACATCTTTATGGTCAAGTTCACACTCTTGAGGAGGCTTTGCGAGTCGTTTAATTCCATAGATATATTTATTATAAACAAAAATGGATCTGTACTTTTAGACTTGGAAATCAGAGAACAAAATTTTTATGCTCCCCAGAACTGCTATGAGGGTGATGCATTTGATGATTCTGGGTTCTTGGGTTTTAAAATGAAAGAAAGGCACAAATGTGTGCTTTCTGGCTTACAAAGCTTTAGACTAGTCTCAAATTCAAGGGTTTAATTTATCCCAACTAATGAGGGAAGATGTCCAAATATAAAATATTCTCATATATAATATATGGGCCCAGTAATTCTATATTAAGTACCCATAATTTGTTGTTTTCTAGCCTGAAGGGAATGTGCAGTCACTTTGATTTAAAAAGCAAAGCTTTTTAGAGAAATTCATATCCTGACTCTTTGTAATGAGTGGCTCATTTTAAGAAAGCCATTTGGCTTCAATAACTGTTGTTCTATGTAAAGAGAAAAGTGCAAGGTAAGGGGCTGTCTTTGGTACAGGGGGCTACTGGTGGAGGGGAGGAGAAAAGAGGGTGAGGAGGCTGGCTGCTGCTATAATTATAAATACGTTTAGCATCATTAAATAATATTGATGAAACCTCCAATTTCACATGATATTTTTCTTGATATTTGAAAATAGTGTGACAGTCTCAGTGAGTATAAGTTTATTCAAAGTATTTTCATAAAGAGATGAAAACTATACAAAATTCTGATTTGAAAAGTACAAATGCACCGGAAATTATAAAAAGACCCCAAAATCCCTTTTTATTTTTTTTTTTTTTTGTGGAGTGCATTATTGCCATAACCTAATGAAAATATGAAGATTTTGGTCATAAAACTACCCAAAGTATAGGGATGAGGGAGATTAATAGAAATCTCATTTCTTAATATCAGCATTCTCAGCCGTGGAAATCAAGCAGAAAGAAACTTTTAAGACATAGGTTTTACAGGCCCATATGTGTCTAGACTTAGAGAATTTAGATGCCAATAATTATTCCTTTTATTCCCTAATCTATGCTTCATACACAGAAGCTCTTTTATTAACAGCTTTGTTTTGTCTGTGTCTGCTACTATCATTAATAACATCATTAATACTACTCTTATTTTTGTATTGATATTTTAGTGTTATATGAATATATTGAGAGAGATTGTCAGGCAAGTTGTTCCCTGTGCAGATGCTAGCTGGATAAACCTCTTGCTTGAATTACAGTCCTCTCCAAGGCTTGTTGAGAGAACTAAACACTAGTTAACCGTGCATTAGTACATGAATTTTCTTTACTCAGAAAGTTACTCAGGCCTTGTACAAGGTATTACCAAGTTTACACAGAAGTTCCTACTGCTATGGATAACCTCATCAAAAAAGTATGACAATTAATAACTATTATTAATATTTAATGATTTATTTTACCACTGAGTACCTACCAAGAGGATTTTGGTTAGATGAGATTAATTTGAACACTGTCCAGCTTATTAATGTGTGAATCTTAGTATAGAGCAAGTCACAAATTTCTTCCTATTGGCTTTCACCAATGCTTACGATACCCTACAATATGGATAATGATAAAACACCCACCAAGGTGCGTCTGGGTGGTGCGGTCAGTTAAGCATCTGACTTGGTTTCAGCTCAGGTTGTGGTCTCAGAGTCGTGAGATCTCGCCCTAGGTAGGGCTCCATGCTCAACACGGAATCTGCTTAAGACTCTCTCTCCTTCTCCCTCTTGCCCCTCCCCACCCCACCCCTCCCCACTCTCTCTCTCTTTTTCTAAAATAAATAAATCTTAAAAAAGAAAAGTAGCCACCAAAAGAACAAAATTAAAATCAGCTTTAGTGCATCCTTAATTCTCTGTTCGTAAGTACAAGAATAACTTTAAAAATCTAACTACCGTGGTTAGTTGTGTTTTAAATACCTTCGGGTAGAAACAAAATAATTAAGGTAGCAATACTCATATGTGTCCCAAGAAAATCATTTGACTTATATTTGTAGCAGCAAATTGATTAGAAGATCATTTACTTCGTGTCTAATAGCTGCTGAAACTATACTTACATTACCCATTCATTTAGGACTGTCAAATTTTTCTGGCTTTTGGTTTTTCAGTTTTTGTTTTCATTTTGCTTTGTCTTGTTTGGTTTTTTTTGCAGTGTTGTTGATTTAATTACTACCTTTCCAGGGAAATTTGTGATAATCTAATCACTTGGAGATGTACTAAGAATCTTTCAAACTTAACATTCTAATTTTGTGTTAAATCCTTGTGTGACTTTATTTGCTTTAAATGCTATAGAAATACAGTATCAGTATCAAGTTTAGACTCATTACTTGCTTTGATGTTTTTTATTTCATGATCAGCATTATAAACTCTCACTCCTACCTACCATACCCTCCCTGCTTGTAACTGCAATTAAATTTACTCCCTAAAAGTTTTTTTTGCATCGTGCATGTAAGTACGTGTGTACGTGTCTGGGTACACATATCGGTTAAAGGCAAATAGTAACTCATACTCCCAACCAAGAAGAATAACCAGCAAATTCACAAATTGCAGGGGATGTAAGGGGAGGGTAAATGTTATAATTCCATTTCCAAACCAATTATTTTAAGTAAAAGGTTATGCCTTCACTATAGGACATTAATAAATGAGAAAAACATTCATATTTCCACATCAGGGAGGCTACATCGTTCAACACTTCAAATGTTAACAACTTTAATGAAAGCCAAAGGCTTTAACTAAATAACTGGATATGAGTATTCAAGTGTAGAACAAACTATAAATTCTCCGTGGATGTAAGAATTCCACTTCCATCCACATACAGTACACCCAGCTCCTCACAAGACTTGGGGACTGCTAGGCACAACCTCTGAGCTTCAGACTCACGCAGATCTGTATCAGCTAAAGCCCCGGACTCCATCCCCCTCACTCACTGCATCTGAACTGCAAGCTCTTGCAGGAATTCTCTGGAAGCTTCCCTCACATGGCTAAGTTTGGGGAAAAGCACCCTTCTCCCTTCCTTACATGAGAGGAGCAGTCATCCCCAAACACATGCTCACTTTCCAGTGATTTTTAGCCCTTTCCTATCTGGCCTGGGGAGTGGTGATGGGCTAACACTGGTACTTTTGGCTCGGCTGTCTTTCCCCACATTTTGCATATCCGCGCCTATCAGGCTGCTCTCGACTTTAGAGCCTTGACCTACACTGAAATCAGATCATACTACCTAGAATACACTGAAACATGAGAACTTCACTGGAAACAATACAGCTTTTCTTTTGTATCCAAAGAAAATTTACATATTTGTGATGCCTAACGGTCAATATGATGGAATAGGCATTATTGAAGTGTTGATGCTAGAATTAGCGCACACACACACACACACACACTCACACTCATACCGAAACTAAACAAGGTATTTGGACCTGAAGAGAACACTCAGCAAAAATGAATTTCATGAAGAATTAAAACCCTCTGATTATAGCCATTTATGAACCACCTCTGTACAAAAAGGAAAATCACGTTCTATCTAGAAATGTCTGCCTTTAAAAAGGTTATCTAAGTGGACAACTGCTGTTTGTTTCCTTCCCCACCCCCACCAGATGTCATTCACTCTTCCCCTGATTAAAAATCAAAGCATTCTTAATTTCCTCTGAAGAAGCCTCCTATAATCTTCCATGCCTGAACATAGGACCCAAGCCAAGCTCAGCCTCCCAGCCTTCTCCCCAACCCTCATGGGCTGCACAGGAATCTTCATTAGAATCATTAATTCTTCATAACTGGAGGGTCCAATGGAAAATGAAAATATGGGACCCTTTATTTAAAAATTATTAAAAGATTTTTTAAAAGTGCCAGCAGCGCATTAAGCTGAGCACAGATTCCTTCAAACGGCAGCTCCTTGCATAGCCTCATAGGTCACACAACCCACGAAGCCCTCCCTGCTCTTCATTCCTTTGTGTGGAACTGTATTTCCATCTGCCATCATTCTCCTGTACTAGCTCTTCCTTTAACATTTTTTATGGTGTGGGCCGCTGGTAAAAGGACTTTATTTTCCAAAGCTGTTTTTGCTGAGTATAGAATTCTAGTGTAACAGTACTTCAGAGATGTGGATCCACCATCCTCTCCTGCATTATTTCTGAGGCGACATCTGCTGTTATCCTTTCTTTTTTTGGTTTTGTTGTTGTTGCTCTTCCTCTGTATATAACTTGTCTTTTTTTTTTCCTTTGACTTTATTACTGGTTTTGAGCAATTTGATTATGATTAATCTTGATGACATTTTCCTCATATTTCTTGTGTGTAAATGATCTTTGAGCTTCTTAGATATGAGGTCTGTAACTTTCATTAACTTTGGAAAAGTTTTGGTCATTCTCTTTTTATTTTTTTCGTTTCCCTTTAAATTCTTATATTTCTCCTTTTTCCCTCAACTTTTCAAAATTTTTATATGGACACACAAAAATCCATATAAATCATAAGTGTATTTATTGCTTAATGAATTTTCACCAAAAAATTACCCACCTGTAACTAGCGCCCATAACAAGAAATTGAAAATCGCCAGCACCCAAAAGGTGCCCTCCAATCACTAGTGTCTTTAAGAGCAGAGTTCAGTGCGTTTGTTTTCGGACAGTTTGTTCTCACATGGAGCTTCTTTCATCTGCATCACACTGAATGTAGTTTTAGGACAGTACCTTCATTCTCATTGTTGTGTGACATCCTGAATTTGTTTTTATGTCTTCATTAACAAATAAATCACAAATCATACAATCTGCTCATTTTAATATATTCCAGTTATGCAATCTTCACCACCATCATTTTTATTGTAGTCAAAAACACATAAAATTTGCCACGTTAAGCCCTTTTAAGCATAAGTACAGTGGTATTTACACACATTGTTGTGCAGCAGATCTCTAGAGCGTTTCATCTTGCAAAACTGAACCTATGTCCATTGAATAATTCCCCTATTTCCCCTCTCCCCACTCCTTGCAACCACCATTCTGCCTTCTAAGAGTTTGATTGCTGCTCTAGATGCCTCACATAAGTGGTATCATGCAGTATTTGTCTTTTTATGACTAGCTTATTTCCATTAGCATAATGTCATCAAAGTCCATCCATGTTATAGTATATGACAGGATTTCCTTCTTTTTAAGGCTGGATAATATCCATGGTATGTATATATCACATTCTCTTTATCCATTCATCTGTTGATAGACATTTAGGTTGCTTCCACCTTTTGATTTTTTTGATTATGGACAACGCCCCTGTAGACATCAGTGTGCAAATATCTCCTTGAGATCCTGTTTTCAGTTCTTTTGGATATATACCTAGAAGATGGATTACGGGGTCAAATGGTAATCCTATTGTTAAATTTTTGTAGAACATCCACACAATTTTCGATAGTGGCTGATCCATGGATGTTTCTTAAAGTGTTATCTGCTCCGCCATACTCTCTCTCCTCCGCTTTGGAAACTCCAATCATGTATATTACGCTATTTGAAGTTGGGCCACAGCTCCTCAATGCTCTGTTCATTCAATATCTTTCTCTCTGTGATTCATTTGGATGGTCCCTATTGTATAACTTCACGTTCACTAATCTTTTCTTCTTGTACTATCTAATCTGCTAGTATTAACACCCAGTTTTTTTTTATCTCAGTGATTATAGTTCTAATCTTCAGAATTTAGACATGAGTCTTTTTTATATTTTTCCATATCTCTATTTAACATGCTCAATCTTTCTTCTAACTTATTGAACATATGGAGTGCAGTTATAATAACTGTTTTAATGCCCTCATCTTCTAATTCCAATATCTGTGTCAGTTTCGGATTGGTTTCAGCTGATTGATTTTTCTCCTCATTGTTCTTGGCATGCCTGGTAATTTTTATTGCATGCCAGATGTTATTAATTTTACTTTGTTGGGTGCTGGATATTTTTGTATTCCTGTAGCTATTCTTTTTTTTTTTTTTTAAAGATTTTATTTATTTATTTGTCAGAGAGAGAGAGGGAGAGAGAGCAAGCACAGGCAGACAGAATGGCAGGCAGAGGCAGAGGGAGAAGCAGGCTCCCTGATGAGCAAGGAGCCCGATGTGGGACTCGATCCCAGGACGCCGGGATCATGACCTGAGCCGAAGGCAGCTGCTTAACCAACTGAGCCACCCAGGCGTCCCTCCTGTAGCTATTCTTGAGCTTTGTTCTGGAACATAGAAAAGTTCCTTGGATATACTCTGACCCTTTCAGGTCTTGCTTTGAAGATTGTCTAGCAAGCCCAGAGCATCATTTAATCCATGGCTAATACTTCTACTACTGAGGCAAGATGCCTCTGAGTATTCTCTCCATGCCCTGTGGGTTTCCAGATTTCCCAGTCTGAAGAGTGCAAACTATTATCAACCCCATTTGAACTCTATATCCTATTCCCACTGATCTTTTCAGGTACTTTTGTTGTTGTTGTTGTTGTTGCTGTTGTTGTTGTTTTTAATCTGGCCTCAAAAGGTTTCCTCATATGCATGTGCTGATCAGTACTCTATCCTCTCTACTATTCTGCCCAGAACACTGCAGCCCCTTCAGTCTCTTTAGACCCTCATCTCCATCCTCTCAATTCAAAGAGTCTTCCAGGTTCCCTGGAGTCCACTTCCTGCACCATGGCCTGGAAATTCTCTTAAGGGGGTCAGCTGGGACAACTGTAGGTCTCTGTCTGTTTCTCTTCTCCCAGGGATCAATGTCCTTCATTGCTTCATTCCAACCTCTTAAAAATCAATATTTCATATATTGTGTCAGGATTTTTAGTTGTTTCAGGTGAAAGCAAGGTGGGGATAAATCCAATCCCTGTTAATCCATCTTGGCCGGAAGCCCAAACCCATGCTACTTTTGGTAATCCCTACAGGCTAGAGCCCACAGCTGAACAATTGAATCAAAATCTTTGGTGATGGCATCTGGGCACCAGGAGTTTTTAAAAGCTCCCCAAGTGATTTTAATGTGCTGCCTGGGTTGAAAACTCCTTCTGTAATCAGTGGGGAGCCATTTAAAGGATTTTAATCAGGAGAATAACATGATCAGAAGAGTAGGTAGGGGCCAGAAGCCAACACACTCACGAAGCAATAGCTGACTGGGAGGCAAGGAGCTGACTCAGCCGATTCTGATGTGCAGCTCTCTGGAGCCACAAATGCATTAGTCATGACAGCAGTAAAATCCGTGCGTCTCCGTAGAGCCTGGGAGTAACCCTCAATTGGAAGTACATAAATACAGAGTCCAGTTTTCATTGTTAGAGGCCTACATATCAAGAATGGGTAAATTATAGCCAATGCTCAAAGGAGGTTGGGACAAATACAATACACTTCAGAAATGCTTTTCAATAGTGACTAAGACTTTTCAGTTTGATCCTTACAAGGCTAAGGCCTGGTTATGTAAAAAAAAAAAAAAAAAATGTACTTACGGTTTATAAAGTAAAGGCAGGACACATGGTATGTGTCAGGGTTTCAAGTGCATCCTCTCTTCTTTCATCTGTACATTGAAATCAGGTCACTCAACTTGGAGTCCTGTATCTGCCACTCGGTATGGGACCTTCCGTCACTTACCACCTCTGGACCTCAGTCTCTCATTGGTAAATAGGAGATAACAGTATCCACCCCACCGGCTTCATAGGTTTTCTGTGAGACTCAAAATCACATGAGAGCTTTTTATTATCCAGCCCTTTTTTCATCCCTCCCTATTTTATTGTTCTTTTGCCTCTCTTTCTTTCTCTCTTCCCCAGCTCTGTCTCCCAGAGTTAGGCTCGGAGCTGGCCAGCTCCCCTGGAGCCTGCTCTCACCCCTTAGGTGCCATTTGCTTCTTACTGTCAGCACTCACCTGCTGGGACCTAGAAAGCCCTGTTCCATGCCAATCTGGTCTCTAGGAATACACTGCTCGGCCTCTCTCTCTTGCCCCCTTCCCAACTCCAACCCCTCTCTGCTGTGCTGGCCTCTTAACCTCCCCCCACGAAGACCCCCAGCGGGTATCATCTTTCCCTACCAGCCCTGCCCAAACCCTCACTGCTTAGTGCTCCTCTAAATCTGCACTCCTGGGGTGGGCGAATGTCGGGTGGAATGACTCTCTCGGCCTCTTTCAGGATAAAGCCGCTGAGGATCTTCCCCCACCTTTTTCTCCCTAACAACACTTAGGTACAGAATTGCTAGTTTCTTTTGTTTTTTTTTCCCCCCAACCACATAGCATAGACTCTTGACTCAGCCACACTACTCTTCTTTATTCTTGAAACAGAACACCTTAGGGCAGAGCAGGGGTGTAGCTCAGAGGTTAGGGATGTACTCATTCTCAACTTACTGTCTTTAATCTTAAAACCTTAAAGCCTGTTGCAAAGTTTCAGCTTGATGCTCCATAAGCGTGGGAACTTCTGACTGCTTTTTGAACTAGTTGATATTTTCTCTACATTTAAATTGCTTCTTTTAAATATATAGTGTTATTAATTATAATGAAGTCACTTAACTTTTTATTCTGCATTTTGCTCAGGTTTCTAACAGCTTTGAAGACTTTTGTGTCTTTAAGAAATCTATGGAGATATTTAGGGCAGAGCCTGTTGCTAAGGAGATTCGTGTATGCTTCAGTTAAATAGATAAATACAGTAAATTGGCTTTGTGCTTCTAGGAGCTTTGAGAGGGGAAAAAGTCTAATGGATTATTCCTATAGTGCAGAAAATAAAACGGACAAAATCCTCCATAAAATGCAAATAAACTTTTCATGCTATCCTGATGGAGAAATGCTTTGGGTCTTCCTTGGGAGATCTGATCTCATACTGAAAAGATAAATCTCTGTCTTAGAGGAAATGGAAGCCAAAGAGGTATTTTTGTTAAAAGAAAATTATTAGGAATTTTGAAACTTGACATATGAGCTATGATGGAGGAGATGACAATAAATAAAGACTCAGAGTAAATCATAAAGATTAACATTTTTACTGAAGTAAGTATGCAAGATTAGTGCTAGAATCAGCCCACCATGAAAATAATTCAAAAAGCTGGAAAGGAGAGATATTAGGTAGGTGATTTTTGTAGCTTGGGATTTATATCTGCTTAAAAGATGTTTAAGATTGATTTAGAGTTTAAGTCTAGCTATTTTGCTAAAGAGATATGTTAAGTTAGAATATCTGTGGTCTCAAATTATTTTTGAACTCAAGCAAAAAGCTATTACCTTGAACCTCTCGAAAGCATGTAAAACTGTACAAACCTTATGCCTGGCACCCTGCCGCCACCTAGTGGCAGCATACCTGAAGTACATCTGCAGAAACATTGCAAATTCAGTGCTAGTTTTATATCAATCCCTGTTTATAATATTAATATAATAAAACACGAAACGGGAGAATTTTAATTTTATAAACATAAAACTCTAAATTCAAACACCATAAGCCTAAAGCTGTATGACAAAATAGGAAAAACCCTCTGCTGTGCATTTCATCAATTAGATTAATTTGGGATAACAGTGCCCTTTTAAATGTGTTTGTGTACATGTGTTTAACATATAAATATATATATTCTCTAGGAGAGTCTTACTTTGATATAAACTGCTTTGGGGGATAATTAGATTTTCTAAAACTTAAATAGGATCATTATCTTCTTAAAAATTTGATTTCATGGTAGCTGTGGGAAAAAATACAGTAAGTATTTTATAGACTTTACCCTCAAAAGAACTTCCAGACTAATGGGGAAGATGGCCATTTATACTAGATGTAAGAAAGAAAGTACTATTAAAAACAAAATATAAAGTGGTCTCTATATCCCAAATTGGAACACAGGGTCTTCTTCTGAAGAGAGTGGAGGTGGGCAGGAGAAAAGGTGAGATGGGGGGACCAAGAGAGTAAACAGCAAGCATCAATAGTAAAAGTATAGAGGCTCTAAAATCAGTCTTCCAGGGTTTAACTGCCCATTTTATTTCTGATTATTTAACTACCTTATGCAAGTCACTTAACCTTCTCTAATTTTACCTCTAAAATTTCCTTGCCTCTAAAATTTGAATAATAATATTATCTATCTTCTAGATAATCTTGTCTTCAGGATTAACTGAAATAACCTAGTAGAGCATTTTGTACAATGCTTTGCAAATAGGAAACCCTCCATCTTTGTTTCATGGCAGCCAAATGGAGGGGCAGCTTCCAAATTCCCCAGATTTATGGGACACATTATCAGTTTTCCATTGCCACAGCAATGCTATGCAACAATATGTCTGAAAATGCAGGGGCTTAAAGCAATAAGCATTTGTTTAGCTCACAAGTCTGTGGGTCAGTAATTTAGGCTGGACTTGGCTCAATTTCTTTTGATCTCACATCTGGCAGTGGGCTCTGGTCTGCTGATCTGGATGGTGGCAGCTGAGACAAGTGGGGCAGCCTGGCTCTACTCCAGGTGCTCCATCCTCTAACATGCTCTCCCAGGCACGACCTAGGGCAAAGACAGAAAGAAGCAAAAATATGCAAGCCCATTTTCAAGCCTCTGCTTGCATCCTATCTGCTCATGGTTGGCCAAAGGAGCCATGACGAGGTCAGAATTAAGTTGAGAGGCGAGGCTAGAGTTCATCTCTTTACAAGATGAGCTGAAATGCATAGTAAATAGCTTGGATGCAGGTCAGGATGAAAAATTGGGACTATTAGTGCAATCAGTCCACCACAAAAGAGAAGTTTTGATTAGAGAAGAGAGAATTTTATAAGTATGGATGCACTTATCATTGTTTCTGAACCTTCAATCAAAATACATGAAATCAAAACCATCTTGGAAAATCTCCAATGATTAGTGTTGCTAAAGTGTGGGGGCCCACAGGGGGAAAAATAGATAGGGTACTGTATTAATGGACATGGGGCTCAAATGTATGGAAATTTTTTTTTTCTTTTTTAAAGATTTTATTCATTTATTTGTCAGAGAGAGAGAGGGAGAGAGAGCAAGCACAGGCAGATAGAATGGCAGGCAGAGGCAGAGGGAGAAGCAGGCTCCCTGATGAGCAAGGAGCCCGATGTGGGACTCGATCCCAGTACGCTGGGATCATGACCCGAGCGAAGGCAGCTGCTTAACCAACTGAGCCACCCAGGCGTCCCTGTATGGAAATTTTGAGGACAGGACTTGCCCCATATTTAACAAGTAGAGGATAGTAACATGGATGATAAACACACTGTATAATAATGGATTTGCTAGATCTATAAAAAGATGAAAAATTGGTGAATTAATTGGCCATGAAACTAAATTATTTTAGAAAATTAAATCCTAAAGTATTTGTCTAATGGAAAATCATTCTCATGCCTTGCTCAAGTATTTGTTGCATACCAACTCTTTGCTCAGAGTGAGTATGCAACCAATATTTTGGAGGAGGAAGAAAATTATACATTTAAGTTTAAAAACTGCCTCCATAAGATATAAAGAACTGTCAAATTCAATAATAAAAGGTAGGCAGCCAAATAACATAATGAATATATGAACACACCCCGGAGTGGTTCCTAATAAGTCGTATCCCTGTCTAATCACCTCCCTTCGAGTGCAGGTAGAACTTACGACTTGCTTTTCACCAACAGAATAAGCAAAGGTGATGGGATATCAGTTCTATGATTACCTTAATGACGAGTTTTTTTCATTGAATGTAGTTCCTTAGGTTAATTGCCTCCGCTAGACAGACACAAGAGTAATAGCAATAGTAACAATTATACAGTAGCAGGAGTTTCAGTACATTGTCCTCCATCTTCCTCTTCATGAAATGTCAGTTTTGCTGACGATTTTGTGCTCAGATCTCCTCTCTTCAATGTTAGGCTCTTGGACAGTATCACCTATGGAAAGACTTCAGCTGGCACCTTCGGGTTGATGGCTGTCAAGCACACATCTATGGCTTTACTCCTGACGTCCAGTCTCCTGGTTTATGCATCTCCAGGTTCTTATTCACCTTCCTTCTCCCAGTGAATAAGAGGTGCTCTGGTGCTAGACTTGACAACAAGATTTTCATCCTGGCTCTGCCTTCTTGTTAACCACCATGAGCTCCATTAGATTGCAGATATATTTCATTTACTCCTGTATCCCCAGCTCTTAGAACACTGCCTAGCACGCTGATAGTGGCAAATAAATATTTGCCGGCTGACCCAAGGATGCTTATGTATGAAGCAGGGTTCCAACCACTGTCATATGCTGACACATTTCATCCCACCTTAATCCTAGGAGATGCGCACCATGGACACTCCCATCTGATACACTGCAGTGTGCTGAATGTTTGCTTTCCCCCACCCCGCACCAAAGTTACACGTTGAAACCCTGATCCCAAAGTCATGACATTTGGAGGTCGAGAATTTGGGAGGTCACTAAGTCATGAGGGTGGAGACCTCATGAAGGGATTATGGCCCTTATAAGAAGAAACCAGAGAGTTAGCTCACTTTTCACCATGTAAGGACACAATAGGAAGCAGGCAGTCTACAACCCAGAAGAGGGTCCTCACCAGAGTTCCACTGTGCTGCACACTGATCTCGGCCTTCCAGCCTCCAGAACTGCAAGAAATAAATTTCTGTTGTTTATGCCATTTACTTTATGGTAACTTGTTATAACAGCCTCAGCTGACCCAGATGAAGTAGTGTGAAAGGAACTGGTTGAGTTTTAATGAGAGAAGCCATCAGTCCTTTTTATTTTACATTCACCAATGTCTTGTACCTTTAAAGGAGCTGGACTGTGCTGGTCTCGAAACAGAGTCACATCTAACAACAGAATGAATAGAACACACACAAACTTTCCCCTCATGTTCTCACCCTAATAGAGCAATTTTCCAACAATGGTAGCCTTGATGGCTGCCTAAGAGAGTTCTTTTTCTTCCTGGTGGCAGCCACTGGATTACACATGTTCCTCAAGATGAAAGCCTGAGGTACTTTGCCGTAAATAAGCCCGTATCACCACCACACACACAGACGCGCACATCCAGACAAAGAACAGAGAGGGTGGCTCTGTTAACACCTCCCAAATGCCAAAACTGAACTACCCACTGTCCTTCAGAAACTGTACTGAAGAAAAGTCCCTTCAGAAGCTGTACTGAAGAAAAGTCTATGCCCAAGCTACTTTGTGCACTGGTCCTTGAATGCCTAGAGAGTTGGGACAAGATGGAAAGGCTCAAAGTAACTAAGCAGACCCCACATAGTACTATTTCCTCCACAGTCTCCTGCAAAAGTAGGTAAAGAAACCATCCCTCACATGCATCTCCTTGAGACTGGTGCAGCAGAAAAGAGCAAGTTGCAAAGCAAAAGTCACCTGAGAGAACTGAGTCATTCTCACTTCCTGTGGACCACGGTGACCAGATAATCAGCTGACCTAGAACTTCACCAAGAAATGCAGGAGTTGATGCTTTGGATTGAGAGTAAGGGAGGAGAGAGTTGTAGAGCAAATTTAGAAATGCAGAGAAGCACCAGAGGGTAAGCAGACTTGGGTGGCAGGGTGGGGAAAAGGCAGGACTCAGAGTGAGATAGGCCAAATTCAAGCGCTGGTTCCTTACTTCCTCTGGGGAAACACACTTAACCTTATAATAGCCCCTTTATTTATTTGGGTTTGTCCTTGTCACCCCCACCCCTGCCAGACACCAAACTCTTTGAGGACCTGTAGGCTCAGCTGTATGTCCACCCCGAACGCCCTTCACAGGATGGGTACTTAAATATATTCGTAGACCACATTGCTGTCAAAGGAAGAGTGGGGAAAGAAAGAAAGAGCCACAGGAAGCGAAATTGTCAAAGTCAAACTTCACTTACCTGATGGTGGAGGGCCTAGAAGAAGCAACCATTTGTGGCTATGAAGAAATATAGTCAGGGTGAGAGGGACAGAAAGTGACTCGATCTTAAGAAAGCTGGTCGGAAATGACTTCCAGGAGGTGTCATCTGGGCAGAGATCTGAATGAAATGTGGGAATAAGCCATGCAAAAGATCAGCCGGCCAGACTGAGGGAACAGCAACTGCAAACACCCTGAGGCAGGACCATGCTTGGCCAGTCTGAGGACCAGGGAGGAAGCCAGCATGGCTGTCATGGCAGAAGCACAGGGGCAAGGCTGGCGGGAAGTGATGTCAGAGATGCCCCGGTCATGTGGCTTATGTAAGAGGATTGAATTATATTCAGAGTGGAAGTGGAAGCCTTCAGAGGGGGTCAGAGTAAGAGAGTGTGATGTGGTTTGGTTTATGTTGTAAAGGCTCATTTCACTGCTGTGGGAAGGACAGACCTGGGGCAGAGGCGTGTCAGCAAAGGGAGAGTGAAAATCAGGCTCAGAGCCTCTCCTAGTAGCTGAGGCAAAAGATGATGGTGCCTTGCACTGAAGTTGTAGTGAAGACAACAAATCAGGATAGACACTGGAGACAAAGCTGGTGCATTAGACATTGACTACAAATGAGAGAAATTGAAGATAAGCCAAAGGTCCTTGGCCTGAGCTATTTCCTTAGCTTGGGAGTATTTAGGAGGAAAAATTGGGGAGGAGACATCAAGAGTTTTGTCCAACATGGTTAAGTTTGAACTATCTACCACACATTCCAAGTAGAAATGTCTAGAAGCCATTTTACAGTTTATAAATATATAAAATATATCTAAATTTATAAATTATACATTTATTTCTTTATTTATAGGAGTATGTAACACTTCAGCCCTTCTTTGCATTTGAAATAAATATTTGTAATCTGTGTTTGAGAAAACGCAAAATGTGGCCAGAACTCATTTCTGCACTCTGTACCCTACACGGGGCCACACTTTCATGCAGAAGATTTTTCTCCTGAGAACCTGCTAGTACAACAAACAGGAGACCTGAGGTTCGGGGCTGAGAGGTGTGCACTCCCTCCACAGCCACACACCAGGTGGCATGTCCTCAGCTACTGACCTGCTATCTGTCAAGGAACTCGACCATCTAAGATGGTATCCTTGAGTAGAAATAGGAGAATGACTGTGGACTCAAAAAAAAATCAGCACCAACTTCACACACAGTGATTGACAACCTGCCCACAGCAGGGCTGTGAATTGTTTCATAGCTTTCCAGCTGACTATCCTCCCAATCTGTCTTTTCACACTGATCTGAGAGCACCTTTCAGGAAAAAAACAAAAACAAAAACAAAAAGAAAAAAAAAAAAAAAAAAAAAAAAAAAAAACACACTGAGGCCTTGACTTTTGCCCTGACTTTTCAAAATCAGACATGAAAACACAATGACCTTCTTCAATTGAATTTTAAATGATGGCCTTAGCAAAGTTGCCTTATTTTTCATTAAAGCTGTTTACTTCACAGCCATTGGTCCATGCTCCATATCTATCCAAGCACTTAGATGCGTTTGACTATATCCAGCTCACTAACCAACCAAGGTGAGAAAGTTGCCCTGAGAATGTTTTGCTCAGTGTACCGCAGGCGTGAGACACAATGGTGAGTTTCAAGTCTTCAAGCAGACACATCTTTGCTAACATGTAAATGGGCTGCAGAGACACTTTGAATGCAATGAGATAAATGGGATCTGGCGTTTGCATGGCACTAGGCATCTCAAGATAAAATCTGCTCTGTTCTAAATAATCTAAGATGCCACTTCTTATGAGATACACGATTGTTTTATGTGTCCCTAAGACAGAAAAATAATGCTGATAATCACACTAAGATACAGTGCCTTATGGTGATTCTCTCCAACACATAAACCCCCCACAATAGCCTTATACAGCTCTGACATTCCGTTCATCTAGAGGGTTTTGTCAGTTTCTCCTAACTGTTGGGTTCCCTGGCACGTAATAGGTCATTTTCTTCATGTACTGGAGTGACAAAGCAGAACATGACTCTGTGTGTTTATGGAGATCACCCTTTCTTCAGCTCTATAATGCACAGGGTTACCGCTTTTTTTTTTTTTTTAATTTTATTTATTTATTTGACAGAGATTACAAGTAGGCAGAGCAGCAGGCAGAGAAAGAGAGAGGGGAATGGAGGCTCCCCACTGAGCAGAGAGCCCAACGCGGGGCTTGATCCCAGGACCCCGAGACCACAACCCAAGCCGAAGGCAGAGGCCCAACCCACTGAGCCACGCAGGCACCCCAGGGTTAATGCTTTTAAAGAAAATATGTAATTGCCTCTTCTCCAGTGAAGACATTTGCTTCACTAAGACCAAATTACCCTCTTTCTTCTCTATCTGCACCTTTCAAAGTACCAAATAACTGTTTGTATTAATCCCAAAATATAGGGTGATCTCTTTTAACACAGCTTAACTGCTCATTATTCTCACCATGTGTCATTACAACAACGCAAGTGGCCTCAGGGGACAATGTCCAGAGCCCTGGCCAAGCATGCGTGCACATGTGGTGGCAGCCATACCACGGCAATTATGAGGCACCACTGACTGTAAGCTGCATTACCAGTTCAGAGATGGCAAAATAAGGGACAAGCGTGTGCCTCAAAATTAGTGAAATATGGTATAAGCAAGGCATTGTGGGAAGAGTGCACAGAAAGAAAATACCATGAGGTCTTGAGTTAATAGTTTTCTCTCTTCTTTGGAAGAAACTCCCATCCTTTTCCATTTCCACAGATATAGGGTGATTTTGTGTTCATCTGGCAAGAGAGACCTCAGGTTCTGTCCAGATGTGGTGGTATAAATGAAGTCACTTCGGGAATCTGACTTTTTCAGTCATGATCCTTGCCAGGGGTTGACATCACTGACTTATGCCGCTGCATTTCCTCATGTATCACCTGCTTTAAAATCACTGTGCATGTAGTGAAACTATTAAAACCACCCTGAGGGAGTTGAGATGCAGGCCTTGTGTGATTGGAATACCCAAAGCAAGACAACTGCAAAACCCACGCAGTACCTCATTACAGCCGGGAGGATAGAATTGCTGCTGTCAGAGGGGACAGGCTGTCTGTAGCAGGACAGCCCTGAGCAGCTTACGCAGAGGGACCTCAGTCCCTTTCAGACCTGAACAGAAAGACCTGCAGTCTGACCTTTCCAGAAGCCCAGCTACTCATTCGTCATCAACCCTGGTTGCTTTTCCTTCTCCTTTCTGGCATGCCCTTGCTCTGATTCCAGACAGTATCATCTGATTCTTTGCAAACTCTGAATGTGTTCTGACCTCAGGGCCATTACTGTTGCTGATCCCTCTGCCTGGACCTTTTATGTACATCTTCTTTCTCCTTCTGCATCATCTCAGCTCAGTGTCACCCGCTAGGGTCAACGCCTTCTTTGACCGCTCAAACTAATGTCTCCCCACCCTCCCTCCGTTTCCTTCACCATATTCAGAATGTACGTTTGTTTGTTTGTTTGTTTGTTTGTTTGTTTTTATAGCCCCGAATCTCCTCATTCTTCTATCTATTTGCTACTGGCCTAGTTCCATTACTGGAACAAATGTTCACCTCTGCATCCCCAACACTTGGAACCCATAGAAGATGCTCAATAAATATTTGCTTAATGTACAATTGAATTAACTCAACTTGATTCCTATCTTAGCAGTAGTTTTTTTGGTATTTGGCTTAATATCTTGTTCTTCTCCAGCTCCACTCCTTCTTCCTATCTTTCATCGACAAGACGTCACACTTCCGTCTCTGTGACTCCTTGGATTACACTCCCCAGTTCTTCCCTGAAAGCTGACCCATAGCTGTAGACACAAGATCTGCTCTGGTCTCTGTTCTTATCTTCTTATGTTCAGGGCCTTCCTGACAAACATCTTCTCTCTTCCTCTTACGGCTTTGTGTGACTGCACAGAGCTGATGGCCTGTTTGTTACTGTGGATGTCTAAGTGAGCAGCAGCTGCAGCAGTGTCTAATATGTGTTCCAACAAAGCAGTTGCTAATGGGTTGTCAGATCCTGTCCCCATCCCCCACCATCATTCGTTTTCATGCCCACCACGCCAGTGGGGACTTAGAACCCTAAGGTTCTTCCCAAGTAACTGGAACCTGGAGGCATTTCCAGTCCTTAGCACTTCTGTGTGGGCATATACAACTTCACTGCTGAAGCTTTTCCTACTAATAGGAATCACTCCTAGTACTGATTTTTTTGTTTATATTGATTTCTACTCTGTCTTATATATCTTGTATTTTTCACAAAGACTTACACATTAGAAAGCACATGATTACTTGACTGAATAAATGAATATGTTGAAGAAGGCCAACCATTAGCAAGAATCTAGGTCAGTTTTTAATCTTCCCTATGCATAAGAACCACTTCAGGGGCCCTTAAAAACTATGGATTTTTGTATTCAAAGTGGTTGAAGTGGGACCTACACATACATTTTTTAAAAGTCCCTGGGTGATTATAATGTAAAGCAGGGTTAAAATCCACTGATCTAAGTAGAAAGCAATTCATGCCCTAAAAATAATAATGGTAATCCGGTCTAAGTTAAAGATTGTGGTTAATAAATCACAAGAAATGTTTTGCCTGGGTGATATTGAATCTGGTAAATACTTTACTGCCATGATGTACTTACTTATCTTAAGCCATCTATTTTTTTACTTTAATGTGAGAAATAAAGCCTAGAATATAATAATAAATACAATTCTTTACTTTAAAATATGAAATTCAACACATATTTTGAGGGACAACCTTAAGTTCTAATCCAAGATTTAAATCATAAACATTTTTTTCTCATGAGTTAGAAAAATGAGACCCAGCAAAGAAAAACAAGACAAAGGGAATAATATTTCTAGAGCAGAAAGGAAGATGCTTATCATGTGTTGAATGGTGGCTCCCTAAAAGATATCTCCACTCAGAAGCTGTGAATTTGACCATATTTGGAAAAAAAGAGTCTTCGTGGATACAATTAAGGTAATTAAGGTAAAGACTCAGGATAGTCCTGGATTATCTGAGTGGGTTCTAATCACCTAAGTGTCCTTGTAAGAAGTAAAGACACAGACAAAAAGGAGAAGAAACAGAGGAGAAAACCATGTGAAGGTGAGAGAGAGATGCTGCCACAAGTCAAGGAGCTCCCAGAGACACCAGAAGCTGGACAAGGAAGAGAAAGATTTTCTTCCAAGGAGCATGGCCTGGCTGATACCTTGATATCTGACTCCCGACCTCCAGAACTGTGAGATAATAAATTTCTGTTTTAAGCCACCCAGTTTGTGGTCATTTGGATAGCAGCCTTAGGAAGTGAATACAAGTGAAATAGTAGCTAGAGCATCAGTTTAAATGTTTTGACCCAGAATTTTAAAAGGAACAGCAAGTTGCAGTGGAACATATGTTAAAGGGAGATCGTCTTCAGTCAACTGTAAATCAGGATCCCTGTGACAGACGATATGTGACCTATTCCCCTCCACCATATTGCTAGGTTGAAGTACAAGTGTGGGCTTTAAAGGAATTGGAGTCAGATGCAGGGAAAGGCATACCTAATTGTGAAAAATATTTAAGATAAAATTTGGTAACTATGTTTCTGCTTTTGAATGATACCATAGGTAACGAACCACAGTTTCATTAGTAGGACAATTTCTTATTTGTGGTTTGAATCAGTCAGGAATGTTTTAAGCTTCAAGTAACTGAAACTTGACCAGTAGTGGTTTAAATAATTCTAACATGTATTGTGCCAGTCAGTAAGAAGACTAGAAGTGAGCAGTTGCCAAGTCCTTCCTGTCTTCTTGCTCTACTTTCCTTGGAGTGATGGTGCTTTGTCCCCCATGCTTTCCTGTTTTTCACCTCATGGTTGCAAGGTGGCTATAGCAGCTCCAGGCATGACACCTGCACACACAGATGGTTGAAGAGGAAAGGGAACAGTGATAGACATATGTGTTCCTTTTATCAGAAAATCAAAAACTTTTCCAGAAACCTTCCAGGAGACTCAGGTTTACACCTCGATGACTAGACTGTGTCTGTGTCACTGCCCAACTTTAAGGAAACGGAGAAAGTATTTATTTCCAGCCTCTAAAAGAGAAAGCAGGCAAGGGAGAGAAAATTGAAATGGATTTTGCCCAGATATGCCACAAAGCTAAGGAAACCACTCTCAGAAAACAGTGGGTACTCTGGAAAAGTCTAATACTATTTATCAATAGTTTTGAATGAAAAATTCTCAAACCCTGAATTTCTGAGTAAATGATGTAGAACTAAAGAAGAAAAACAAATTTCTTTAATTAGTTTGACCTAAACTATTTCTAAAAGGTATGAAATTATTTATAAACTTTCCCTATAACCCCATCAAACTTCTATAATTATCCAAATTTTTATCTATGTAAACTGTTAGGCATTTTAGATTAAGAGCACCAGAAAAAGAGTAAAACCCTGCAATTCCTTTTGAAAACCAAAACAGAAGAGAAATGAAAAAAAGCAAAGAAGGAATACTTTAATCTGTGATTGATTTTGTGCCACTTCCATCCTACCGATTTTGTTCTCTTCTTGGCCCTTCTTGCAGACACATGGGTGATCTAGGGTAGAGGGATACAGAAAGAGACAAACCAAGAAGCTGGAGAGAGATGTTTGTCTTGCTTACATTGTGGTCTCAACACAAATGACCCTTCTTTGCTTACGTATGACTGTAAGTCAATGAGACTCAGCAGAGGAGAGAGGGTCTGATAAGCCCACTTCATAGTCTTTCACCATCAAGCATGATGCTGGGTGCTGGAGAGACACTGGTGAGTAAGCCTCATTCCCAAGGTCTTCCCTTTGAAGAGTTCACATGGTAGGGAGATGAGAAAGTACAACACTGCAGAAAGTGCCATGTTCCAGGTCTGCATAGGAAGCACATGTGATACGGATATAAAAACAAGCCGAGGGCAGGACAAGGGTCAGGAACGTTTTCCTGAAGGAGGTATACAGTATTAGAAGGCAGAAAGGAGGATTCCGCTCGGTTAGGAGGAAGCTGCAGCTAGATGGATGCTGAGATCAGAATTTAATCCTTCCTCCAAAGACAAGAGAGGGAAGGGAGCTGGGAGAAGACCCCAAGGTAGATCAGAGGGAAAAGGAGGGCAATGGGTTGTTGATTCAATGCACCAGAAGGACCCAAAAATGGAGCATCAGAAAGAGGACAGGCAGAAACATCAGATGCCCCACCATCACCAGGACGAGAGCAGCATGAGACAACAGAAGGCTGCACCAGCTTCTCCTGGACCCTGCCCAAGGGCAGGGGTGGAGGAAGGCATGGAGCTGAGAAGGCTGCCTGCTTGGCTTCTACAGCAATAGAGATCACATGGTGTCTATGGAGTGTGCCCAGGCTAACAGCCACAGTCACCCAACCTCGTAAAACAGGAATGAGCCAATCGTTGTGAGACCCAGAGAAAAGCCCCTCCATTTGGGCCTGAAGGAAGAAAGTGTAAGAAGAACTGGGAACCACTTCCAGTTCCTTGACTGTTCCCTGAGGCAGGAAGTGAGATAAATCCCTGTTACTTTCCAGAAACATTTTAATAGGGCTTTATTTAACTGACAAAGTTTTCGCACATTTCAGAAGGCTGTTTCCTGGTAACAGTCCAATGAGGTAGGCATTTTACTTCAGAGGAAATGGAGGTGCAGGGGACACCAAGGAGCATTCACATATTTAGAAGATGGTAGAGCTAGAATCAAGCTGGATCCATCTGTGTCCAAGTCTCTTTCCATAAAGGACCCAGTATCCCTATAGTTAATCTTCTTTTCAACTTAACTACGTCATGTTCAAAGCTGCCTTCACCCAGAACTTCGGTTAGACATAAGTACACCTCACGTTTCTGGGTTTCTTGCCAAAGAATTCAAAGTATCCTTCTTATGCATTGTTAGTTTTCTGTTGAAAAGTCTTCCTCTGCTTCATGTTTTCTTCTTCTACCTGCTGTAGACAACAGTTGCTTCCCCACCACTTACCCTGGCATGTACTTCACTGTGGATTGTGTAATTGAAGGAGAGCATGGGGAGAAAGGAAACTGAGTTCTAAAGCGTGAGCAATTTACCTTACTGCCTGAGTAACCAGTTCTGGCCACTTGCTCTGCATGATTACCACCCCCTCTTCTCCCGGCAATCAAGTCGGGGTGGTAATACCCTTCCCCAGTGGAATTTTAATTTAATATACACCCTGTGGCTCAAGATGGGAACAAATGAAAAAGTGGTTTTATGAGCTATTTCCCATGTCAACAGTAGATTTCTGTCTTGTATTATCTGTACCTTGTTAGGGAAATGGGGTTTTTATCTTTCAATTTGGATAATCCCACCTCAGAATAGAAGTGGCATGAATCAGTACAAAGCAGCCTACTTTAATGTCATTTTTAGTATAACTACCTACCATTGGTTAAGCCTAGCAAAATGCTTAATTTCTTTTTTATTAAAAAATAATTATGCATATTTGCAAGTAGACTTGATTTATTGAGCACAGACAATAATTATAACTCCCAGTTTGGATTTTCTCTGATTTCTTTATATTGTTTTTTTCTGTCTGCTGCATGAAAATTTTTATTTTAATGAACTTGGTTGCAATCACAGATACCCATAGCCCCTTTTAAAGATAAGATATCATTTAGTGCTTGTTAAAGGGGTTATAAAAATCCCAAAGATGCACCTCTTCTAATTGTTCTTTCTTTTAAAAACAATTGAAGTTCATATTGAAACATCTGTGTAACATACAATAGCTGCTATCCTGACCATGGACAGGTATCTATTTACCCATTTCCGAGCTGCCCTGCGTAATAAGCGATTTGGAGAATACAGGTAAATTTTTGTACATGATTTAAATTGTTTTCCTCTTGTACAGATATGGTTATTGTCTTCCTTATCCAGTGATTCTTTTTACCGAAGTAAAATAACCTTCATAGGTGGCCATATCCTGAAATTCAAGAAAGAAATAGCTTGGTAGGAGAAGGCTTATAATTTTCAATTTAATGACAAAATTTTTTATCTAACCTTTGGTCTCATCATCTTCCTGACCTCTGGATCCATAAACAGAATAACCACCACAGGATGTCTCAGGATTTTTATAATAGAAGCTAAATGAGAATAAATGTATGATACATACGTACATTTAAAAAACATATTGTCTTTTGAAGCTATAGCAGGTGCTATAAACAATGCTTGACAAATACATTTACTCCCTAAAGCAATACCTTGTTCTTCCCAGTGAGCAAAAACAATGCATATCTTTGGTATTTCAAACAATAGAGAATGAAATTCAGAGTCTAGAAAATTACGTTCAATTTTCACAACTGAGGGGAGAATCAAAAATTAGGAGGATATAAATAACAACAATGACAAATGTTTATCAAACTTCTATTATGTGCAAATCATTAAAAAAAACTTTTTTTTTAATTGTAGTTGACACGAAATGTTACATTAGTTTCTGATGTACCACATAGTGATTCGACAACTCTATGCATTGTTATGCTCAAGTGTAGCTACCATCTGTCACCACACAACACTATTGCAATACCATTGACTAGATTCCCTGTGCTGTAACTTTTATCCCCTTTACATTTATAACACAAGCCTGTTCCTCCCACTTCCCTTCACCCATTTTGCTCATCTCCCCACCTGCTCCCCTCTGGCAACCACCAATTTGTTCTCTGTATTTATGGGTCTGTTTCATTTTTGGAAAAAAACTTTTTGAAAATAATTGTTGTGTCTAGATTTTTCTTCATTGCTTCTGAAAAGGAGATTAACAACCTATTCCTTGATTATT
The DNA here is from genome assembly GCF_002288905.1 of Enhydra lutris kenyoni. Classification (NCBI taxonomy): domain Eukaryota; kingdom Metazoa; phylum Chordata; class Mammalia; order Carnivora; family Mustelidae; genus Enhydra; species Enhydra lutris. The sequence continues at coordinate 5,545,457 of NW_019154091.1, forward strand.
CTGCAAAAAGATTTGTGAAGTCCATAAATCTTTTGATCTGTGCATATTGTAGTGTGGCTATAGCAATAATTATAACAACTGACATACGAAAAGCACCTTGGAGATTATACAGTAAAGTACATCTCTTATGTAATCATATTCATTTCTAACAATACCCTTTCAGGAAGACAAGAGGAGTATTAGTTTTCTGCTTTGCATATGGGGAAACTGTGGCTCAGGGAAAGTTAAAGAAGTTGCCTAGGGTTACTGCAAGAAGTGCAGACATAAGCCTGTCTGATTCCATGTCTCCATGCTCTGCATCACGCTGCAACACAGCCTACCATCCTATACAGGAGAGTCATGGTTCTTTGGCATAAATTTTTCATCCAAGGAGTTGTAAGCCTCTTTAACTTAGTGGAATATTTCCACTCCAATGAAGAAAGCAACGAAACATGCTGAAAAGAATCCTGGACCTGTAGTCCCCTAAGCAGCCGTGAAACCTCACTGGGTTGCTCATCCGGAAAAATGAAGGGTTTGGATGCATGATATCGAAGGACTTCTGACTGATCAGCATATAGAAGCCCTCAGACAATTGTTCAATAGATTCCACTGCATTATTTCTGACTTCTTTCTTACTGCCACCTTGACAGTAATAATAAAGCTGAATAAGGAGGGAATTGAAGCTGGAGAGATGTCCAAGCTGGTGCTGAAGGTCAAATAGGAGTCTCCAAGATGAACAAAGAAGAGAAGAGTAATCTAGGTGGAGTGAACAATTAGTGGTGCAGAAGTATAAACCAGTGTGGGACATTGAGGGAACACCAAGCTCTCGATATTGCTAAAATGTAAAGCACAAAGAAGCTGGTGCTAAGTCTTGAGAGTGAAGGAAATAGAGGAGATTCCAACTACATTCACCTCCCATGACTAGAGGCTCCCTCTCCCAAGGCTCCAAGGTGCACAGGGGAGAAGTCTCAACTTTAAATCAAGATTGTGGTTCTTTACTGTTACATAGGATGAACATCTGTAACTACTAAACTGATACTGTGTTCTCCTATCTAAAGTAACCACAGTATTATTTCATAACCTAAGAGCAAATAAGACTGCCCAAGTTTTTAATCCAGCAGCAGGTAACAACTAGCCCCACTGAAAAAAGTTTTACGTAAGAGTTGGGGAGAAAATTACCTTGTGATTACAACCATGAATCACATCTGTTCAATGTACTTGTTTTATATCCATATATATGAGTCAACCACATAATAAGTAGACTAAAACAGAATTAAATATTTTTTTATTTATAATGGATAGAATGGTAGTACCTCAAGGTTACTGTTTTATTTGCTTGGGATTTTAAGTGCAGGAGTTTGGGATGTATGGAATCTCACTTCAGAGCATTTTCAAAAGCAGATTTTAGAATAAATGTCTGATATGAACTTTTAAAATGACTTTTCCTCTCTTTTGAAAAAGAATTTAGTTCTGCAACACAGTCCTTGATTCCCCTTATCCAATGCCAGTACATTGAGAGTTCTGATTATCTGGGTTTGAGTAATGGAGGTTCTTAACTCTGGCTACATGTTAGAATCCCAATGCAAGGCTGCACCCCAGAATAATTAAATCAAAATCTCTACAGCAGGAGCCAGGCATCAATATTATTGAAAGCTCCCCTGGTGATTTCAAAGTACAGCCAAGCCTGAGAACCAGAGATCTGTTTAAGATTTAGTTATTCATTTTTAGAGAAAGTGAGCACAAATGGCGGGGTGGGGGGGGCAGAGGGAGAGAGAGAATCTCAAGGAGACTCCCTACTAAGCAAGGAGCCCTACAGAGGCTAGATGTCAGGACCCTGAGATAATGACCTGAACCAAAATCAAGAGCTGGACACTTAACTGACAACCACCCAGGAATCCCTCAGAGCTATATATTTTTTAACCAGACAAACATTAGTATCAAATTAGCTGCCTGTTTTCCCTAGAACTTGTATATTACCTATACTACCCTATTAAATATATATACATACATATATATATATATATATATATATATATATATATATTTTTTTTTTTTTTTTTTTTTTAAGAGAGAGAAAGCATGCACAAGCTGGGGGGGTGGGTGTGTGGAGAGAGGCAGAGGAAGAGGAACAGAAAGAATCTTAAGCAGGTTCCATGCCCAGGGTAGAGCTCCACGTGGGGCTGGATGTCACCACCTTGAGATCATGACTTAAGCCAAAATCAAGAGTCAGATGCCACCCAGGCACCCCAGCCTATTAAAATATTTAATGATGTATCAAAATAAAACTCTAGAAACAGATCATGAAGACAATGAGATGAACTTTGCAATGATCATATTTAATTTAGATGAAAGTAGAAAATAATTTCATTTTATTCAGTATTTATAGCACTGGTTTTCCAGTAAATAGTGAAGGAAATCCACATACACACAATGTAGTAACATTTAGTACTCATGAATATTAATTCAATAAATAATGTTAAACACAGTGAATTAGCAATTATGTTACTGGTCAAGATTTTTTTATGGTGTGTTTAAGTAAGTTACATCAAGAGAAATCAATCATTATGTGGGAAATAAGTCTTCAACATATTTCTAACAATAAAACCCATGGGAAATTATATAGAAATGCACATATTAAACATTTGAAGTAACTTATGATTCCACTCTTTAAAATGCAGGTTGTTTTGATCATTTGATGTTAATATAAAAAAAAAAAAAAAAAAAACATGCTTGGGAGAGCTGAACCCAAACTGACTATATAAATCTTTTGTTTGAGTTCTCTATTATTAAAACCAAATGAGAAAACCCAGATACACAGTGATCCAAACTTACAAACTTATAAATTAGAGAGTGATCATTCACCTTACAAAAAGGTTTTCTGCTTTACAAAAGAATTTATCTTAGCATTTTCTTTAACCACAAGCCAGAGATCTTTATGCAATAACATTCTCCTAAGTGCTCTAAATACACTGTGAGATCCTAGCTATTTTAAGTTGTCCTATGTGAATCCTTTTGTTATGTAAATTAACCCCCTTATTGATCTATTTGTAGATTTGTACATTTTTTTCCTGCAAATATGAATTTGCTTAAAGCATCCTTTACTTGTAAAAAAGGTCTTCTGCATTTAAATTTTTGGTTGCAAAACGATAGATTTCCTGTTCATAGGACATGGAAGAACAGTTAACCTGAAAACGTCTATAAAAAATATATTTTAAAAATCTAAATAAAATAAAACCAATGTATATGTATTTTTTAATGCAGTGCAGATGCCAGGGACAAGGAGAGAACTGAGAACAGTAAAACCCAGAACTGACTCTGTGTCTGCCCTGGAAGAGTGTCCTCTAGGTAATCTCGAGGCTTGCACTGAGGGTCAGGAGACAAAGCCAACTGTCCCTCTGAGGTAGGGAGTTGGAACTGAGAAAACCCATATAGTCTGGACCCCAGAAGAGCTCCATTCTTAATCAAAATATAAATTTGGATCAAAAACAATCTGCCTGTTGGCATAGGGAGAAAAAAGGTAGCTTGTCTTATCAACCTGGGTTCAGAGTAGAGGAATGGAGAGTCTTTTTTGAGAACCCAGAACCATGAACAAGTACTTATTTTAAATCTGAATTATTGATCTAGAAAGCTCTAAGCTGAAAAAAATTACATAAAAATTGGTCCCAGCCTAGAGATGCCTCAGGGTATTAAGAGAAATAAACAAAACATCTCTGAAGGTTCATATATTCAACTAAAGTAGTAGCATAGTATAGTGGATTTATACCAAGTCAACCTAGGTAAGTTGGAACTACATTTCTCAGAATTCCTTTCTTACTGTTTTTTTGGGTTGGAGTCAAACACAAAGAAAATGAGCTTGAGAAATAAAAGGCACAAATGAAGGAGCAGTAATTACACTCTGAAAGTTTGTACAAGACACCAAGCACTGACAATTTGCACATGTTGTTGCTAATGTGTTATCTCACCTCATCGGTATTGAGGACCACCTGGGCCCATAGTTCTTCAGTTCCCACTGGATTTTCTTCTTTGGCTTCCCTGAGTCTGGGTCGACTCTATGGTGAAGGGTGCAGGCTTCTACGAGTCACCAGCATCATTGAAGTTGGAGATATTGAGAGATAGTGTCAAGTTCCAATTCGTACTCATAGGTTCTAATCTGACCTTGTGGATTCTGGTTTGTTCTTACTCTATTCTACTTCAAATCTAGTTCTTCTTCCTTATTGCCTGCCTAGTTAACCTATCTATGGTGACCCTACGTCTAACATCACATACAAAGGCAATAGCCTTACAAAGACTTCTTAACCAGCTCCCCAATTGCACAAAGTATAATATCACTTAATATCACTCAATTTCATTTACAATGATCTGTTCCCAGAACACTTCCTTACTGATACACATGTGATTCCTTCAGATGAGCTCAAAACTAATTATGAACTCACAATCTAAAATTACAAAGCACATAAGTAATAAGTTCTGTCATATCTTTTTTCAAAGGGTCATGGTTTTCTTATTTGCATTTCTTTTTTCCTCATTCTCTCAATCTATTTTCCTCAATCAACCAATTTTCTTAATCATTTAGGTTTTTAAAATACCATATTAGATGCAGATAAAAAGAATTTATGAACTGAAAGATAGATTTATATAAATTACCCCTAATTTAGCAAAAGATAGGACATATAAGGGATAAGGCATAAGTATAGGTATACCCAGTGACCAGTCAATCCCATTCATAGATATATGTCCCATAGAAATTCTCAAATGGATCTATAAAAACCATGTAAAAATATGCTTACTTGAACATTGTTTGTAAAGTGGGAAGTTGGAATTTCCAAAACTGAAGAATGGATAAGTGAGATGTGTTGATACATATTATCAATTAAGATGCAGCAATTAGGGGCGCCTGGGTGGTTCAGTGGGTTAAGCCGCTGCCTTCGGCTCAGGTCATGATCTCAGGGTCCTGGGATCGAGCCCCGCATCGGGCTCTCTGCTCAGCAGGGAGCCTGCTTCCTCCTCTCTCTCTGCCTGCCTCTCTGCCTGCTTGTGACCTCTCTCTGTCAAATAAATAAATAAAATCTTAAAAAAAAAAAAAAAAAAAGATGCAGCAATTAGAAGCAGTGAACCAAAAAAACAACAAAAGAAAAAAAAAGAAGCAGTGAACCAGATGAACACACAGCAATATACACAGACCTTTAAAATAGAATGCTGAATATAAAAAGTGAGAAACAGAATAAGTTATAGCATAATAACAGTTAGTGTATTAAAATACATACACACAAAACCACACTACGTATGGGAGGTTGTTGGGGGGATGGGTGAAATAGGTAGTAGGAATCAAGGAGTACCCTTGTTGTGATGGGCGCTAAGTGATATTGAATCTCTCTTTGTATACCTTAACCATACTGGAATTTTTTTTAAAAACTACACTTCATATTTTTTTAAGTGCCTAACAAATGTACTAGAGTGGATTCCTGTGGGAGAAGAGAAATAGGAGTGGGAAATGAGAATTTAGGGAAATAATTAAACGAAAAACCAAGGGAGAAACTGTACATCCACTGATACAGTTAGTGTGCCATGAACTAAGGAACATGATTGCCTCAATTCTCAGCCCTTTAAATAAAAACTAAACAAACAAAAATGCACATATACAGCTATATGATAAACACATTATGAGTATATATACACATATATAGTATATGTGTGAGTACAGTTGTATAGACATAAATATGTCAAAAAGAGAAACTTGGAGTTATAGAGTTAAGACAACCTATATCCGATAAGAGTTTCACAAAAAGAATATTGAAAGAATGGGGAGAAGTATATATTAATAGGTAGTAACTAGAAGTTTTCCAGACTGGATTAAAGGCAAGAATTTTAAGCAGGGTAAATCAGAAGAAACTCACAGCTAGACACATCACAGAGTATCTTTGGTAAAACACAGAGCACCAAAGGCAAAGAGAAGACCTAAAGAAGAACAAAAGATAGACATTACCAAGGAGGAGGAAGAGATGGAGCAGGAGGAAGAAAAGAAAGAGAAGGAGAAGAGAGAGAAGAAAACTGATTCTCAGTAGAAATGTTACAGGATTTCTATCCCTCAGTGCTGGCACTTCTTGGTCATGCCACTTCAATGAATGAAGAGGTAGACGACGAAGAGTGGTGGGCAGCAAGGCAAAGTTTATTGAGCAATAGTGCAAAGCTCTCGGAGAAGGAGGGGACCTGAGAGGGTTGCCATCTTGACATTTAAACCTAGGGGTTCTTTTGCGGAACTATTCTAAGCATCCTGAGTGTGGGCTCCTTGTAGATTGGCTGCCAAGGTGTGCCCATCAGGGCTTTGGTCACACATCCATCTATCTTACTGGATTATTGTTCGTGTGCTGATGGTCTTTTGGGCTGTCATTTGGAGACTAATTGCTTCAGCTCGTGATAGTGTCCAGTGTTTTATGGTTTATTATTTTGTCTCTGGATGTTTTACAGAAGTACCTCTGCAGAGACTGCTACTCAGGATGCTATTGTGGTCTTGTCTAAGCTGCAAAACAGGATGCTAGTGCAGCTTTGTCTTAGCTGTCCAGCTCCCTGTTTTCTTGCTGGGGACCCTGGCTCTAACTACCTAAGTGTCCAATTAACTCCTAACAGAAACAATATAAGCCAGAATTGAATACAATAACATCAAAGAATTTTACATCCCGCTGTCTAAAATTCAAGAATACAAATGAAATAAAGACATTTCAGAAGAACACTAAAAGACCTGTTACTAGATGACACTTTTTTTTTTTAAAGATTTTATTTATTTATTTGAGAGAGCGAGATAGTGAGAAAGCATACAGCGGGGATGGAGAGAGAGAAGTAGACTCCCTGGCTTAGAACTTGATCCCAGGATCCTGGGATCATGACCTGAGCCAAAGGCAGACAGTTAACTGACTGAGCCACCCAGGTTCTCCTAGCTGACACATTTTGAAAGAACTGTTGAAGGATGTAATTCATAAATAAGAAAATGGAAGTCAACGGAGAAATGAGAGGCAAGAAGGATTGGTGAGTAAAGAAATTGGTACACATGTAAGTAAAATTAAATAAGCATTGATTATATAAATCAATAATAAAAATAATGACCAATTATGGTGGTATAAAAATATACCAAGTACTGGTATATTGGCACACTATTATGTAAAATCCTGGACAACAATGTCCAGTAAAACAGAGAGGAGATTGATCAAAGGAATGTATGATGATTTAACATTAGAAAAATCTATTATGTGATTCATTATATTAACAGATCAAAGATCAAAAAATATATCAGTAGAAGCTGATGAACATTTGACAAATTTCAATACAGATTCAAAGAAAAGTACTCTGAATAAATTAGAAATTGAAGGAAAATGTCTTGGCCTAATTAACTTTATCTGTGAAAGACATACGTAATGGAAAACTTTAACATAGCCTTGAAATTCACTAAGACAAGGATGGCCACTATCAAAACTATATTCAACATTGAACAAAGGATTCTTAGGTGGCACAGTAAGAAAATAAAAAGAAATAAACAGCATTAATATAAAAGGAAGAAACAAAATAGCCATTATTCACAGACGAGGTATTAGTGTGTTTGTCAATGGTAACACGAGCTGCTGTGGCAAATGAACTACAAATACTCACTTGTTTAACTCAGTAAGATTCTCACTCAAATTGTAGTCCAATGTGGGAGCTCCCGGTTGGGCAGCCTTCACAGGATGACTCAGGAACCCAGAGTCCTTTCCATTTTGTATCTGTGACCTCCTTTACAACCTAAAGGTCCCCTCCAATCAGCTGGCAAATAGTAAAAGAACATGAATTTTTGTATGTGGGAAATTTTGCAGACTAGGTGTAGCACCATTTCTGTCCACATTATGTTTTCTAGAAATAGGCCATGTGGCAGAATAAGAGAAACTGGGAAATGTGGTACTGCTATGTGTCTGGGAGGAAAAGGAAATGAGTTTCCTAAGCATCTCTGTCTCTGCCATGCTTTCTGTGCAGAAAGTTCAAGAGAATCTGCACACAAACTCTCCCATTTTTTAGAAGACTTCAGCAAGATTGGATATTATAGGGTGAATATTTGCATAATGTATGAACTTTCAATTCGTAGAAGACTCAGATGATAAATGTAGGAAAAGGTGCTTAACGTCACTAGTCCTTACAAATGGTAAATTAAAACAACAGTATGAGATGATTTCACACTCTTCAGATTATGAAAAATTTAAATCTAAATACCAAGTCAGAATGTGCCCAAACAGTAACTATCTATCGTATGTTACTTTTGATTGACACTTTATTTATTTTGATATATTCATATGTGCAATCAAACTACAGTTATTTTGTCTCTCTAAAGAAGCTTATTATACTCCACTCTGCTCTATTTTGGTTGATTATAAAATATCACCCTTTTGGGCAATTTCATTTTCCTTGTTTCAGAGTTCTTCTGGGGGGTGAAAGTAGTGATACCTTATTATGACTCCTATGATTTGACTATAGTTATGGGGTACCTCCAGTTTGTTCTTCTCGTGAAAGACCCTTACTTTACCAGAAGTTGCCAGTGCTCATAGGAAGCCTCTGAATGAGAAAAAATCTTTAGGTGTTTCTTACCATCACCTGAAAACCATCCTTCACAATGTGAAAATTGCTCACAAGATTCTTGTGAATCTGGAATTTTTTTAAAGATTTTATTTATTTATTTATTTGACAGAGAGAGATCACAAGCAGACAGAGAGGCAGGCAGAGAGAGAGGAGGAAGCAGGCTCCCCAGCAATCAGAGACCACCCCCCAATGTGGACTCCATCCCAGGATCCTGAGATCATGACTTGAGCCAAAGGCAGAAGCTTAACCCACTGAGCCACCCAGGTGCCCGGTGAATCTGGAATTTAATTTTCTTACTTTTTATAAATATTTTAGACTCTCTTCTCAAAACAAACACTTTGCAAATTTCTGGTGGTAATAAGATTAGCATATACATTTTTTGAGATTATAGTTTTTTATTTTTTTATAAAAATTATATATTTAAGGCATACAACATAAGATTTGATATACATACACATATACTATAGTTGAGCTAACATATCATCCCCTCACCTAGTTACCACTTTTTGTGTTTAATGAAAGCAACATCTCTTAGCAAATTTTCAACATTCAATAAAGTATTATTAATATAGTCATCATCCTGTGCCTTAAAATTAACTCTAGACTTACTTGTCCTACATAAATGCAACATTGTATCTTTTTTTTAATTTTTTTTTAAGATTTTTATTTCTTTATTTGACAGAGAGAGATCACAAGTAGACGGAGAGGCAGGCAGAGAGAGAGAGAGAGAGAGAGAGAGGGAAGCCCGATGCGGGACTCGATCCCAGGACCCTGAGATCATGACCTGAGCCGAAGGCAGCGGCTCAACCCACTGAGCCACCCAGGCGCCCCAACATTGTATCTTTTGACCAACATCCCCCCATTTCCTTCAGATACTGTATTTTTAAGACAAAAAAGGAAAAAAAATTCAGTCAGTAAAATACATGTTAACAGTTTGGTGTAATGGAAAAAACATTAGCTGTGGAACCATCTAGACTTGCAATTCTTTGATACAAGTTTTGCAACCTGGGCAAATTTCTTCAGTTTTGACACTACAAAAAATGGAAATATTATATATTTCAGAAAGTTGTCATAAGGATTAAGTGCAGGGTGCCTGGGTGGCTCAGTCAGCGGCAATCCTGGAGTGGTAGGGGGAGGAACACAGAATTGGAGGCAGAAGACCTGAGATCAATCTGCCTTGACTACTTACTAGCTTTGTGTCTGTAGTTCCATTTCCTTATCTTGATTACTTCCTAATTTCATGCTGTTGTTGTAGAAGTCACATGAAATAATGGACAGCCAATTCTACTATAACACTTGTTTCAAAGACAGGTTTTCCCAAAGTAATAAATTATTAGAGAACAATTAATATAATGAATTTCAGTTTGCTTATGTACTACTTAGTCCAGGAGAAACACAAGGTGAACACAGTTGCACCCAGCTGAACTCAGCAACATAGGAATACACAAAACACACCTGCACACACCTCAAACATTTACGGTCTACCTCAGTTCACCACCTGTGTTATAAACCACACCCATCCCACACCTGGTGATACAACTTTCCCTTTGATTTCAGATCACTTTTCTTCCAGCACTTCACAAAACTCACAATCTGCAGCCTTTCCAACATCCACAAGTAAGCTTAAGGTCTTTTTCAAAGGAAGGTGTTATAATTATTGTAGTATTCATATATTGTGTGTGTGTCTGTATTTCTTAATCATTTGGCATGTGTAAAACTGTGCTATCCTTTTTTTTTATCAGCTTCTTATCTTTTTATAGTGGATCACTGACAAAGTTTTGAGTATTGTGTCCCTAACCCCAGCTTCCCCAGAAGCTCTGTGATTTTTATGGCTTTATTTCTATAACATAGTGACTTTTTGAAATATATATGTTGCATCATAATGGAAATATCTGCCTGTGAAAGTACCTTGTAATTTCTCATATGATCTTTTGATTACAATAGTACAATGAAAGCATCTATTATTTCAAGAGAAAGAAAAAATGTCACTTTTTTTCATAGACTTTCAGCTTTTCCTACACTTAGAGAAAATAAGTTTTGACATCCTGCAATCAATTGTTATGTCTATAATCTTAGCACTCCTTCAACTAGTGAGTATTTGAGTGGTAGATCTCCATATAGCTACTCTGAGATATTTCAATCACACTTGATTTTTCATGTGAAAACACCAGATCTTCCAACTCAAATATACATTTATTCTTTCACTTGTGCAACCAATTTTTAATAATTCAGGACTGTTTAATAATTATCTAATAATTCAGGATCTACCTACTTTGTGATTTAGTTTTTATTGCTGTGTAACAAATTACTACAAATTTAGTGTCTTAAAACAACATAAATTTATTTCTCAGTTTTTGTGGGTCCACATCCTCTGTGAGTCTAGGTGTGACTTAGCTGGTACTCTGCTCAGGGTCATAGGTTAGAGACAAGGCATCAGCTGGGGCTAAGATCTCATCTGAGCCTTCTTCCAGGCTCAGATGATTGTTGGGAGAATTCAGTTCCTTATGCTTTAGGACAGAGGCCCTCTGTTCCCAGAGAGCACTCCTCTCCACAGACAGTTCACAAAATAGATGTCTGTTTTCTTCTTCTAGACAAGTAGAATAATCTCTCTAACGCTCTTGTTCTTTAAAGGGTTCACCTGGTTGGTTCAGACCCAACCAGGATAATCTCCCTTTAAATTAACTCAAAGTCAACTGATTAAGGACCTTAAATACATCTGCAAAGTTCCTCTTTGTCAGGTAACCTAATTGAGTGGCAGTCCCATCATAATCACAGATCGTGCCACACCCAGGAAGAAGGGGATTATGCAGGCTGTGTATACCAAGGGCAGGAATCTTAGAGGCTACCTTAGAATTCTGCCTACCACAGTAGTTAAATTCTCCAGGCTCTCTGTTTCTCCTCCAAATTTTTGTATATTTATTATTATTAGCATTCATGGCATGAAGGTACAGTGAGTAAACACCTTGAAACCCAATCATGTTGGTTTTAAAATGCTGAACTCTTTTAAGCCTTTAATTTCTTTTGTAAACTAAATCTATATGCTAGGGAGAGTGGTTTGGAAAAGCAGCCTCACCTACTGGCTACTCACTGAATTTCTTCCAGTTAAGTAATGGAGGAAAGTTGCCTCCTTGTGTGCATCCAGCCTGGAAGTTCAGCTCCAAACACACACTTCTCCTTTCACTATATGGTTTACATTTGTACCCATCTTTACATTTACACAACGGATAGGACTGCTTTCTTCCCTTTTGCTCTGTTTCATATAGTGTTCAGTGTGTGTGTGTGTGTAAACTTTCTGGACTAAAAGTCTGCTCTCTGCAGAGACATTCACTATAGTGGGAGGGGGGTAGATGTGAGCATTGAGTCAGGAGGAAGAGGGTTAGGAGTATACTATAAAATTTAATCCTAGACAGTTTTCATCTGCTTGTACCATTTGTGTACATTTTTATTTCCAAAGAGAACTGTGGACAATTGTGACATAGGATACCATAGCCAACTTTATCATTTTTTTAGCTCTATGACCTTGAGCCAGAGTCTCACCCTCTCTGAGACTCAGTTTTCTCACCTACAAAGTAGGGGCAATATCTACTTCATAAACATGTGAGGCTTAAATGAAATATTTTACATACAGTACCTGAAGCATGTATACTCGGGATATAGTGGTCCTTACTCCTGTCCTGGGGGCTCCTAGAAGTAGGAGTCCTGACATTACAGGTAGCTTTGTGAAACAGAAAAATAGTAATAACAGCTAACATTTACCCTATGCCATGCACTATCTAAATACTTCATATGTTTTAACTCATTTAATCCTTACAACAACCTTATAATGCAGGGTCCAATATTATCCTTGTTTTATACACGAAAAAAGGGACACAGAGGGATTATACTTACCTACCTTGACGTTCTCAAGGTAAGATGGGGCAGAGCCAAGGTGTAGCCTTTATGAATCCAGCAGGCTACCTGTAAAGTCCATGCCTTTAATAGTTTTACTGCTCTCCCTCTCACAAGAATAACCGTGAATACCAACTAATGGGCTGGGAACCCAGTGAGCTTTCAAATAGGTAAAGATTGCTGTTGGGGTTCTCCTGCCTCTCTTTAGTTCCATTCTCTGTTCCTGGCCCCTTGCTTACTGTCCCTTTTGCTGTTCCTTCCAGCACCTTATTTCTCCTACACACATTCCCAGAGAGCTTTGCTCTAATTGAAAATGCACACTATTCCTGCTCTTGAGGCAGTAGCTAATAAAGATTTCTGGCTTTAATTCACCCAGTATTTCCTTTGCATAGATGACTCAACTCTAAAAAGTGATATAATCCTTTAAGAATCAGGGGGCTAATTATCTAATGATAGAATAACATGAGGGAGGAAATTTTGACAGGAGTTTCCCCAACGTCATCTAATTGTCTTCACTTATTTCAAGTTCTGCCTAGCATCCCTGAGTTTCTGAATGCGAGGTCTACCATGCCTTGTGGAGAGCTGGAGTTCTGTAGCGTTAGAAGCTACGGAAAAGATTACTAATCCCTGACCACAGGAGGTGCTGAGCTGGAGAACTACATACAATGGAAAATATGCTTGGCCTCTCCAGAACACAGGATGATTCAATGGATAAGGGAGAATCACAGTGGACTCTGAGTCTGGGAGAGACCTTAACCAAAGAAGGAAGTTTGGGGAACACAGAACCAGGAGTTCAGAATCAGTTCCCCATCCTGACCCTCTTCTTTTGAATTGCACTCTTTCATACGTTCCATCCCTTCGCTCTGTTTGCTCATCCTTACAGAGATTCCAGGATTTGCAACAGATTCTACTAGGACATTGTGTTCAGAACTCTTAGCTCCAAATTACAGAAGAACATTTAGATTTACTTTAATTTTTCTCTTACTGCTGAGTGATCTAGATGTCTATATGAAAGAGGTAACTGCACGCTGAGGCAGCTGAACGAGTTGTCTCAAACAGATTCTTTTCTTTGCCTTACATGGCAGCCTGAAGTAAGCTCAGTAACTCTTCGGTAAGGAACGGCCGTTAGCATCGGTTTTGACCATGTCCTCCACCATTTCTTGATGCACCATCCTTGACAAATGCAAACCATGACTGAACGAACAGTATTTCTCAATCCAGACTAGCTCCAACATTTTGTGTAATACTTGGGAGTGCAAGTGGTATAAATATTTTTCACTGCCATCTTCCCCGAAGCTATCTCTCATCTTCAGCTCTGCCACCCTGAGCTCCAGAGCACGGAGGGGTTTCCCATGCAGTCTGTCCTTTCTCAGTGATGAACATAGAGCAAGCTGGTCCTGGCTTCGTACCATCTCCTCTAGCATGAGATCTTGAAAAAATTCTTCAATGTTTCCATCATGATAACAATACTCTTCCTTAGTTTCTATACACTTTTTCTTTTATATTTTTGGAGCATTTCAATAGCAGTCTGTAAGGAGGAGGATGTGAGTTCAGCCTGTTTATTCCAGTTGCACTCCTGGACCAGTAATCAAGCATTCAGAACTGGAAGGCTCAGATCCAGATATAAGCAGGTTGAGCTCAGAGGGCGATAAAGCCTTAGTGGCTGTCCTCCATGTCAGCTCGGTTGTAGGAGTCTTCCCAGGTATGGAAAAATACAGCCCCAGATTGGGGCGGGTACAAATGCTACTGAAATTCACAGAAAACTAAAATTGTTTCCCATCTTCTAGTATTCCAAATTCCTCCACTCTGTTAAAGTTCTGTTGTTGGCATTAAGATGATACTGAGTTTCCAGGAGTTTTTTTGTGTGTGTCCCTCATATTTTAGTTTATGTGGTTGCTGTTTGGAGGAAGGAGGTAAGGGAGGGAAGGACAGGAGTGAGGGAAGGAGGGAGAAGAGAAAGTGAGAGAAGGGAAGGTGGGAAGGAAAAGAAGAGAGAAAGGGGGAAAGGAAGATGGAAAGAGAGAGAGGAGAGAAATCCCTTGCTTTTTTATGCTGAGGCTTTGATCAAAGTTTGTTATAATAGCATATAAAAAACAACTTTTCTTTTGTCTGAGAATTGGTGCCTAAGGCCCAAACCTAAAGAAAGGGGGTTAAGTATTTCACATTACAAACAGACTGCCTACCAGACACCCTTTTCAGGGATCACTAAGAAGCAGCAAACCCTTCCTACAATAACAATGCTTCTCCTCCTACTACCCAACCCACGTGCCAGTAAGGTGTCCACCAGGCAGGAAAATGCAGGCAGAGATGATGGCTAAGGTAACTGAAGGGGGCTGAACAGGATTGAGCCAGAGCCATTTCTCTCATGTGAGGGACTCCAAAGAACACACACATGTCCAGTGCTAACACCTGGACACATTCCCCACAGAGAGTCTCAACAATCACTGGTATAATCCAGAGAAGCAGCAAAACCAGTGGAGGGAGCAAAGAGCCGTTGACCCATCCCCTCTTCTCTCCAAAAGGAGAGGAACTGGTCTTGTAGGAGGAGGAAGGAAGTATCCTAGAACCAAAAAATACCCCCACAGCAGCCCCTTGAGTCCCAAGTCTAACCATTGATGGAGCAGTGGGAAGTCTTGATGTGGGTAGGAGGTCAGAGTACTCAACTGGACAGCACAGAACTTTCAGTGACTAGGTGCCTTCCCAACATGTCAATAAGCAGTGGTCATCAAGAAGAGGTAGGAGAGGGGTGCCTGGGTGGCTCAGTGGCTTAAAGCCTCTGCCTTCAGCTCAGGTCATGATCCCAGAGTCCTGGGATCAAGGCCCACATTGGGTCTCTGCTCAGCAGGGAGCCTGCTTCCCCCTCTCTCTCACTGTCTGCCTCTCTGCCTACTTGTGATCTTTCTCTCTATCTCTCAAATAAATAAATAAAATCTTTAAAAAAAAAAAAAAAAGAACAGGTGGGAGATTCAACATGGCAATTAGGAACAGTAACTAGAGAGAAGAGCGTGCCTCTAGCTCTCCCCCATCATGGTCCGACTCCCCAATAAACAGGCTATAGAGGTGTAAAAAAAATCTGCTGCTGTCTTCATGAAAAGTCTAAGGGGCCTAGAATTCGCTGAATCTTTGCATCCGTTTCCATAGAGACATCCTCCTGCCTACATATTTTCTAACTCACCAGTCTATGATTTCTCAAGTACTTTGGTGCCAGATGAAATAATAGGATTCTTTTATAACCGGTTCCTGATCATCTTCCTTTAAAAACAGCTGGTGGGTAGACAGCTCCTACATCACATCCTTAAAGTGACTATGGATTAAAGAATGGGGCTTATTTGGAGAAAAATAGAAAGAGTGAAGCAAAAGCAAGAGAAAATTCCTGACTTATTTTTATGCCTTATTATACCACCTCAATGTTTTGGATTTTAATTGCAGAATGTATCTGTTTCATATAGATTTTGGCAGAGTGATTGAGAAGTGAAATAGCTTAATAGTTAAGAATTTATGTGGCCTCTGGGGTTCAATTGCCTTATAGATGAGCAGTTACAATTGAGTGGTTTTTAACTCATTGCCTCAGTTTCCTTATCTGAACATGGGGGTACTGGCAGTGTTTATACTAAGTGACCAAGGAATGAATGAAATAAGACATTTAAAGTGCTTAGAACAGTGTCTGGCCCATAAGAACACAATATTAGCTTTTCACGTTAACTGATATGACTATCATTATGGTTATCAAAATCTACAAGGAGATTTCAAAGCATATTTGAGATTCTTAGCCTCCATTCATTCCTGGGATTTCAGAAGTTTGGTGCTGAGCCTGCAAACGGCAGGAGTCACAGCAAAAGGGAGGAGGCCTGTTTCTGGTCCTGAGTCCGTGGTTTATTGAATCATACTGTCACTGTTTAACTTGTTTTGCCTCATGGCATTGCACCAGCATAGCCCACACACAGATGGGCCCCAGGAAATACTTGTAGGTATGAGGAGGGGGGAATAAACCTCTTGTACGTGCCCACCTGTGGGTCTCTAATGTTATTCTAATACGGAATCAAATCTAAATTGTTCTGGTTACCATGAATCCATCATGGGCAGGGACTGTATCCCTTTTGCTAGTGTTAGGCACTTAATAAATATCTGTGGAATGAATGAACCAGTAAACTTCTCAAAGTGCTAGTGCTATAGAAAGGAGTAAGCTACAGCTGGGGGAAACAAGGTATCAGTAAGACATGGTCTTAACAACAAGTTAACGAGATAAGGCTTTAGTTAAAACTCAATGGTTCTCTCCTACACTGTTGGTGGGAATGCAAGCTGGTGCAACCCCTCTGGAAAACAGCATGGAGGTTCCTCAAAATGTTGAAAATAGAACTCCCCTGTGACCCAGCAATCGCACTGCTGGGTATTTACCCTAAAGATACAAACGTAGTGATCCGAAGGGGCACGTGCACCCGAATGTTTATAGCAGCAATGTCTACAATAGCCAAACTATGGAAAGAACCTAGATGTCCATCAACAGACGAATGGATAAAGAAGATGTGGTATATATACAGAATGGAATACTATGCAGCCATCAAAAGAAATGAAATCTTGCCATTTGCGACGACGTGGATGGAACTAGAGGGTATCATGCTTAGCGAAATAAGTCAATCGGAGAAAGACAACTATCATATGATCTCCCTGATATGAGGGAGAGGAGATGCAACATGGGGGGTTAAGGGTGTAGGAGAAGAATAAATGAAACAAGATGGGATTGGGAGGGAGACAAACCATAAGTGACTCTTAATCTCACAAAACAAACTGAGGGTTAATGGGGGGAGGGGGCTGGGGGGGTGGGATTATGGACATTGGGGAGGGTATGTGCTATGGTGAGTGCTGTGAAGTGTGTAAACCTGGCGATTCACAGACCTGTACCCCTGGGGATAAAAAGATATTATATGTTTTAAAAAATAAAACTTAAATTAAAAAAAAAAAAAAAAAAAAACTCGATGGTTCTGAAGGTTTGTGCTTTTTCCCCACAGCCCCAGGTAGTCTGTCTTAAGGTGTTTCTGAGTTGTTACATGACCCAAGTGATGGGATCTGACCTAGAAGATTATGTGATGCTCTAATTTAGAAGAGCCTAGTTTTATAAGGCTCAATCATGAAGCTTTGTTTGGAGAGGGTGGGAGAGATGCTGGTTTCTCTCTATGTCTTCAGTCATTGGAAGCAGACCTGCATCATCATAGTTCATCCCAGCTCTCTACTTATTCCCATGAAGAGTTACTATGCCAAACCCTCCAGCTGTACTGAGTGGGCTCACTGTGCAGAATGCCATCAGCAAACGGAGTTCATCAGCTTATGTTTTTGACTCCCATCTACTCTGAGTGGTGTGGTGTGTGTGCTTGTGCGTGCATGGGTGAGTACATGTCCCACCCGTATTAAAGGTTTTATTTTATGAGTCTCATCCTTATAGAGCCCAGGGACAAACAGACATCCCTAAAGCGAATGCAAGTCCATTCACTATTCGAATGGGATCTTGCATTCTCTTTGCTTACCACATCCAAAAACGCACACAAAAGGGAAGCCAAAGTCCTCTGGAGGGAGGAGAGATGAAAATAGAGGATAGGGGAGATAAAAAGGGAAAAAAAGGCTAGATTTGAGGCATTCATGTCAAGTTGTGATGCAAATAGTGTTCAGAAACATGGCCATCAAAGTTAATCCTTCCCTTGGAGCCATCCACTTTAAAATCCCATGACTAAGCCTTTTATAGGTTTCAGATTCCTCTTGCTTTCTGCCCATGTGTTCAGGAAGGATTAGAAAGGCACCGAGCCTCCTCGCAGGCCCGGGTGAATGTAGCTGCAGAGGAGCTCTCGGTACAGGCTGATCCTGACGAGGCAGCCTGGCTGTCACCCGGGGCTGCCGCAAGGAAACCAGGCTCCTACAAACGCTCCGCCGCCCCAGCGCAGGGGCACCCGGTGGCGCCGGTCCTAACCGCGTGCTCGCGGTTTGTTCCTTGCTAATGAACAGCTGGCTCCTCGTGGGAAACTTTCGAGCTATGTGCCTATTAGGAGGTGTCTGCTTCTCATCTGTAGGCTCTCCTCTTCATTTTCTCATTTGTTACAGCAAGGGGCTTTTTATGACAACAGAATACTTTACTCTGTGGGAAATCTGTTCCTTCTGCTTCTGCTTCTGCTTCTGCCCCCACCGGATGTTCTTATCTGCTCCTTGCGAGGGCACAGGCAATTATAGAGCAATACATCTTCACCCACATAATTTCAGGCAAATATTGTAAAAGGCGTGCAGATGGCACTGGAGAAGAACCTTCTGTCGCTTCCATCTCTTTAGTTTAAAGGAAGAGAGAGCAATTTCTTTTTTAGAGAACACCCTAACAGTTCATTCATTTATTCAGTGAGCCAACAAATGTTTATTCAGTGTCTACTTGATGCTGGTATGCGTGGGCCTTGCATTTGATACTTAGCACCAACACAGCAACCACCCGCCTTGGGGGATGTTTCGTGCCATCTCACACCCACACAGCACCCACCTGGCTTCTCTCTGGCTCTCCCTCATTTTCCCCCTCCCCAACCCCCTTTTCTCATTCTTCTCAAGCAGGAAAAAAATGAGTCATCACATTGCTTCTTGGGCTCAAACCTTAACCCCTTGTGTCTGACCTTCTATTCTACTCGTTCACTCATTCAACCAAGATTTATTGAGAACCCATCATCAATCTGGTAATAAAAATAACCCCTTACCCTTATGTGCTACTCACTTTGTATATGTGACTCTCTATATTATTTTTTTATATATTATTTCATTTAATCTTTATGACAATCCTATTAAGAAGATATTGCTATAATCCCTATTTGCAAATGAGGATTTTGAAACAGTAACTTTCTCCAAGTTACACAACTATTATAACAGGCATGCTTTTGTGTAAGAGTAACCAATAGTCCAAACTACTGAAACAACTAGACATGTATTTTTCTCACATCAGGATAAGCTGGGAGGTCATTTGCTCCCAGTATTGGTTCTGTAGCTCACAGACGTCAGGTCTGGCATCTCCAAGAACTGCCTGACCTGTTCCCTCATGAGCACACAAGGCTGCCCTGTACACAGCATCACACCCACTTTTTTGTGAAGAGGAGAGAAAGGCTGTGCCGTCAGCCCTCATCCCTTTCAGCAGGAAGTCAGAGCCTTTCCAGAAAACCTAATCACCTTCCTCTCACTTCTCATTGGTCAGATCTTGTTTGGCCACCGTTAGAAGCCAGAGACCTGGAAAAATAAAATTCAAGTTTTCTTTTTTTTTTTTCTTTTTTTTTTCTTTTTTCCCCCCCCCCCCCCCCCCAGAATAGAAGACAGCAAAGCAAATGGGATCTTAGAATGTTTGTTAGGCCAGCCAATTGGCAAGATAATAAGGACAATAGGTTGCTGGCAGGATAATAAGGACAATATTCTGCAGAAGGTCCTGTCTTTACGGGGCCATGAAACCAAGAAGCACACAGGTAACTGGACAATTACAAATTCCTGTAAGTGTTAAGAGAGAATAACAGGCTTTTCAGCATATTAAAAACAGCTAATAATCTTATCCTTATCCTCATGCACTCTGCAAAGTCCAGCAGCCTGTCAGGAAATGAGCTCTTGACGTTGAAGCCCTTCACCTTGACTTCTCTCAAGTCCTACCCTCTCCTCTCTCTACACTCTACTCTTCTGTCCATTCTTGTTGGTGTTATAATTATACATGCACATCATCTTTTTCTGTTCTTCCAGGTTTTTTCTTCATCTTTTACTCTCTTCTCTCTTCCTCTTCTTCCTTTTCTCTTTCTCTCCTCGCACATTCCTTAACATTTTATCGGATAGTCCAACAAGAAAAGAAATGGGGCTTTATTCCTGTGAACTGAAATTGTTCCTACCTTAGCTTCTAAAGTGTTGTTAGGAAGAGATCATCACTCCTGTAGAAAAATCACAGTCTGAAATTTCAATCCTCTGGGAGTATCTACCTAGCCTCCTTCACACCGTCAGGGAGAAGATAATCAAATGGGGATTGTTAGTAGACGACAACAGCAGCAGTTTCAGCCACTGCCAATGTCCTCTGCCGGCAGCCGGCCACAGCCATGAAGGCTGTGGGAGAGCCCAGCCCATCCACATGCCCTTCACATGTGGCGTCTGCCTGAAAAGCACCCGCTCATAGCCCGGAGCCCGCCATCTGCTTAACGGTTAAACTACCCACTCACACGTTAAAATTGCATCGACTTTCCCATTCCCCTTATATCCTGGTGTATGTTTTTTTCTTTTGATGCATAATAAATTATGGTATTTGATTAACCTTTGACTCAGCATCAGAATTTACCAATATTTGACATTTGATAGCCCTTTGCATTTTACCAAAGTATCTTTTCCCAGAATGTTTGTTATTTCTCTGACCTTTCATCCCAAATTCCAGTGTTACATGAAACATCTGTCGCCACCACCAAGATGCAGAGGCCCGGCGGGCTCAGTCATGGGATGCAGGAGGTTCAGGACACAGTGTGACCGTCTGAGCTACTTTGCTCCAGAAACAAAATTGATTATAAACTCCAGCTTGTGTATCTATGAATTTATATAAAGGTCAAGCTGCCAGTGTAACTCCTTGGCGCTGCCCTGTAGACTTCCCTACTCTTCAAAAAGATGACTCTACTGTAAGTGCAGTTGGATTTCCACAGGTTACCTTGCTCATCAGTTTTCCCAGAACCTCTAAAGATCCGGGTGCACTTTATATCTTAGCAGATGTATTTAACCCTGACGGTGCCTCCAAATGCAGCAGCGCGCTAATTGGTGAGTGTTTGGTGAGCAGGGACTTCTCTTCAGTTATTTAGGGACAGCTTTTGTACTGAAGACTAACAATTACTATTCCTGTTATAAACCACAAAGAGACCATAACCACTGATTTCACTTCAGGGCTTATCTCAGCAATTACAGTTCAGCAATTCTCTAGTACAAGGACTGTGCAATAAATGAAAAATCCACTAGGTGGTTCTGGTGTTCTTCTAACCAGAAGCAGACTGTGCTAACTATCTTTCCCCATCGCTTTATATTCCAAAAGTAAAGCAGAATTTGAAAGTGAAAATGTTGTGCTGTTGTTGTTTAACATTCGTTCTAGATTACATGTGAATGGATTAGTATTTGTAGTGCTTGATCAGAGACTAAGCCTCAAGAGTGTTCAAGGTTTTTTGTCTCTTTTTTACATAGACACATGGAGGTTACATTTTAATTTTTTAACTTTATCTTTATAGTTAATAAAACATATTAATTTATGTGCCTATCCTTTTAGACATAGATACCACCATTTTCTCCCCACTCACTTGGCAATGTCTCTCATATAAAGATCAGATTCCAAAGTATGCAATGTATTGATATTCATAAATGCTGCTTTCCTTCAACTCAGAGCAACAGAATTCTCGTTTTTAACATTCTTGGTGACTGTTTTCATTATTATTTTCAGTGACATTATCTAAGCATGATCCAGGTTTACAAGGTCTTCTTAGAATCCTTATTAGAAAATCTTCTCTTGTGTTTTAGGATATAATAATAAATAAAGCTAACTTTTTTTTTAAGATTTTATTTATTTATTTGACAGAGAGAGAGATCACAAGTAGACAGAGAGGCAGGCCGGGCGGTGGGGGGGGGGGGTAGGCTCCCCACAGAGCAGATAGCCCAATGTGGGGCTCAATCCCAGGACCCTGAGACCATGACCTGAGCCAAAGGCAGAGGCTTAACCCACTGAGCCACCCAGGCGCCCCTAAAGCTAACTCTTAAGATATGCTTAAATCAGCCTGGCTCCAAAAAGCATCTCAAATTCTTAATCTTCTGTCAGATTTCCCCTTTTACTCTTATAGTTCCTTCTTTCCAGTATTTTTGTAATTTCCAGTTATGATTATCATGAAATGTTACCTGTCTTTCCCCAAAGCAGCTGAGGTGAATTCCCACAGCACCAGGCTCTCACTAAATCCCCACGATGGATGACAATTGTTCCTTACCCATAACACTGGAAAAATGGACAAGTTGCACATAGAACAGCAGATAGCTATCCATTCACCTTGGAGAAGGTTCCAAACCAGAAGACAGGCAAGGCGGTATGCATGAACTTTATCAGTGCTAGTTAAAACAGATTTTTTTTTTCATTTTAAGAGAAAAGAAATGTGGCCAACTCTAAAATGAATGCAAACTCCGAAGAACTTTGAAATGAACCTTTTTAACAAAAGAAATTAGGGAAATTTCAAAAATAATTATAGGAATTAGTTGAAATGCATTTAAATATCAAAAGATAGAATGTAGTTCTCTGAGGTAGTTAAACACTAAGCATTTTCTAAGTGGGGTATTTTGGGGGGGGGGTTTGGTTTTTGGTGTTTGGTTTTTTGTTTGTTTGTTTTGGGTTTTTTGGGGCTACTTACCATGCCACTTACATGTTTAGAAAATGTGACCATTAGGGAGATTATGATTTTTAGTATTTGGTGTCATTTTCAATGACAAAAGTAATAATTTTTACCTCAATTAATTTAAACAACACAGAAATGTATGGAATACAAAGTGAAAAGATCTTCTTGCCAATTTCTTACTTCCTCCACCTACCTAATCCCAATCCCAAGAGAAAGAGGTAATGCCTGTTAAAAATAGTTTGGTATATAGCCTTCTAGTAATTCTAAATGGCAATTAGCATGTAATGATGTGGTAAATTGTAATATACTGATGGTTTTATTTTGGGGCATGCTTTTAGTATATTTTTGGTATGTTTCTTTTTTTTAAATAATGCAAATAGACTATGTATATTGGTCTAGTCCTTATATTTACACACAACTTCTTTAACCAAGGTGTATGCCATTATTGCATTAATTATCTCCAATAGGCATTCCTTTTTAAAAATTGTTTTTTACTTTAAAAAGGCTATAAATAAATGTATAAAATTTGATGAGTTCAGAGATAAAGTCTACACCCATGAAATTATCACCACAATCTATCCCATAAACCCAAACATTATCTCTAAAAGTTCCCTCCCACCCTCATATTTATTATTATTGTTATTATTTGTGACAAGAACATGCCATGTAAGATCTACCCTCTTCCCAAAATTTTTAAAAATATTTTATTTATTTATTTGGCAGACAGAGATCAGAAGTAGGCAGAGAGGCAGGCAGAGAGAGAGAGGAGGAAGCAGGCTCCCCACTGAGCAGAGAGCCCGATGCACGGGGCTCGACCCCAGGACCCTGGGATCATGACCTGAGCCGAAGGCAGAGGCCTTAACCCACTGAACCACCCAGGCACCCCATCCCAAAATTTTAAGTATACAGTCCAGTACTGTTAACAATAGGCACTGTGCTGTACAGTAGATCTCTAGGACTTACTCACCTAGTTAACTGAAACTTTGTACCCTTTTATTAGTAAAAGTACCCCCCATTTCCTCCTCTGCCAGTCCTTCGTGACTACCATTCCATTCTGTTTTTGTGAGTTTATTTTAGATTCATCAGATAAGTGATATCATGTAGTATTTATCCTTTTGTGTCTGGCTTATTTCACTTAGCATCATGTCCTCCAGGTTATCCATATTGTCACAAATGGTAGGACTTCCTTCTTTTTGAGTCTGAATAATATTCTATTGTATTTATATACCATAGTTTCCTTATCCATTCATAGGTGGATGGACATTTAGGTTGCTTCCTTATCTTGGCTACTGTGAATCATGCTGCAATGAACACAGAAGTCCAGATGTCATTTTGGAATGCTACTTTCAATTCCTTTGAATATATACCCAGGAGTAAGATTGCTGGATCCAGTGATAGTTCTATTTCTAATTTTCTGAGGAACCTCCAAATAATTGTGGCTTCGACAATTAATATTCTTACAAAGGTATACAGCATTCTCTTTTTTCCACATACTCATCACCATCTGTTAACTTTAGTGTGTTTGGTTTTATTTTTTAAAGCTACCATAATAGATGTAAGGTGACATCTCATTGTGGTTTTGATTTACATTTCCCTGATGATTAGTGGTATTGATCTCCTTGCATATATCTGTTGACCATTTTTATGTCTTCTTTTGAGAAATGACTATTTAGGTCCTTTGCCCATTTTTAATTAGGTTATTTGATTTTTTACTATTGAATTTTAATGCCCTTATTTATTTTGGAGATTAACCCTTTATAAGATATATGGTTTTGGCAAGTATTTTATCCCATTCCATGGGTTGCCTTTTAATTTTGTTGATTGTTTCCTTTCCAGTGCAGAAAAATGTTTAATTTGATGTAATCCCATTTGTCTACTTTTGCTTTTTGGCACCTGTGCTTTTGGTGTCATATCTAGGAAATCATTACCAAGACTAGTGTCTTGTAGGAGTTTCTTCTAGGAGTTTATATTTTCTGGTCTTATGTGAAAGTCTTTATTTTGAGTTGATTTTTGTATACAGTCTAAGCTAAGGGTCCAATTTCATTCTTTTGCATCTGGATATTCAGTTTTCCCATCACCATTAACTGAACATAGTATCTTTTCCCCATTGTGTATGCTTGGTAACTTTGTTGAATATTAATGGACAGTTATTTGCATAGCTTTATTTCTGGGCTCTTTATTCTCTTCCATTGGTCTTTATGCTAATACCATACTGTTTTTGATTATTGTAGCTTTGTATTATATTTTGAAATCAGGAAGTGTGATACATCCAGCTTTGTTCTTCTTGCTCAAAATTGCTTTGGCTATTTTGGGTTTGGGGTTCCATACAAATTTTAAGGTTGTTTTTTCTATTTCTGCAACAAATGCCATTCAGATTTTGATAGGGATTGCAATCAATCTGCAGATTGCCTTGGGCCCTATGGACATTTTAATAATATTAATCCTAATCCATGAACACAGGATATTTTCCCATTTATTTGTATGTGTTTTAATTTCTTTCCTCATTGTCTTATACTTTTCACTGTACAAGTCTTTTACCTCCTCAATTAAGTTTATTAGTATTTTATTCTTTTTAATTTATTGTAAATAAGATTGTTTTCTTAATTTTGTTTTTTGGATGATTTGTTTTTAGTGCGTAGAAGTACAACTGATTTTTGTATGTTATTTTGATTACTGAAACTTTGCCAAACTTGTTTATTAGTTCTAATGGTTTGGGTTGTGTGTGTGTGTGTTTGTGTGTGTGTGTTCGTGTGGTCTTTAGAGTTTTCTACATGTAAAATCATGTCATCAGATAATTTTACTTCTTTCTTTCCAATTTGGATGCATTTTATTACTTTGTCTTGTCCCATTACTCAGCTAAGACTTTCAATACTATGTTGACTGGAAGTGGCAAGAGTGATCATCCCTGTCTTGTTCCAGATCTTAAAGGAAAAGCTGTCAGTTTTCTACCATTGAATTTGATAGCTGTAAGCTTTACCTATATGACTTTATTGTATTAAAGTAAGTCCGTTCTATACCTAATTTTTTGAGAGTTTTTATCATGAAAAGGTGTTGAATTTTGTCAGATGTTTTTTCTGCCTCTGTTGAGATGATCATGTGATTTTTAGTCTTCATTCTGTTAACGTGGTGTATCATAATGATTTGTGGGTATTGAACCATTCCTATAGTCTAAGGATAAATCCCACTGGTCATGGTATATGATCCTTTTAATTTGCTGTTGAATTTCGTTTACTAATATATTGTTCAAGGTTTTTTGCATCTATGTTCACAAGGAATATTGGCCTGTAGTGTTCTTTTCATGTGGTGTCTTTAGCTTTGGTATTAGGGTAATGCTGACCTCTTAAAACAAGTTTGGAAGGGGTGTCACTTCCATTTTTTGGAAGAGTTGAAGGATTGGTATCAATTCTTCTTTAAATGTTTGGTAGAAGTTAAATTCTTAACTTTCTGTCCATTTAGTAAATCTATAACCTTAAGGTTATGACCAATGTAGCCCTATCTAAAGTGGCGTGGTAGGCATATATATACCACATAGCAACCAAACAGTAATTCCAAAATATCTCAAGATCTTTACTTCGGTTAAACTTCAGTTACACTTTGAAGAGCATTTATCATTCACACAGTACTTCTTAACAGCTCCTTTCTGAACCAGTCTGGTACACTTGAAGATGTGGGGCTGGGAAGAAACTAAGTCAGCAGTCTCTCTAGTGTGTCTAATGAGGAGAAAGGCTAGGAGCACTTAGACCCTAATATTTTTAGTCCTGCCACATGTATCAGATTGGAAATTTTAATTCTGTACATTGAAAGCAAATCCCTTTATATTACCATGATCACAGAAAGTTCTTGCATAGCCTCTAATTAAGATCCAGAGTTCCTGCATGATGATGACAATAAGTTGTATTTCCTCTCTGTGATCTTCAATTTCCTAAAGCTTTCTTACCTTATCCCCATTCTGTGGGATTGAAAAATATGATGTTCTAATGTCTATTTTTACCAAAAAATGCTGCTCCTTATGTTAATTTTGAAATAATAATCAAAATACTGAATCTTTCTATTTGAAAACATCATCCTGTATTTACAGTAGATGAAACCTTTAAGATTTACTACACAGCAAAATTCTGACCACAAATTACTTCTGGTAAAATTTCACACTACTTGGTATTTAAGGATCCATTCAGAGATGAATCTTAGTCTAATAAAATGGTTCTTGAACTCTAGCACATGTCAGCATCATATGAAGAGCTTGTTAAAACACATATCCTGGGCTCTACTCACAAATTTTCTGATGTAGTGAATGTTCAGTGGATCCCAAGAATCTGAATTTCTAACAGACTCCTAAGTGATGTTCATGTTATTGATCTGGAGAATTCCATACTTTGAGCTTTTTAGATCTGTAGACTTTGAGTTTTCATCAAACTTGAAAATTTTTTGGCCACTATTTCTCCAAACATTTTCTTTCTGTTCCCACCTCTCTGTCACCTCCCTCAAGTTACACACATATTAGACCATATGAAATTGTTCCACAGCTCACTAGTGCTCTGTTCATTTTTTTTAGTCTTTGATATCTCTTTTTTATTTCAGTTTCTACTATTACGTCTTCAAGTTCATTAATCGTTTTTTTGTAATGCCTAATCTGCTACTGGTCCCACTCAGTGTAGTTTTTGTCTCAAACACTGTACCTTCCTTCTTAAAATGTTCAACTTGAGTCTTTTTGTATTTTCCATGTTTCTACTCAACATCATCAGTCTTTACTCTAGCTTCTTGAACATATGGAATGCAATTATAGTAACTGTGAGTATGTCTTTGACTATTGGTTCTATCGTTTACATCATTGCTGGATCAATTTCAAGTGATTGTTTTTATTGCTAATTGTGGGTTATATTTTCCTACATGCCTGAAAATTTTTTATTGGATGCTACATGTGGTGATTTTACTATATTGAATGCTGGATAGTATTGCATTCCAATAAATATTCTCAAATCTTATTCTAGGATGCAGTTAAGTTACTTGAAAACAGTTTGACCCTTCTGGGTCTTGCTTTTTTTTTATGATTTTTCTTTTTAAACAATAGTGTATTTTTATGGTTTTTTAAGAGTTATTTATTCATTTATTTATTTGACAGATCACAAGTAGGCAGAGAGGCAGGTGGAGAGAGAGAAGGGGAAGCAGGCTCCCTGCTGAGCAGAGAGCCCAATGTGGGGCTCAGTCCCAGGTCCCTGAGATCATGACCCAAGCTGAAGGCAGAAGCTCAACCCACTGAGCCACCCAGGTGCCCCTGTGATTTTTTTTTAAGTAATCTCTGCACCCAATATGTGGCTCAAACTCAGCCCCAAGATCAAGAGTCACACACTCCACCGACTGAGCCAGCCAGCAACCCCTTGGGTCTTGCTTCTAAAGTTTATAAAGTGAAACCAGAGCAGCATTTAGTCCAGGGCTTGTTTTGTCTACTACTGACTTAAAACCCTTCTAAATATTCTACCCAGTGCCCCATATGTTATGCTTTTGAGAACAGGAACTATTCCCAGCCCCAAGAGAGTTCCAGCAATTGTTCCCTGTAGTCCTCTGGTGGCTCTTTCCTCAGATATTTTCTTCACATGTATTGCATGAATCATTTTCCATTTGATGATTCAAGGGGATCATCTGCATGTCTGTGAAGTACGTGCTATCTCTCTCTCTCTCTCCCTCTCAGCAGCTTTCTCCAGTATTCTTCCTTTCAAAGAGCATTTCTATACTCTTCCCTGAAGAGTCTCTCTGGGCTCCCAGTTTTGTCTCCTAGGCTCCAGGAGACTGCAGGTTCCTTTTCCTGAGCTTCAATCTGGTAACTCTCTCCAGATAGTAAGATGGGGCAATCATATAGTTCCTGATTCTCAGGGATCACTATCCTTCATTGAGTGAAATCCGATGTCTTGCAACCCATTGTTTTATATATGTATATAAGCTGAGTTTTTTCGTTGTTCCAAATTAGAGAGTAAATCTGGTCCCTGTTACTCTATGTTGGCCAGAAACCGGAGAATACTCATTGGCAACCACTGACCTACTGATTAAAAGCATGCATTCCAGAGCTTGGCTATCTGGGCTTCCTTCCAGTTCTGCCACCTAATAGCTATATAATGTCAGGCAAGTCATTTGGCCTTCATCTTAGTTATTTGCATTCAGTTTTCTCCCTTTTAAAATGAGAGTAATAATGGTATTCAGGAGAGTTAAGGTGATAAATAAATTAATATAGGAGATGTGCTTAGAACAGTCTAGCACCAGTATATATTAGGTTTTATTATAAAAATAATAAAGGTTATCAAATTATTAAAAATTATACAAATAAGACATTTTATTCAAGATACAAACCATATGTGGTGAGAAACAATTTTCTTGGCTAAAATATTACTTACTATTTCAGATAGCCTCTTTAATTCCTCCACTTAGAAAGTTTAAAGCAAGTTACATATTAAATACTGTTCTTTTCATAATCTACCAAGTGTTATGAGCTGAATTGTATCCCCCCAGATTCCTATGTTGAAGTCTTAACCCCCAGGACCTCAGAATACGACTGTATTTGAAGATAGGGTAGTTAAAGAGGTAATTAATTTAAAATGAGGTCCTTAAGGTGAGACTTAACCCATTACCACTAGTGTCCTTATAAGAAAAGGAAGTTACAAAACAGACATGTACTGAGGGAAGACCATGTGAACACAGCAATGAAAAGACAACCATCTACAAGCCAGGGAGAGGGGCTTCAGAAGAATCAAAACCTGCTGACACTTATTTCAGATATTTAGTGTGAAGAAATGTGAGAAAATAAATTTCTGTTGTTTAAGCCACCCAGTCTGTGATACTTTGCTATCGCAGCCCCCACAAACTAATGTAAGCATCCCTAATAATTAAAATTTGATATTAATAAGGCCACAAATTGGGGCGCCAGGGTGGTTCAGTTGGTTAAGCAACTGTCTTCAGCTCAGATCGTGACCTCCAGGTCCTTGGTTTGAGCCCCACAGTGAGCTCCCTGCTCAGCAGGGAGTCTGCTACTTCCTTTCCCTCTGCCTCTGCCGCTCCCTGCCATTCATGCTCTCTCTCTCAAATAAACAAAATCATTTAAAAAAAATAATAAGACCACAATTCATGATCATGATCTCCTGCTATCATTGTGTTATAAGGCAAATTTTTAAACCTCTCTGATACAGCTATTTAGCTATAGAAACATAGATGTAAATCTCTATAGATATAGATATGTCAGTGAATAAATAATTTTACATTAAAATTATTAATGTAATTACAGAAAAACTTAAAAACAGAAGCATATGTAAAAGTAATATATGGGTATTTGTGATATTTAATAAATTAGTTTTATGTAAAAAAGTATTTCATAATTGAAAACTAATATTATTTCAATAAAACTTACTTTGACATTTCAAATAACACTTCTGCAAATAGGGCTAAAATGAACATGGTAGACTTCCATTAGGAAGATTAAATATCATTTTGCATGTAATTAGTAATGTATTTATTTCACAGGGCAAATTAATAAAGTAAAATTAATGTTAATCAGATTTTTAAACGGAATGAAAGTATTCTATAATTCGCAGCTTTATCCTGCACAATATTCATCACTTTGCTCTTAGCACTTAACCAAAGAAATGACTCTTTAATTACCAAAATATATCATAAATGAAGAATAAAATCTTTCCTGAGGCCCACTATTTCCTTGGAGTATTTCAGCAATCCATTTGTGTTCATCTGTTCATAAGAACTAAAGAATTCATTCCGTTAAGTTCCAAGCAGCAAGAAAAGCCTGTAATGGCTGATAAATATTTGGAAAGATGAATGCAAAGGAAATGCCATCAGCATGACCTACAAAGTAGAGGGATGTTTCAAAAGAAACCAACTACAAAGCAGCCTTTTGTATTACTCATTGATAACTCCCAAGGGTGATGACAAATCAAAAAACCTTCAGAACCATGTTTCTTCCATGTTTTGAAGATTTGAGGGGAAGAAATAAACACTTAAAAATATCTCCTTTTGTACAAATAAATTGGGCCAAGGATGTCAAAGTAGGTCAAAGAGAGAGATGTTCCCTCATAGCTCGAAAAGATTTTGTAGATGAAGTAGAAACCTCAGAAACTATTTGAAGGAAGAGGTGAAAAAAGACAAGTACAAGACAAACAAGATCCTTGTTTGTGGAGCTTTTGTTGTGGTAAAAAGAAAAAATAAAAATGGGTAAATACATAGATGAGATAATTTCAGATAGGGATACGTGTCAGGAATCAGATACACAGGCTGGTGGGCTGCAGCAAGGCTAGAAGAGTATTTCAGGTTGGGTTGTTAGGGAAATTCTCTTTAAGGAGAGCGCATTTGATCCAAGTTCAGAATGATAACAAAGAAGCCAACCTTGCCAAGATTTGGAGGAGGAGCAGTCCAGGCAGAGGACACCGCAATGTAAAATCCCTGAGATAGGAACAAGCATGACATATTGAATCACAAAAGGAAAATCAATGTAGCTAGAGTTTGGTGGATGTCAGGGATATAAGTAGAGTGGTGGGCAAGAGCTCTATCAGAAGGTAGGACTTGTATCGTTCTTATAACCTCCCCCAGCCCACTACCTCTGTGGCCTGATTTGATTATGCTATTCATCTGTCACTTCATATGTACCCTCTCCTATTGTTATCTTTTTACATGTAAATATTCTGTTTTCCCAAACAAATTTTAAGTTCTCTAAGAGCAAGACTGAATGTTCTTGTCTATAGATCCCACAGTGCTTTCTTTATAAGTTTTGTTTGTGTATGTGTGTATGTGAGAGAGAGAGAATATATAACATGGGCACAGAATCTACTAGTGGTTTAGAATTTAAGCTCTAGAACCAAACTGCCTAGAATCAACTCCTGGATTTTATTACTTACTAGGTATGTGACTTTAGCACGTTAATTTCCCAGTGGTTTGATTTTCTAATCAATAAATGGGAGACCTGCACTTGCCTCACACGGTTGTTGTGAGGATTACATAGATTATCAGATTGCATAACAGGCAGAACATTTAAAGCTGAAAGGTACAGTGGTGAAGTTAGAAACTACACCATCAATGGACTGAGAACCAGCAATTCAAAACCTATGTAGATAATCTGATTACATCTTGCACATATGCTCCAAGAATTGCACAAGAATTTTCATGACAGTATAAAACTGAAATTCCATGGGGTGCCTGGGTGACTCAGTCAGTTAAGTGTCTGCCTTTGGCCCAGGTCATGATCCCCGGGTCATAGGATCAAGGCCCCTGTTGGGCTCCATGCTCAGCAGGGAGCCTGCCTCTTCCTCTCCCTCTGCCTGCAGCTCCCCCTGCTTGTGCCCTCTCTCAAATAAACAAATAAATAAATCTTTAAAAAAACAAAATAAAAGAAATAAAATGGAAATTCCAAAGTCCATCAATAGTAAATAGAGAAACTGTGAATAGTCATAAAAAAGAAATTTATACAGCTGTTTAAATGAGCAAACTAAGGTAACACATACAATGTGAACTAACCTAAGGAATATAATGTGGTGCAAAAAAATTGTAAAAGAATATATACAAATGATTCCACTTATATTAGTTTCTCACATTCAAAAATATACAAAACCTAACAGTATATATTTAGACAGACAAGCATATGTGGTAAGCCTATCAAGAAAAATAAAATGATAATAAAAACAAAACTAGGAGAGTAGGAATCTTGTAGAGAGAGGGAAGGAGTTGAGATCAAGGAAGGGCACACAAAAGACATCAGGGATAATGATAATTTCCTTTTTCTTACACCAGTATTGGGTACACAGGTTATCACTGTATTATTAGTACTTTTGGTTTTCAAAAGATAGTCTGCAGATTAGAGGACATTGGCATCACCCGGGATTTTTGTTAACCCTGCAGAAACACATCCCACCCAGCCTGCCTGAGTCAGAATCTTCATTTTAACAAGAACCCAGGTACTTTGTTTGCACATTAAAGTTTGAGAATCACTACTTTAAAATTTATATGAATTTTGTAGGTCTTTTTTTGTATTTAATAATTATTTAATAAAAACTCCTATAAGGTATGAATTCTTGTTTGATACCAAATTCTATTTATCTCAGCATCTAGATCTTTGAAATACCCAATTTCTTCTTCTTCTAATGAGCCCATACACTTCTCTATCAAAAATGAGCACAAGGATGACTACAACAAAGTACTGCATCTAGAGCCCACTTCAGTATTAATGGTGATAACTGATGATTAACTGTTATTTCCTTTCATGTGTCCCTTCCTTTGGAGTACTCATTTCAATATCTGAGCAGATTGGAGTAGCCTCTGCAAACATATTATCAAAATCAACTTACTGAGATCATATTACATCCAACATTACCTGGATAAGAGGTTTTTTAAATTAACAGATAATGTATTATTTGTTTCGGGGGCACAGGTCTGTGAATCATCAGTCTTACACAATTCTCAGCACTTCCCATAGCACCTACCCTCCCCAATGTCCATCCTCCAGCCACCCCATCCCTCCAACCCCACCTCCCCTCTAGCAACCCTCAGTTTGTTTCCTGAGATTAAGAGTCTCTTATGGTTTGTCTCCCTCTCTGGTTTCATCTTGCTTCATTTTTCCCTCACTTCTCCTATGATCCTCTGTCTTGTTTCTCAAATTCCTCATATCAGTGAGATCATATAATTGTCTTTCTCTGATTGACTTATTTCACTTGGCATAATAGCCTTTAGTTCCAACCACATCATTGCAAATGGCAAGATTTCTTTTCTTGATGGCTGCACAATATTCCATTGTATATATGTATCACATCTTCTTTATCCATTCATCTGTTGATGGACATCTCAGCTCTTTCCATAGTTTGGCTATTGTGGACATTGCTGCTATAAACATTCAGGTGCACGTGCCCCTTCAGATCAATACATTTATTTTTGTTTGTTTGTTTTTCAGATCAGTATGTTTGTATCTTAGGAGTGTGATTGCTGGGTCGTAGGGTAGCCCTATTTTCAACTTTTTGTGGAACCTCCATACTGTTTTCCAGAGTGGCTACACCAGTTTGCATTCCCACCTACAGTGTAGGAGGGCTCCCCTTTTTACCTGGACAAGTTTTAAGAATTATGATACAATCATTTTCTACTCTCATGTTGTCTGTAGGAATTGTTTGGTCTACAAGGATCTAAAACAAACTTAAGACTTTCTGGCCATAATGGAGTACCCAGTTCTGGACAACCACCCATTATAAACTGGATAAAATATATGAAGTTCTTGTGTTCAGATATTGAACTATAGGCAGTGTAGGACTGTGATCTTGGAAAGTTGGGAAACATATGAAGTGATTTCTACAATTGCCCCAGATTTCTGCCTGGAGGCAATTATGGACTGTGAGGAGAGGGAAAGGTAACCCAAAAGAGCTTGGCTTCCTTACTGACTCAGAAGACAGAGATCAATTTGGGGAGGCTGAGGCTAGAGGTTGCAGAACAGAGATCTAGAAAGTAAGGGGCTGTACAGAAAAAAAAAAAAAGAAAAGAAAAAGAGCTTCAAAAATCTGCCTAGTGCATACTAAGTATTAGGCTTTACATGAGTAAAGTTAAATTCCACAAGCCAGACAAAGAAAAGCCAGAGATTTGTAAGAAGAAAAACTCCTAATGTTTGTATAGGGTGGGAAGACATTGGATCTCTGACCAGTTAGTCAGACTAGTCACTCTAGATTACCTGGGGCATCGAGTGGAGACCCCAAAGGGATCACACCTGAATAGTAAGGCTGACCCATACTAAAGAGAAGACTTCTCTCCACCCACTGTGACAGAGCTTTAAAAGAGACTTGAGGTAATTAAAGTGATTAACAAATAATTTAGCTGCCTGCCAAGACAAAAATAACATTTTTAGAAGAAGTCAAAACCTAGATAATGAACAATATAGCATTTCTAATTTTTGGCGTTCTATCAAAAATCACTAGACAAGTCAAGAGGCAAGAAAATGTGTCAAATTACAACAAGGAGAAAAAAGTCATCCAATTGAAACAGACCCAAAAATGACAGAAATGGTGGAACTAGCACACAGGGATGTTAGAATACCTATTATCACTACATGCAAATATTTAAAGAAAAACTTAACAGGGGAAGAAAAATAGAAGGTATTTTTTTAACCCAAACAGAATTCTAGAGATGAAAAAATACATCCAACATGAAAAATTTACCATATAGGATTGAGCAGCTTAGATACTACAAAAGAAAAAAGTCCATGTACTTGAAGACATAGCAAGAGAGTTATCCAAAATCAAGAATATAAATAAAAGGATGGTAAAAAGAAAAATAGACTTGTAAAATAATATTAAGCTATCTAATATATGTATAACATATATATGGATTTTTATGATTATATATGTTTAAATATGAAGCTTAATTATTGGAGAAATACTGGCCACCAAATTTTCTAAATTTGATGAGAGCTATAAACCCATAAAACCCCAAGCAGAGTAAACACACACACACACACACACACACACACACACACACATACACACACCCTGCCACCACCACCACTACCACCAAGAGAGAGAATAATCAAATCACTGAAAATGTAAAAGCATCCAGAGGGGAGGGGCGGAAAAAAAACACATTATAGGCACAGGAACAGAGATAAAAAGTTCAGCAGGCTTCTTGTCATAAATCATGCAAAACATAAGACAATGGAATAAATATCTTTGAAGTTCTGAATGAATAAAACTGTAAATTTAGGTATTATATCCAATAAATATACACTTCGAAAATAAAAGTGAAATAAATGTTTTTAGGCTAACAAAATCTGAGATAAATCATTTCCAACAGACTACACTGTTAGAAATGTTAAAGATGTTTCCTTCTGTTAGAAAGAAAATGATACCAGAGATAAACACAACCTCACAAAACATTAAAAAGTGTTGGAAATAGTAAACATATGGGTAAATGTAAATTTTTTCTCATTTTAAACATTAACAAAAGAGATACTTGACTGTTTAAAGCAAAAATAATAACAATGTATCATGAGGTTTAACAGACATAGAAGTAAAATATATGATAAGAATAGCATGAAGGATGGGGGAATGGAATTATAACTATTGTAAAGATCACATTATACTTTAAGTGGTATACTACTTGAAGATAGACTGTAATAATCTAAAAATGCATATTGTAAACCTTGCGGCAACAACTAAAAATAAATAAACCAAACAAAGTGGTTTAGTTAATAAGTCAGTAATGGAGATAAAATGGAATACTAAAACAACCACTCTATTAATCCACTATAAGGCAGAAACTGAGGGGGAAAGGAAAAAGAATAGATAGAATAAATAGAAAACAAATAGCAAAATAATAGACTTAAATTCAACTCTATCAGTAACTACATTAAATGTAAATTAAAAGACAAAGACTGGATTAAAACATTTTTTTTTAAAAAGACCCAGTTGTATAGACCCAGTCTATGAAAAAAATTAAATATAAAGACATAGAACAAAACAAACTGGACTGTACTTTTACTTGTATGGAAATTTAAGATCTTTATAGATTTCTCTCCCACATATCATAATGTATCATAATATGATAAACTCATCAATTATAAAATCTTAAATATTATTAAACCTATATCTGTCTATCATCACTCACCAGGTTGTTTCTTAAGCTACCAATAATGCCTATTGCTATATGTACATGAAGTTTAAACTGTTATTTCTGATCATCGAATTTTAGAGTGACATAAAATATTTTATTCCTATACTTAGATTCTACAATCTCCACTGACCTAGAATATCCATCAAGAACAGTATGTTACTTTCCTCAAAGCATAAGACATTTTTATTCTTCTATGACATAGACATTTTATTCTTCTATGACAACCATTTTTTTTGGTATCAAATATGACTGTGTCAGCCTCTTTTTTATTTGATTTCTAAATGTGAAATCAGATTGGTGATCACATTTCAGAGTTTCCATTATAATATGTGGCATTTAAACACACTGAAAGTGAAGCTTGCGTTTTCATGTTATACATGAATGGATAAATGCCTTCAGTTTTTTACAACTAAATTTAAACTTTCTGGAATCTTTGCCTTTAGAATGTGCTAATCACATACCACAGAATGGCTCTGACTTACACAGAAAATAACTCAGCTAAAGATGCTGTGTTTCATCTTTGCAGTGAAATGCAAATTTCTCAAAAGATTGAGTAGTATTTTCTTAATAAAATATTTTTAAATTTTATATTTAGGGTGCAGAAAGCATACTAAAAATAATCTCTGAGCTGCTGGAATTTTCAAGTATTAGAACTGATAATTTTCAATCACCTTAAATCTTTGCCTCTCAGAATTTTATTATACAACAGTGAATACATTCTATGAATAGCCAAGGGTATTCTTTTCCTTACATTATTTATTTTCATTGTATTATCTCCAGCTAAAGATGCTCATAAATGTTGACACATTTTCATTGATTGCTTGTTTGAGAAATGTCGATATTTTCCTTTAACTTCTTTGTTTACTTCCTTTCCTTCCAACCTTGTCTTGACTTTGTAGCCGTTGTATAACTGACATGAAAAGAAAATACCTCAGCAGGTCTAATAGCTAATTATTTCAAAGCGAAACATTAGATAAATAAATAACCTTTATATACCAAACTACAAATGAACAGTTTTTCTAACTGAGAACCTTTATAAGTTCAGACTCTGGTATTGTTCATCAAAATGAGTATAATTTCATATGTGCCTTTGTGTACTCCATTTTGATAGTAAGTGTTTTCCTAAGTGGGTACATTTTTTAAAGTCTTTATTTAAGTTCAATCCAGTTAGTTAACATACAATATAATATTAGTTTCAGGTGTACAATATAGTGATTCAACACTTCCATACATCACATGGTGCTTGTCACAACAAATGCATTCCTTCATCCCTATCACCTATTCAACCCATCCCCCGACCCACCTTCCTTCTTATAACCATCAGTTAGTTCTCTATAGTTAAAAGTCTATTTCTTGGTTTGCCTCTCTCTCTTTTTTTCCCTTTGCTTGTTTGTTTTGTTTCCTAATTTCCACAAATGAATGAAACCATGGTATTTCTCTTTCTCTGGCTGACTTATTTAAATTAGCATTATACTCTTAAGCTCCATCCATGTCATTGCAAATGTCAAGATTTCATTCTTTTTTATGGCTGAATAATATCCCATTATATATATATATGCACTCACCATATCTTCTTTATCCATTCATCAATCAATGGACACTTGGGCTGTTTCCATAATTTGGCTATTGTATATAATGCTGCTATAAATACTGGGAGCATGTGTCCCTTTGAATTAGTAATTTTGTATTCTTTGGTAAATTCCTAGTAGTTCAATTGCTGGATCATAGAGTAGTTCTGTTTTTAACTTTTGAGGAAACTCCATACTGTTTTCCACAGTGCCTGCACCAGTTTGCATCTCCACCAACAGTGCAAGAAGGTTCCCCTTTCTCCACATTGTTGCCAGCATTTATTATTTCCTGTGTGATTGATTTTAGCCATTCTGACAGTTGTGAAGTGATAACCCATTATAGTTTTCATTTGCATTTCCCTGATGATTCGTGATGTTGAGCATCCTTTCATGTGTCTGTTGGCCATCCAGATGTCTTCTCTGGAAAAATCCTTGTCTTCTGCCCATTTTTTAATTGGATTATTCACTTTTGGGGTGCTGAGTTTTATAAGTTATTTATATATTTTGGATACTAACCCCTTATCAGATATGTCATTTGCAAATATCTTCTCCCATTCCATAGGTTGCCTTCTAGTTTTGTTGACTGTTTCCTTAGCTATGTAGATAAGTAGATGTCGTCCCAATAGCTTACTTTTGCTTTTGTTTCTCTTGCTTCAGGAGACATATCTAGAAACAAGTTGCTACAGCTGGTGTCAAAAAAGTTACTTCCTCTGTTCTGTTCTAGAACTTTTGTGGTTTCAGGTCTCACATTTAGGTCTTTGATGCATTTTGAATTTATTTTTGTGTATGGTGTAAGAAAGTGGGCCAGTTTCATTCTTTCGCACGTTGCTCTCCAGTTTTCCCAATACTGAGAGACAGTCTGTCCCATTAGATGTTCTTTCCTGCTTTGTTGAAGATTAATTGACCATAAAATTGTGGGTTCATTTCTGGATTTTCTCTTTTGTTCTATTGATCTGTGTGCCTATTTTTGTACTAGTACCATACTGTTTGAATACTACAGCTTTGTACTATAACTTGAAGTCTAGAATTGGGACACCTCCAAAAGCTGTGTGAATTTTTTAACTAGTGAAATTTTGTGGCACTTATATAAAATATGTCCTCCGATCTTTATTTAATAGAAATATGTCTGCTTGGGGCACCTGGGTGGCTCAGTCGTTAAGTGTTTGCTTTCGGCTCATGTCATGTTCCCAGGGTCCTGGGATCGAGCCCTGCATTGGGCTTGCTTGCTCAGTGGGGAGCCTGCTTCTCCCTCTGCTTGTGCTCTCTCTCTGTCAAATAAGTAATTTTTTTTTTTTTTAAGAAAGAAATGTGTCTGCTTGACTACGAGTTTCCTTTACATAAGACTTTGTCACTGTGGCTTCTCCTCTCCTAACATCTACAATTTGGTGGGTATATGCAATTATTATCTTTGTAATTGCAAAAGAAAAAGCAATTTTAATTTATTTCATACATGCTCTTCTTTGCTCAGACAAGACCATTAGGGTAATCTTTCACTAAATGGGTTAGCCTAGGTGTCATTTCTTTGTTGCATCTTCTGAAATAAAGTGAAAAAAATCAAGGAGACTCAAGTAACTCTTTTCCCAACGACCTGCAGAAGTATCAAGACTGATTTCAGCATGCCCAGTCCAGTAACTATGCTTCTGGGAAGTGCCTGCCTGAACGCATTCCTGCCCTGCCACAACCCTCACCACCCCCCAACCCATATCTCACAGGCTGCTGCTTTAGGAATAAATTTCTCAGCTTGAATTAAACAGCACCCACTAGTGTAATATATTTAACATGTTATTAACATGATATGAATATCAAGTATGTGGAGCATGTCAAATCCTTCCTTTTTCTTGTATAACTTCAATGGTTTTTTCACTTTAGGCATATAGAACCTGGCTAATCTATATTCTTTCTTAAAGTATCTGTCCTTCATTTATTTCTACAAAGAAGCAATTGTCAGTGACATACTTTGGAAGTAGGGTTGACCACTCTCATGAGCCTGAGTACACACAGTTGGTGGAATTCCCTATTGTTTGTGAAGCTTCCCTGTTGTTGAGACCGTGCCTCAGTCTATAGGTTCTGGGTGATCTGAACCCTGTCTACACTCCGTGCTCTCTCTGCTCTAACCATACAGACCTTCTCGCTTTTCTGAAAATCCCATTCTGCTTTCTTTGCTTCATTTTCACTTCAGTCTGGAATAGTCTTTCTCCAGACAGTGGCTGTTGATTCTTCCATGTCATTTCGGAGTCTGCTCAAATGCAACTTCCTCAGAGAGGCACCCCAGATCACCCTACCTTAAAAAAAAAATAGCAACCCCTGTGACTTTATAACACCCTTCCCTAGCCCTTTTCACTATATTACATATGTGTGTCTTTGTTCATCATCTGTCTCCCCCACTAGAAAGTAGGTTCCAGGAGGGTAGAGACTTCATTTTGTGCCCATTATACCAGTGCCTGACATACACTAGTCACTCAGAAAATATTTGGTGAGTGGAAGGCAGGAAAGTAAGTAAGCAGGAAGGCAAAGAGGGAGGGAGGAAGAGAGGGAGTGGGGAAGAAAATGAAAATGTATTATCCTCGTTCAGGGTGGAATGTTCTCTTTAGTTCCTATCACAGTCTTCCAGGGTGGCCGCTGGCTGCGTTCCATGGCTTCCTGAGCTACTCCATTTGGGATCAGCCCATGAGGCCTACCTACACCTCCACCCTCATGAATTCCTAGGTGCAGAGTCTCTATGGAATTTACTCTGTCAGGTGTGTGCCGTCCCTTACTATCTCTACAGGGGGCTACTTCATGATGCTCTTAAAGAAGTTTGCCTTCTTGTACTATTTATACTACTTCTTCAATTCAACGACTCCAGAAGCTTCTATAATGGGCTTGAGCCTTGGGAGACAAGGTGAAAATAGTAACACTTAATACTTATTAATTATTTATTATGGGGCAAGCACTGACTTAAGCACTTTGCAAGTATTAACTCGTTTAATTAATTCTATGAAGTACTGTTACTTATATTGCAGTTGAATAAACAGATTGAGAGAGGCTAGGAAAGTTTTCCTCAATCATCCAGAATTTGAACATGCGTAGTGTAGCTCTGAGACCCCTGTTCTTAACTATTATCCATACTGAGGTACCACAGAGAGCACTAAGCAGGGATTTAGAAGATATACATGCTTGCCCTTCCTCTGTGATCTTATACAATATTCTTAACTTTTTTAAGTTAAGGTATACTCTCCTCACCTATTAAATCAAAAGTTTAGACTACGTAATCTATAAATGCCTTCCATCTCCAACATTTCATAACTGGTTTACAGTGAGTCTAGAGAGAGTTTCAACTAAAGGGTAACTTTTGGGTACATTCTACACTGCTCAGATCATCTTCTGTAGCTCTTATCATCTATGTGGCAACATCATAAAATGAAAAAACATGATCTAGGTTTAAATCTTAGCTTTGCCATGTCTCAACTGTGCAGCCTTCAGTAATTTATTTCATCTTCTGAATCTGTTTTGTTTTAATTTGTTTGCTTTTTGTTTTTTCTAAAATTAATATTACCCAACTTAGAGTTCTTTCTCAAGGATTTAAAGAGATAAAGTATGTAAACATGACTGGTAAACCTTAGATACCCAATAAAAGTTCATTTCCTGCTCATTTTTGCTCTATACTAGTCTTGGGTATTTTACCCAGACACTGTTATCAGACAAAAGAAATGAGAGCCAAGAAATTTTGAGATGTTTTAAACTTTTATTTGTGACCAGACATTTGCTTTATAAAATAGAACAAGAAAATGAGGTTCCCCATAATTTTCAATTTTACTCTGTTTTCTGTAGATGCAGAGAATGACTTAATCTTTATTAGGGTCACCAGAGCAGGTTTCAAGAAGCACCTAGGTTGCATTTTAGGAGCAGATGATATTAAGAGACACTTGTATCACGCTAAATACCACCCTTCCTATTACATAGCATTAAAGGCATTTCTTTTTTTTTTTTTTTAAGGTTTTATTTATTTATTTATCAGATAGAGATCACAAGTAGGCAGAGAGGCAGGCATAGAGAGAGGAGGAAGCAGGCTCCCCACCGAGCAGAGAACCTGATGCGGGGCTCGATCCCAGGGTGTCGGGATCATGACCCGAGCGGAAGGCAGAGGCCCAACCCAGTGAGCCACCCAGGCACCCTAAAGGTATTTCTTGGCAAGTCCAGACTTCCATTTCTAATAACACTGTCTTTAGTATTTGCTTTGATCTCCTTCTGGCTGCCAGAATGCCATTTTTAAAACGTCATCCTGTTACACAATGCACAGCTTAGTAAAATTTAATAGAAAGTGGACTCAGAAGCCCTGGGTTTGCTTCGTACCGTCACAATTTACTAGCCATGTGCAGTTGGGCAATGTTCTCAACCTGGTAACTTCTCTGAGCCTCTGATTCTTTATTTGATAAATGAGAATCATGATACAGTCAACCTTACCACGTTGTTATGAAGCTTAAATGAGATAATATATGGTCCTGACACAGAGTAGCCACTTGATGAAAACCGCTCAGACCTGATTGAGGAACACAAATAGGATCATTCATTCTGCAGCGCAGTTAAATACACACATCTCAAAACCATAAGAAATTTTGAGAAAAAAAATCAAATGCAACAAATAAGATTACATTGCAATGTAAGCAAACCTAATTCCTATCACTTGTCACTTATCAGTGTAATGCAATGAAACAGCTAATACCTGAGCCATATATCTGTTCCTAACTACCATGAAATGACTCAAAAGAGCCAGACAGTCCTTCTCTCTGTTGA
The DNA here is from genome assembly GCF_002288905.1 of Enhydra lutris kenyoni. Classification (NCBI taxonomy): domain Eukaryota; kingdom Metazoa; phylum Chordata; class Mammalia; order Carnivora; family Mustelidae; genus Enhydra; species Enhydra lutris. Next base: position 5,588,256 of record NW_019154091.1, read on the forward strand.
ATCACTGAATCATTCCCCCTTCTGGAAATGGACAGCAGCTATGTCTCTTGTGTTCCATGATGACTTGTTCTTCAGCTGTTGTTCACACAGAGGGACAACAACCATAACTAATAGAGAACCCTGTTTCCTGCTGGGTCCTAGTGAAGTGGGAGTCCTGTATATCTAGGGGTAGATGATCCAGGAGTAGATTCTGTCAATAAAGTCTAGAGGACTCACACAACCCTTCATTTGAATGTTAGGTGAGTCTAGTTACCCATTCCCCATCAAAAGACTCACTGGAATCTCCTTATTCCGTATTTATCCGAATATACAACAGTTTATACCTTGCCTTTCCCCCTAATGTTGGAGTTGATTTGATAATAACAATAACAAACATATTTCTAATTTGAACATTCCTTAATCAAAGAGGAATTTCTAGGATGGCTTTTTCGTCTTGATTATTTGTCTTCTTTGTTTTTGCTTTAACAAATATTTACCGAGTGCTTACTCTACTCTAGCCGCTTTCACGTGGATTATCTCATTTAATGACAGCCAGATAATAGTTGTCAAAAACAAGGGCTTTAGAGACAGAAAGATTTGGGTTCAACACGTTCCACTGCTATGTCTAGAGATTTGTCATTATCATCCCCATTTCATGATAAAGAAATTGAAACTGAGTAAAATTTCAAAATTTAATCAAGATCACCCAGCCATTGAGGGGCAGAGTTGAAATTTCAACCCAAGTCTGCCTGACCAAAGTTTCTGTTTGTCAGGATTTCCTAGTTGTTCTTTCAGTGTGGAGACACTTGTCACACACTGTGGTTCTGAAAATACTGGGTCACACTCTTCTTTGAGAAAATTTAAAAGTCTGTGGGCTTTCTCCCGAGGAACATAGAATATATATTTACTATATGTACATATCATATAACACGTATAATTTCAGGAGGTTAACAGACCTTTTGAAACCCAACCCCTACAGGTCTATGAAGTTTAAATTAACCTTTACTGCTAAGCTGTGACAGTTGTCATAGTATCTGGAAGTGGTGTCTTGTTAGTAATGGGTAACCTTTCAGGAAGTGGTGACAGATCATGAGTCACACATAAAAAATAACCCATTCTTAGTCATTCCATGTATATTTGTTGGGCACCCCCTGTGTGCCAGGCACTGTTAGAGTCACTAAGCAAATAACAGAGAATGAAACTGATGAAAACATCTGCTCCCCTAGGAGCTTACATCCTAACTGGTGATTTTTTATGTGTTTATTCCCCACCCATAAATGGAGTTCCCAACTTTCTTAACCCTCATGTTAAAATCTGAGCACACCTACTCCCTACTGCACTATAGAGACTCAATTTTGATCTACATGAACCAGATTTTTTTTTCAATCAGTATAGTTAAATTGAAGGAACTTACCTCAACACAATAAAGGTCATAGATGAAAAGCACACAACTATCGTCTTTGCTCAATGAAAAACAAAGGTTTTCCTCTAAGATCTGGAACAAGGCCAGGATGCCCATTCTTGCCACTTCTATTCAACGTAATACTAGAAGGTCTAGCCAGGACAATTAGGCAAGAAAAGGAAGTGAAAGGCATCCAAATTATAAAGGAAGAGCTATGTTTGCACATAACATTATTTTATATGTAAAAAACCCTAAAAACTTCACACAAAAAATTACTAAATCAATAAATAAATAAAAGCAAAGTTGCAGTATACAAAATCAAGATATGAAAATCAGTTGCATTTCTTTGGTTTTAGATTTTATTTATCTATTTATTTATTCATTTACTTATTTTAGAGAGACAGCACAAGTGGGGGATGAGCAGAGGGAGAGGAAGAGAGAGAAAGAGAGAGAGAGAACCTCAAACGAACTCCATGCTGAGCATGGAGCCCAACACGGGGCTCTATCCCACAACCGTGAGATCATGACCTGAGCTGAAATCAAGAGTCAGAGGCTTAACTGACTGAGCCACCCAGGCATCCTTAAAAAAGAAATATTTTAAAAATCCCATTTATGGTGACATCAAAAAGAATAAAATACTTAAGAATAAACTTAACCAAAAAGGTGAAAGATATGTAAACTGAAAACTATAAAACACTGTTTCGTGCCAAGCTCAGCCAATTGACAGTAATGCCATTGGCTGGAAATGGCTGGTTGCACTCACCTAAGCTCCAGTGAGCTTCCCACAGACATCTCTTCTTTCTAAACCAATGTTAGAACTGTACCAACCCTTGTGGTCCTTTCTATGATTGCAAGATGCCCTTCAGCAATAACCATTAGGAAACTTTGAAGAAAAAAAAGAACTGATTATTTACAAGACCTGGAGCATACAAGGCACACAGGTGGCAGAGAATGAGATCGCCAATAGAGAGAGACACAGAGACAGAGACAGAGACAGAGACAGAGACAGAGAGCAGGGGCCTGCGATTCTGCTTTTATTGGGGTGGAGGGAGAGAGCTTAGGATTTCTTGAGCTTACTCTTTATTGACCAATTCAAAACATAAAGCAGGAACTTGAAGTTCAGTAAGAGGGAAAAAAAGGGGGAGGCAAATTGTCAGTTATCAAAATCAACTAAGATCTCTAAAACAGGGACTTCAAGGCACCAAATACCCAAGGCAGTTTTGAGCAAGAATAACCAAACTGGAGACCTCACACTTCCTGATTTCAAAATATAACACAAACCTATAGAAATCAAAACAGTATTATATGAGCATAAGAAGAGACATAGAAACTATGGAGCAGAATAGAGAGCTCAGAAATAAATCTATGCAAATACTGTCAACTGATCTTCAACAAAGGTGCCAAAAATACACACTGGAGAAAAGATGGTCTCTTCAATAAATGGTGTGGGGAACACTGGATACCCACATGCAAAAGAATGAAATAGGACTCTTACCTTATTCCACACCCAAAAATCAACTCTTGGGTTAAAGACTTAAACATAAGACTTGAAGCCATAAAACTCCTAGATGAAAATACAGGGGAAAAGTTTCATAACATTCACCTTGGCAATAATTTCTTAGATATGACATCAAAAGCATAGCCCCCCCCCAAAAAAGCCCATAAAAATAGACATCAAACTAAAAAGTTCTTGCACAGCAAAGGAAGCAATTAACAAAACGAAAAGACCACTTGTGGAACAGAAGAAAATATTTGCAAACCATATATCTGATAAAGGGTTAATCTCCAAAATATAAGGAATTCTTGCAACCTAATAACAAAAAACCAAATAACCCAATTTTTTAAATGAGCTAAGGACTTGAATAGACATCTCTCCAAAGAAGACATGTAAATGGCCAGTAGGTATATGGAATAAAACTAGAAATCACTAATCATCGGGAAAATGAAAATCAAACCACAATGATATATCACCTCATACTTGTCAAAATGGCTATTAGCAATTAAAAAAAAAAGAAAGAAAGGACAAGTCTTGGCAAGAATGTGGAGAAGTTAGAACATCTTGTGCAGTATTGGTGAGAATGCAAATGGTACAGCTTCTACAGAAAACAGTATGGAGTTTCCTCAGAATATTAAAAATTAAGCCCTATATGATCCAGGAATATGACTTCTGGATATTTAGCCAAAAGTAACGAAATCAGGATCTTGAGAGATATTAGCACTCCCATGTCCGTAGCACACTAATCACAATAGCCAAAATGTAGAAACAACCTATATATCCACCAACAGATGAACTGATGAGGAACATGTGATATATAAGTACAATGGAATATTATATAGCCTTAAAAAGAAGGAAATCCTGCCATTTGCGACAGCATAGATAAACCTAGAGAACAATTACACCAAGTGAAATAAGCCAGAAACAAAGAAAAAGTACTACATGATACCATTTCCATGACGATTCTAAAATAGTCAAACTTATAGAAGTGGAGATTAGAACAGTGGTTGTCTGGAGCTGCAGGGAGGTAGGAAATTGGGAGCTATTAATTAAAGGATACAAAATTTTAATTATATGAGATGAATAAGCCCTCTACTATATCATACAGCATATTGCCTCTAGTTAGTACTATGCTGTATACCTAAAAATTTGCTAAGAGCCTGTATCTTTTGTTGTGTTTTTATCACAAAAAAATAATGATAAGAAGGAAGGAGGAAAGTTTTGGAGGTGATGGATCTGTTATGGTACAAACTGTGGTGATGGTTTCACAGTGTGTACTTATCTCCACACTTGCCAAGTTGTATACCTTAAATATGTACAGGTTTTTGGATGTCAGTCCCATCTCAATAAAGTGGTTTAGCAAAAAAAAAAAAGTTAAGTTGACACATATTTGAAGGGATGGAATTACTAATTTACATTTTTGCTTAAACTTGTGCAAAAGGGGGCCCCCTGGGTGGCACAGTGGGTTAAGAGACCTACTCTTGGTTTCAGCTCATTTCCTGATCTCAGTGCCCTGAAATTGAGCCCCACCCCCAGCTCTGCCCTTAGCATGGAGTCTGCTTGCGATTCTCTCTCTCTCCCTCAGCCCCTCCTGCTTATGCTTGCTCTCTCTCTCTCTCTCTCTCAAATAAATTTTAAAAAAAGAGAGAGATCGTAGCAAAAAAAAAAAAAAAAAAAAAAGAAGAAGAAGAAAAGAAAAGAAAAGGTGTCATTTTTATTTTCATTTATCCAGGCAGTCACTGAACAGATACAGATTGTGTGTCTCCCGTGTGCCAAACCATCCTCATGTTGGCCATTTTCCATGGCCCTTTGTATGCCACAGTTGTTTGTAAAAGTACAAAAGAAAGGTAGGAAATCTAAGGGCATTCTAGAGAAGAACGGTAAGGGTAGGAGCGGTGTCATGGAAGGAAACAAGGAACAGAGTAAAAACATGAAAATAAAACTAAGAAAGAAAGAAAGTGATTAAAAGAAAAATATAATGAAAAAGAAAATGCTGGAACTCGTATGAGGAAATGAAAACACCAAATATACATTGAAAAGAGTCGTCACTGGTCTTGAAAGCAGACCTCCGTTAGAGAAGGGCAATAACTGAACATAGCAGTGACTGGACAGAACAGACCGATGAACAGCATAGCACCTGGGAAGCATTCGGAGGCTGGGATAAGACTGAACAAAGGAAGAGAGGGAAAGATCAGACGGTCTGAATACCAATTTCAAATTGCTAGTTAGGTGCCTGTGTGAATGACTCATTGTTTCCCATTTTCTTTCCCCCAAATCTCATCTTTTGTAAATCCAGAAAAGCTGGCTATATAGTTAGATAAAATGAGCCTGGGTCATTGAGAAGCTTCAGTTTAATAACAAGTACAGTGAATAGGATCCCCTTTCTCTCTCCAAGCCCTGTGAAGTCCATCTTATAAAGCACTGGACATGTCTCTGCACAGTAATTCCCAGAAAAGCATTTCACAGCCTTTATTCGAATAAAAATTAGTAGCTTATTTACATCCCCAGAAGGTTTACCAGGCACTTCCTCTTACATGCAATTTGTGTTTAAAATAATGATCCCATGCGGCAATTTTTTCATCAAATGAACTTAAAAGTAAGCAAAAAAGATATTTCTATTCCACAAAATCAATCATCTGGGATTTGGTGGAGGTTCTTTACTTATTTATATAATATGATTCATCTATAATGGTTCATTTTGTTTACTTTGATTATTGGTTGTTGAAGACAGTATATTTGCAGAGAATATGAAGATGGGGAAGAAAAGACAATTAAAATAACCAGAACTTGAGCACAAAGGGTTTAGCCCACGTCTGGTAATTAAACTTAAGTGTTTCAGCCTAGATTTCATTCCGCCCATTTACCAGGAGGTGACACTATGAGCCCGTACAGTTTTCTTTACCCTGAGAGGCTGTGGCACCTGGCCCCTCCCCAGGCCTTCCTTCCCAAGTCGCTTCCCAGGCCCCTTCCCAGATCGCTTCCACATTTCCCCTCATCTGGTTGGTTTCTGTCATTTTCTGCTTGAGAAGAGTGAAGGCCAGAGAAGCTTAGTGACGTCCCAACACTCCCGCCCAAGTCAGCAACTGAGCCAAGCTACCAGTCACAGGCTGATCCTTCCCCATCCAGGTGGCAGCGGCTCAGATTCTCAGCCCTGTTCCAGGTTGATTCACTAGGACAGGAGAGTGTGGGTGCTGCTGGAGAATGTTCTGGGGGTTGGATGTTACTGTGAGAAAGCCAACGCATCATTAGAACATGTTCTTATGCAGTTCTCATCTCGTACTGAAAACTTAGTACAAGGGACATCACTCAATTTTATTAACATATCAGTGCTGTGCCCAAAAAAACCACATTGCTTTCATGAAGTAAAAGGAAAAAGTAAAGCAAAGTTCACTTTTAATGATTTTCTTTTTTATTTTTAGGTTATTCTTTCCTGGTCCAGAAAGCCCATATCCTCCCCATTCCCTTCCCCCCTAGATACAAGAGCCAACTGTGCTTTCTGGTGGGCGGATGGCTTTCCATCATTAGTCTCTGCATTTTATTTAAAATCATATGACCCAGCGGGAACCAGGAGGTCTAGGATTCTTTCCTAGGAGGTTTGAGAGAGAGAAAGCTGCAACATTAGATCCCCTCCCTTCTCAGAGGCTCTATGGGAATGAGGAATATGTTTTTAATTCTTTTCTATAAGTACAAAAGGGAACCACAATGGGCCTCCAACCTCAGCCATTTCAGCCTAACTGCTTTTCTGATTTTTTTTTTTTTTTTTGTCTGACATGACTTATCCAGAACAGTGGTTCTCAAACTTGAGTGAGCATCAAAATCACCCTGGAGGGCTTATTAAAACACAGATTGCTGAGTTTCACATCAAGAGTTTCTGATGCTGCAGGTCTGGGGTAGGGCCTGATAATTTGCATTTCTATAAATGCCCAGGTGATAATAATCTGGGGACCACAAGAAGTGCTGCCTTTAGACAGTGGTTTTCACCTCAGGCTACATTAGAATTATCTAGGGGAGCTTTTGGTTTTTTTTAAATATCAATGCTAGATCCCAGACCCAGAGATACTCATTTAGTTGGTTTGGGTTAGTTTTTACCACTTTTCTGGGTGAGTCTTCCAACTGTGCCCCAAACCCTATGAGACACTGTTAAGTATCAGCTTTCCTTTTATAATCAGCTTCTCTCCTTGAATGTCTTTGGAATGAATGCCGCCTGAGCGGCACTTCCCGTGCTTTCCCCGTAAGCTCTCTGGTGCCACCTCCTGTTTTCCAAAAAATGTCCTCTTAAATAGCCTTCAGAGCTCACCCCACCCTTAGTCTCCGGGGGACAGAGTGTGGTGATGCTCCCACCCCCACCCTCACCCCACTGCCTTTCAGATGAGTCCGTCTGCTAACACAGGAAAACAAATCAGCGCTCCCTGGGGCAGCTTGGTGTAGGCCAGTAACCCATCTGCAGCCTGGACGGGTTTCCGGGTATTTTGATAAAAGAGAACACAACTGAGATGATCAGTTTAGGGCCTTCATTTCAACACTTGAAAGTGCCTCGTAGTTTTGATGCAACTAGCTCAATTATTAGGAAGCATCACACAGCTACATAGTTAACTAGATTTTCATAACCAAACCAGTTCTCTTGTCCTTTCTCAGATTCTTTCAATGACAAGATGAAATGAAACATCTTCTAACATAAGGAAGACTCTACTCTTTTAAAATTCCCTGGCCCAAGGCCTTTAATACTACTTGTTAACATTTAAACAAAGCATTGTCTTGAATTTTTTTTTCTTTCCATTTTTGTGTCTCCTACAGTGTGTACATAGGTCTTAGAGAAATTGTCTTCTATTCCTACGCTCACTGCCCTGAAGGAGAGGAACTTGGATATTCATTCCATGTGTATTTCCTGAAAGGCAAGACCTTATTAGGAAGACAGTAATAATGTTCCCATTGTCACATGGCCTTTACTGTATTGTAAGTGATGCTGAGACTAGACTAAAAATCATAGAGTCCTAGTCATTTCAGGTAATTGATCACATTCACGACCAATTAATATGTGGTAGGAATATGGGGGAAAGTCATTTGACTTTTTCAACAATAAAAATAACTGACTGCTGCAAGGGGCCAGGCATTGTGTTGGGTGCTTTATCTGAGTCTGGTACAAATTAGGAGACTGAAATTAAGAGAGTAAGACATCTTGCCCAAGGTAAACAGGCAGAGTCGGGATTTGAACCTAAGCAATCATTACCACTGAAGTCCCCAAAGGCAGGATCACTGTTGCATTCCCAGCACCTAGAACTATGCCGGGTATATAGGCACTCAAAAAATACCTTTCAAATAATGAAATGAATAAACAAATCTGACTCCAGAGCCCATGTTATCATCCACTAGATATTACTGTTCGGATGACTGGCCTTGGAGCAGATATCTACATCTTGGCTAAGGGGCTGTGGAAAAAAGGTACATGCTACCCAGACTCTACCAGGTAACATGCGGGACCCCCCTCTTTAGCTTGGCACATGCCTGAAGCACTTAACATAAGTCTGTGGCCCGGCTTTCTGAACAGAGATAGGGCAAAAGCAGGAAAGAAATTTGCAATCTCAATAGTAAGTCCAAGCCCTCAGTGTTAAGCTCTTAGCTCGCCCACCCTATGGCATTTAACCTGTCTCCTATACCCAGCCAGCAAAATCACTAACGTGCAATGATAGAGACTGACAACCATGCAAACATAGCAAGGAACCTTCATACATCAGATCAATAGGAATCTAATTAAAAGCTTCAGGTTTGACATTTTTTTCTTGTCCATTTACTACATACCCTTCTTTCCCATGCTACTAAATGTGCAAATTTGTTAGCGAGTACAACCACAGGAGTCCTTAAGTTATTATAATTATTAAGCAGGGCACTCATAATCATCACCTAATCATAAGACTTCATAATCAGGATAGTCCCCTTACCTGACATGATTTTAATTTATAAAGTGTCTCATTGATAAATTTAAATGTTGTGACAAATTAATAAATAATCAGCTACATGCAGATGTAACTGTATTTTAAGTAACAACAGAACAGGCTTCTCTTTAAATAAATTAAAAAATATTAACAGTGGCTGTGCTAGCTCTTCTGCACAGCAAATTGGTGTCCTTCATAAATTATTTAAAGTGTAGCTTATAAATAGATTCATATGATTTCATAACTCTGATTGACAATCACTGATGAAGTACTATCTTTAAATGTTCAGTATAATACAGAAAGATTGGGGCACCTGGGTGGCTCAGTGGGTTAAAGCCTATGCCTTCGGCTCGGGTCCTGGTCCCAGGGTCCTGGGATCGAGCCCCGCATTGGGTTCTCTGCTCACCAGGGAGCCTGCTTCCCCCTCTCTCTCTCTGCCTGCCTTTGCCAACTTGAGAACTCTGTCTGTCAAATAAATAAATAAAATCTTTAAAAAAATAAATAAAATACAGAAAGAAAGGATGAATCTGTTTACAGTGTTTAGATGTGTGTACTTGTATGTGCAGGTATGGACAAATATGTGTAACCAAACATGGGCTAGCAGTCATCACGGAAGTCACACCCTAATGTACTGATATAGGGGCTATGGTTTTTATCATAGCCAAAGTGACATTATACCACCCTTTAAAATGCTTCAGTAGTGATCACTTGGTTGTGGACTACCTAATCACACTAGAGATAAGGCAAGAAAGTATCAGATATTCATTTTTAAAAGCCCATTATAAGACATACCACCATGTCCAACCTACAAGTAAGTCGAAAGGGAGAGAACCAAGAGCTTTTTAGGCTCTTTTACTGGAATACTTGGTTTTAGTGCTGTTGCATATTAATAAAATATAGTTATTCCCCAATGGAGCTTTCTAAAATCATCTAAATGTATCTATGTGTACATTCAGAGAAAGATGGGGGGATGGAGAAACAGAGGAGAGAAAGAAGAGAGAAGACATAGATGGAGGTTGGGGTGCAGAATTTCTAGGATTTCTTACCCTGAGTGGAATGCTCACTCCTATACTAAAGCACATCTTCAGTGATGGGTACAAACAAATGATGGGTACAGACAAATTAACTTTTGTGGTACTCATCCTCATTATCAACCCCCCCCATCTATGTATACATTGCTTTTTTTTTTAAATTTTATTTATTTATTTGACAGAGAGAGAGAGAGATCACAATTTGGCAGAGAGGCAGGCAGAGAGAAAGGAGGGAGCAGGCTCCCTGCTGAGCAGAGAGCCTGATGTGGGGCTCCATCCCAGGACCCTGGGATCATGACCTGAACCGAAGGCAGAGGCTTTAACCCACTGAGCCATCCAGGTGCCCCTATGTATACATTTCTGAATCCCTATGAATTTTCATTCCCAAGCCATGTACCTCCTGTAGGAGCTACAAAGAAGAGAAGATCAGGAAATATGGGCAGCTATATATAAGGCAGTCATGCTGCCATGTTTCTGTAGACTGGACACACTGAAGGATGGCTTAAGAGAGCCTTTAACCCCCTTGTATCAGTCTCTCACCAAGCTACTACAAATATATGTATTAATTTAAGTAAAAATTGTGAGGTTGCTATGCAAACTCAGCTTTAAGACAAATTCCCCAGCACCTTTACCAAGGAGATCAGCACCTCTAAGACTTTACTATACAAAAATTTTGGAGCAGCCACTGTATGTGTAATCCAGTGCACTTGGATTCAGTCACTCTGCGGCAAGTTAATAATTACTTATCCCATTTGTGGAGCCCAAGGACAGAGGGACAGATCCAGAAAAAGGAAGCTTTTCTGCCTCTTAGAATCAAGAAGAAAATCCTATTCCTTGAGCTGTAATCTCCTAGTATAATATACAATACTCTGAACTGAACCTGGGATGTATTTAGAGATAGCCTTGCTTCCGGAGATATTAAGTTATTCAATACCTTTTGAGGAAGGAAACATTTTTAGAAGAAAGAATGAGGTTACAAAAAGTGTTAATGCAAGGAAATGACGTGCGCTGAATCTTAAAAGGTGAGTTGGTGTTCTCTGAGTGGCAGTCAGGTGCAGGGAGGTGAAGGTAGTGATAAACTCAAGGCAGAGGGGTCAAAGTGCAAAGGCATAGGAATGGAGAAGCTATGGTTCCATGAAAGCAGGAACTAAGTTGGCCACATCCGGCATTGTATCCCCAGAGCTTAGCATAGTTGCTTGTAACATAGGAAGCGCTCTCCATATATTTGAAAATTGAATGAACAAATCAATTAACTACAGGTAATGCAGTATAGCTAATGGATAGGAGTGGTGTGTGTGTGTGAAACAATAAATCTGAGGAGGAAACAGGGCCAGATTATGATTGCTGTAGGCCAAACTCAGAATTTTCAGCTTTATAGACAGAAGGAGGCTTTTGAGAGATTTTGAAGTGGATTAGTGACGTGACCACATTTGCATTTTAGAAAAATCACTGTGAGGGGCTCCCGGGTGGCTCAGTTGGTTGGGCATATGCCTTTGGCTCGGGTCATGATCCTGCGGTCCTGGGATGAAGCCCTGCATTGGGCTCCCTGCTCAGTGGGGGGCCTCCCTCTCTCTCTCCCTCTGCCTGCCAATCCCTCTGCTCATGCTCTATCTCTTTCTTTCTGTCAAATAAATAAATAAAATCTTTATTTTTTTATTTTTTTATTATGTTACCTTATTCACCATATAATACTTCATTAGTTTTTGGTATAGTGTTCCATGATTCATTGTTTGCATATAACACCCAGTGCTCCATGCAATACATGCCCTCCTTAATACCCATCACTGGGCTAACCCATCCCCACACCCCACTCCCCTCTGAAACCCTCAGTATGTTTCCCGGAGTCCATAGTCTCTCATGGTTCATCTCCCCCTCTGATTTTCCCCCTTCATTTTCCCCTTCCTTCTCCTGATGCCCTCCACACTATTCCTTAATGTAAGTGAAACCATATGATAATTATCTTTCTCTGCTTGCCTTATTTCACTTAGCATAATCCCCTTCAGCCCATCCATGTCTATGCAAATGATGGGTATTCATTCTTTCTGATGGCTGAGTAATACTCCATTGTATGTATGGACCACATCTTCCTTATCCATTCGTCTGTTGAAGGGCATCTCGGCTCCTTTCACCCTTTGGTTATTGTGGACATTGCTGCTAGGCACACTGGGGTACATATGGCCCTTCTTTTCACTACATCTGTATCTTTGGGGTAAATAGCCAGTAATGCAATTGCTAGGTCATAAGGTAGCTCTATTTTTAACTTTTTGAGGAACCTCCATACTGTTTTCCAAAGTGGCTGTACCAATTTGCATTCCCACCAACAGTATAAGTGATGTCCCTTTTCTCCACATCCTCTCCAACATTTGTTGTTTCCTGCCTTGTTAATTTTTACCATTCTAACTGGTGTAAGGTGGTATCTTAATGTGGTTTTGATCTGAATTTCCCTGATGGCTAACAATGTTAAACACTTTTTCATGTGTCTGTTAGCCATTTGTATGTCTTCTTTGGAGAAGTGTCTGTTCATGTCTTCTGCCCATTTTTTAACTTGATTATTTGTTTTTTGGGTGTTGAGTTTGAGAATTCTTTATAGATCTTGGATATCAGCTCTTTATCTATACTGTCATTTGCAAATATTTTCTCCCATTCCATGGGTTCCCTCTTTGTTTCGCTGACTGTTTCCTTTGCTCTGCAGAAGCTTTTTATCTTGATGAAGTTCCAAAAGTTCATTTTTGCTTTTGTTTCCTTTGTCTTGGCGGTTCCACAGTGTAATGGTGAGCATTCTGGATTCTGTTTCCTTTGTCTTTGGAGAGGAGTCTTGAAAGAAGTTGCTGTGGCCAATGTCAAAGAGATTACTGCCTATATTCTCTAAGATTTTGATGGATTCCTGTATCACATTGAGGTCTTTCATCCATTTAGAGTTTATCTTTGTGTATGGTGTAAGAGAATGGTCAAGTTTCATTCTTCTCTATATGAAACTTGGAAGAAATAAAGTCTTTAAAAAAAGAAAGAAAGAAGAAAGAAAGGAAGGAAGAAAATTACTGTAAAAGAATGAATTAGAGACCAGGAAACCAAGTAGGAAAGGATTGACATAATCCAGGTAGAGATGATGAAAACCTAATTTTTTTTAAAAAGCAACAGTGAAGATAGAAGTGAGAGATGGATTCTAGAGATGGCATGGAGGCAGGATTGATGAGATTTGGTGACCACCAGACATGGGCATGAAGAAATGGAAGAGATGTTCGCATATTTGATGGTACCGTTCACTACATTCACAAAGAGGGAGACCAGGTTTTGGAGAAAGAAAATGAATTTCATTTTAGACATGCTGAGGGTCTAGAGATTATCTAAGGGGAGATGATCAGCAGATGGTCAGGAATTCAGGCAGGTCTGATAGGGGAAAATGTTGATTTTTGTCTAAGAGTTAACCACTTGATTAAGATCCTGCTTATTCATTCACTCCACAAACATCCAACTGCCTCCTCAACATCTTTAGTTGTCTAAAAGATATGTCATACTCAACATGGTTCAAACTAAATTCCTAATACTCCCTGAAATACTTCACTGGTGGCTGTCCCCCCTCCCCCATCTCATTTGATGAAAACTGCTTCTTCCTAGTTGCTCAGGCCAAAATTCATGAATGCCTGGGTCCTGGATGCCTCTCTGCCTCTCATAACTCTAATTCCAATTACCAGCAAATCCTGTTGGATCTACCCTCAGAATTTATTCAGAAATGTGGCCGTTCCTCACCTCTTCCACTGCTGCCTCTCTGATACAATCCACCATTATCTCTTGTCTGTACTGCTACCGGGGCCTCTTAATTGCTCCCCTGCCTCCACCCTTATGCCCCTCAGGCTTTTCTCAGTATAGCAGCCAGAGATCCTATTAAGATGTAAGATCTGATCTTATCTCTCTTGTTATGCTCCCCAAGCTCCTTGTATTCAAAACACAAGAAACATTTCCCACTGTTCCCAGTTCATACCAGTACTCATCTACCCCTTGCCCCTTGCACTTGCTATTCTGTGCTCAAGAATGCTCCTTCTTCTCAAGGTAGGTACATATTACACCTTCTGCTCATCCTTCCATAAGTCTCACTTTCTTACAGGGAGTCTTCTTTAACTCCTTATTTAAAAGTATACTTCCCCAGGGCACCTGGGTGGCTCAGTGGGTTAAGCCTCTGCCTTCAGCTCAGGTCATGATCTCAGGGTCCTGGGATCTGCACCACGTCGGGCTCTCTGCTCAGCAGGGAGCCTGCTTCCCCCTCTCTCTCTGCCTGCCTCTCTGTGTACTTGTGATCTCTCTCTCTCTCTCTCTCTCTCTTTCTGTCAAATAAATAAATAAAATCTTTTTTTTAAAAAAGTATGCTTGGGACGCCTGGGTGGCTCAGTTGGTTAAGCGGCTGCCTTCGGCTCAGGTCATGATCCCAGCGTCCTGGGATCTAGTCCCACATCGGGCTCCTTGCTCAGCGGGGAGCCTGCTTCTCCCTCTGCCTCTGCCTACCACTCTGTCTGCCTGTGCTCATGCTCTCTCTCTCTCTAACAAATAAATAAATAAAATCTTAAAAAAAAAAAAAAAAAGGTATGCTTCCCCAACATCTTTCTCGGTTTTTTTTTTCCTACAGTGCATGTTGTGATTTAATTATGTATTTCATTTGTTTTATTTATTATCTTTTTGCTCCACCAGAATACAAGTTCCATGAAGAGAAGGAGTTTTTTATGAGTGACATTTTTCCCTAGTATATATGATTGCTCTCAAATAGAATATTCTATTCTACAGGTAGAATATCTCAATATTCCATCTCGATCACTCAGTAAATAGTAAATACAGACTGAAGTTGTATGTGCTGAGCATTATCAATTATGGATAGAATTATAAAATACATGTTCCTGCCCTCCTTACAGTCTTTTGGCAGAAATAAGACACATTCCCATGGAAAAAGTCAAGGAACTGTATAAATGCATGCTAGAGTCATCGACAACACTACTGTGTTCTTTGGGCTTTTATGAGCTTAACGCCTGTGGAAGACCATAGTAACACTCTCTGTCCTCAGATTTCTCTTTGTTTCACTGATGGACAACATTTGCCACAAAGCAGACATTTCTTTACTAAGCTCAGCAAAACCTCATATTTTTTCAGACATAAAACAAAATTATGAAATAGCCTGTATCATCAAGCTACATAAACATCACATCTTGTTCTATAGTCATCTACCTTATGAGTCCTTTTTGTTTGATGGACTTGTTAGAGGAGAACACTTTGTAGGGTGAAAATTGAGACATTTGTGGAGGAGACCAGGGTTTCTCAACCTTCATGAATCCCTCAGGCATCACTAAAATACAGATTCAAATTCAGTATGTCTGAGGTGGGGCCCTGAGGTTCTGTACTTCCAACCAGCTCCCAGATGGTACCAATGCTACTCATCATTTGACAACACATCGAGTGACAAAGATGTAAACAATAAGGCCCAACAACTATGGAGATGTGGATTTCAATATTTAGGAAAAACCATATCAAAAAGGTGAGAGAGGAGTTGGGCCTTGAATAAAGAGACATACTGGGGGGAAAAAAAGAAGTAGATTGAGTACCAAAGTGAAGCAGTGGAAGATACCTTCTGGGAGAGTGAACAGAAGACTTTTCCTGGGGCAAAGAATCCCTGTGAGGGAGTATTGGACAATACAGATGGAATGATCGGTTGGGTCATAACTGTGGGAGGCTGAAGACTAAGGGTCTTATCCTATGCTCAAATGGACACCAACAGAATTTGGAGGTGGAGGAGAAGTAACAATTCAATTTACATTTTAGAAACATTAATCAGGCAAATATTATTACTTTAGTTTAAGGATGAGACAACAGATGTCCTGTCTTAGAAACGCAGTGATGGAAATAGAAGAGAAGAACCCGTGCAATGTGAGAGCCTCTAAAGACAGGTGCAATCTTTGCCAAAAAGCCTCTAGATCCTCAAATGGACAAGGTAAATACTGTAAAGGAGGAACTGATAAGACTTAATGAATAAACTACGAAGAATGAGGACATTAAAGATAATAATGACTCAAACCTCAATAATTAGAATCGTCATTAAACAAATGTAGATTGAGAAGAGGGTAAGTTTGGATTTAGATATCAGGAGTTTAAAGCGATGGCGTTTAAAGTTTCCACATGGAAACTTCAAGCAAACCATAATTGCCAGTAAAATGATCAGGGGAGGAGTCCTCACTCAGACAAAGACATTAGAAAAGTCATTAAAATCTTGAGGTAGGAGTAGGGTCCAGAGGCAGATACTAGAAAGGGCTGAAAGAAGAAGGCCAAGGACTAGACTCACAGGTATGTCTTAATTTAAGGGACAGAAAGACAAATAAGCCAGCAATGCCAAAATAGATTGGTAAAAAAAAATTTTTTTCAATAGTCCATTATCTATAGTATCTACACCTAACCAAAATTTTGACCCATAGGACTGTTGACTTTGGTTACATGTGAACACATTTGTATTCCGTTCTCCGCACAGTCAATGCTAAGATTTTCCTGATGTGTCTTCAGAAGGCCTGGGTTCCAGCCCATTTTGTCTCCTACCTGCTCTGTGCCCTCAGTCATCAGTCACAAGGGATAAAAATACTACACTACTGCAAGCCTCAGAGGTGTTTTGAAAAATAACATTAAATTTTTTTTTAGATCATAAATTTCAATGAAGGTTTTTCTACCTCATCAAGAATAAATGTAATTTATATGCTATACTGAAGCTATTTCTCAACTTAGGTTACCAGGAGAAAAGATAAACAGACTTATTTTCCTAAATTAAAATAGCCAGATCAAGGTTTTTAAATGTATTCACCAGATTTTATTGACGGCTTATGGTATGCTCAGTACTGAGACAGCAGCACACCAGATATAGAGTTAAAATCAGCATGGGGCCTGCTTTGGCAGGACTTAGAATCTGGTAAGGAAGAAAAGACACAGGAGTCGTGAATGATAAAACGTGAATCAATATGTTACAAATTCCATAAGACCCATATGAACGGAGACCAGCTGATATTCAGAGAGAGGAAATTTCTGGCTAAGGGAGGAAGGAAGAAGGCCTTGAATAAGGATAAAACTATGACAGATGGAGAGGAAAGGGAGGGCATCCCATGCAGGCCCAGAGGGAAGAGGGCACAGACAGGGCTTGGACAATGGCAAGGAGCACAGTTAGCTGGGAACATGGAACAATTAGGGGAGCAGCAGGAGACAGTCAGATTGTAAAGGGCACAGATGCTAGGCCAAGGAGTCAGGACTTTGTTCCGTAGACAGTGGAGCATGAGGAGGGCAACAAAGGACCTAAAGAAGCAAACTAACAAATTATATCCATACTTAAAGTGGTTCAGCAAAAAGGGTGGGCTTTAGGGAGGGAAAAATGGATACAGCAGGATTACCAAAATGCACAGATATTTTTAAGTTGCTCATTAAAGTAGGGAACAGCAGTATTCTATGAAAACTGCTACAAGCATATCTTTCCCCCAAAATTAATTTCAATAGAAACATGGAATTCACCCCCCTGTTTTCCTAATAATCTGTGTTTTATAGTTGAATGTGAAGTTCTAAAATAGATACACTGTCCACTGAAGCCAGGAAGACTGGCCAGGGCAGGAAGCCATGTGCCAGCTCCAGTGAGTCAGGGCAGAAAAGTGATGGGTAGAACAGCTGAAGCAGAAGTTCTAACCTTTTTGGGGGCCATAGATTCCTTTGAGACTGCACATAGTTCAGATCTATGTGAAATTCTGCATAGTTTCAGGGGGTTCATGGGCCCTCTGAGTCCTATACATCGAGCACCAGGCACTCCTATTACGAATCTCTGAGCTGGAAAAGACAAAAGTAAGGATGCCCCAGAAGCATCATAAGAAGTAGCACATAAAAACCCGCAATTACAGAAGTTGGGATTACCTACCCCAGATGTTTCTAAGGAGGCTCCCTGCCAGAATTACCTGGGGCTATTCCCATGGCACAATCAGACTTTTCAGAGGCAGGCAGGACTCAAAAATCTGAATTTTTAATTAACCAAGGTCATTGTGGTAAGAAAGCAGGTTTTGAAATCTCTTGTCTGGTTTCTTTGGGATGACAGCTATAAACGCTTCCTAGGTGGAAGGCACATTCTGCTGTTTCTAAAGGTCTTACTAGAGATCCTTGGATGTCGCTATGTGCTGAGCTCTTCGGGGCTGAACCATTTAAACCTGACCTTAAGGTCTCAGCACAGCTTCGTTCACTCCTTTCACTTCATCCCTCACTCAACATGGTCGCCAGGCCCTCTTGGAAGACACCCATTCCTTCCTTCAGCCTTTTGTAATCCCAACCTCCCCTACTGTGCTTGTAGCTATAGTTCCCGGCCCATTATCATCATCATGGCTCTTGACTTCTCAGGGCTCAATGCTAATCTCAGATTCTAGTGGCTATCTCTTGAGAATGAGGCATACTGGGGTTCCTACTAGATATCTTCCTGCAATTCCAGGGTGACTCATTCAGGAAGTCCCACGGATCAGGAAATAGGTAGATTCCCTTAACTGATCACTGACCTCCCTACTATTTCCTGACCCTGATTCTCTGGCCATTTCTCTGTCTCTGCAGAAGCAATGGAAATAGCTAACAACCTAAGGGCTAAAGAATAAGAAGCCAGTCATTTAATGCATGCCTCTGATGTCCAATGTTCCTGGTTATTTCAGGAAGAGAACTTATTGTAGAGTCAGGCTTTCCTAAAATTCACCAGCCAAACTGGGCCACTTTGGAGCACTGTGGACCAAGGAGGCTCACCACAGCCTCAAAGAGTCAAAACTGAAAATTCGAGCAAATTCTCTGGCTTCATACCTCCTAGCTTTGAGGGTTCTTGGGTGGGTGGGTTGGGCTGGGTGACAATGGTTAGCCAGGACAGAAGAATGCAGGTAGGTCGCTGCATGGACCTAGGAAGCAGCAGACACCGTGAGGCAAGGTCTCCAATGCCGTCTTCACGTGGTTCCAAAAACGTTAGGTTCCAAACCACTTAAAAGTAGCTCATGCTTGCACTTCCGCCTTTCAGAATATTATCTACTTTTCTGTTCCTGGTGTAGCAGAAAGGGAAAGGATGGGAAGTCAGGGAGATCAGGTAGTTATTTACCATGTGCTTTTTGGGCTTCTTTCTTAATCCCCCAAGAGCTTCAATTTTTTTTTTTCTTTTTCTTTGTGTGTGTGTGTGTGTGTGTGTGTGTGTGTGTGTGTGTGTATGTGTCAGGGGGGTGTTTGTTTGGTTGTTTTTTTTGGTGAAATGGGCATAATTATTCCTACCTTACCGGGTTGTTGTGGATATTAATGTGGATATTAATTAATGCTATGATACACAGCACCCAGCCCAGTGTTTGGCTCAGAAGGAGCACTCAGTGCCACTTCCCTCCCTGTTCCCAGCTCCATCCTCCAGATCATTGGTTAGTCAGCTTACATAGCAAGGTGCTCGGACTTAGACTCTATCCCTGAGTACATCCTTACCTGCTATTCCAGATCATAACCCAACAACAGGAAGCTAGATGATCAAGAGCAAATTCACTTAGCCACTTAAAACCTCAGTTTCTTCATTCTTAAAATGATGGGTTTGTATGAATGATCTCCCTCCGGCTCTCTCCCTCACTGATCCTGCACGAGCAGTAGTAAACCAACCCTCTCTGAGTTATTACCATGCAACGAGTGTGGCTGCAGCTGTGTCCTGGATTGTAACCACAGAAAACAGCCCACTAAGATTCAGAGCAGAGGGGAAAGTATTTAAGGCTAAACAGCAGGAGACCTAAACCATTACAGCCAGGTAGAAAGATACAGAGAAGAGAGATAATGTTAAATTACAGGTGAACTGAAGGTGGAAATTACAGCAACAAAAGCAATACCAGCCCAAGAGGCTTACAGCGGATTCTACGATGTGAGACAAAATGTCATTTCCAAAGTTTTTTTAATAATTGTGCTCCTGAAAGAAGATTTGTAATTACAAACATGAATAATCCTCGGCATATATCATTTCTAAAGATAGAGGCTGTTATTCTGCTCCAGATGAAGAGCTAAAGAATATCTCACACCGGTTGGTACATGACAAGGCAGCAACAGCCAGACAATTAGGATGATGCATCAGCAAAATTGGATTCGCAAAATATCCCGTATACGGATGCTGACTCCGTCAACAAGGAAGGGACATCACTGTCACATCAGCAGCGCACGTCTCCAGATAAAGGGAAACCATATCACACAAAGGAGGAGGACGTTACTGCACAGGGTAGAACATTACCACTTCAGTCCTACCTGAATAATCTCTCAAAGGCAATGAAGGATAATTTTCTTTTTATAAGGCAGCCAAGAAAAGTATTTTTAAAGTGAGGGAGAGAGCGGTAGAAAACGTAGGAGCACCTGGGTGACTCAGTTGGTTAAATGTCTGCCTTTGGTTCAGGTCATGATCTTAGGGTCCTGGGATCAAGCCCCACATCGGGCTTCCTGCTCAGTAGGAAGTCTGCTTCTCCCTCTCCCTCTACTCCTCCCCCCTGGTTCATGCTCACTTGCTATCTTTCTCTCTCTCTAATAAATAAATAAAATCTTTAAAAAATTTTTTAATGTAAATCCCTTAATATTGAGTTACCGGTTTGCCTGTGGACCCTATGTTTTATTGGGCTTTCTGTGGTTTGTAATATTCACTGCTCATAGTAGACAGTGATGTATAGGCAAGCCAGGTAAGTTTAAGAGACAATGCGGTAGATTGCTTCGGGTAGAATCATTCTGGCACCTGCTTTCTTCCTCTCACATCCCACATATACTTTGTCAGGAAGTCTGTCGGTCCTGCCTTCAAAGCACATCCAGAATGGAAACCACTTCTCACCACCATCACCACCACACAGAATTAGGACTGTGGGCTCCCTGCACCTCTCTTTACCCCTCCAAAGTCTGTTCCCCAACGAGGCTACCAGAGTGATGGTTTCCATGGTTATGCTCAAAACCCTTCCGTGGCTCCCCATTTCCCTCAGAGCAAAAGCCAAAATCCTTCTTCACTGGCCTTGAAGGCCCACGGGCCTCCCTGGTAACCACCGACCTCCTTTTCTTTACTGCCAGCACGTTATTCTCCTTTTTCTCCCACACTCCAGGGAAGCTTCCAACTTAGGGAATTTGCATTGGCTGTTGCCTCTGCCTAGAAGTTTCTTCTGCAAATATCCACCACAGACGCTCACTTTACTTGAGAGTTTACTCACACTGCGCTTTTTCAATGAGGTGAAACCTGGCCAGCCTTAATGTTACAGTTGGCCACTCCCATCTTTCATGTGCTGCTCCTGTCGCTCCCTCATTTCTTCATCTTTCTCTACTTACCACCTTCTAACATCCTTATTGAGTTTCCTGACTTATTATATTTATCCTTTGCTTTTTTATCTCCTCATACTAGAGGGCAGGGACCTTTGTTTTGCTCTCTGATATAACCCAAATGCCTAGAACAGTGTCTGGTACACAGTAGATATTTATAATTATTTGTGGAATGAATGAGTAAATACAACGGAAAATCCCAATTCAGATTGACTTACACCAAAAGGAAATACTGTCCCATATAACTGGAAGTTGCCAGGTATGTGGGGATCTTAGGAGGAAGCTCGGCTTTCCTGTGATCCTTCTAGGTGGGTTACTTCATCAGGCTGATAACAAGGTGGTTGCAAAAGTTCTAGGACAGGGGCGCCTGGGTGGCTCAGTGGGTTAAAGCCTCTGCCTTTGGCTCAAGTCATGATCCCAGGGTCCTGGGCTAGAGCCCCGCATCGGGCTCTCTGCTCAGCGGGAAGCCTGCTTCCTCCTCTCTCTCTGCCTGCCTCTCTGCCTACTTGTGTCTGTCAAATAAATAAATAAAATCTTTAAAAAAAAAAAAAAAAAAAAGCTTTAGGACAAATTTGGAGTAGCCCAGGCAGGGGCGGTGGTCAGGGTTGGGGGTGAAGGGAGGGGAATGGAGGATAACTCTATGAGACTCTCTCTTAAGAGTGAGGACACTTTAGCTAGAAGCCCCAGCAAACTTCTGCTAGCATTTCATTGGCTCAACTTGAACCAGTCTTTGTTGCCAGGGGAATGATGTGCAGTGCTTTGCCTCACTGGAAAGAGGGATGGAAAAGGCAGAATGGATTTAGCTAAGATTAATCAAAACCCACCTCTCAGCCCCATGGTAACCTCACCATGGGGGAGGAGTAGGATAGATAGTTAAACCTAGCATCTACTTCTCACAGTTAACCAGATAAGACAGACAGGCAGACAGTAGGCATGGGGGAAAGGATCTGGTCAAAATAGAGATACTGGAAAACTTAACATTCTGAAAGCATCGCAATTCATTTTCTTGGTGGTGATGCTCTGAATTCAGTAGCATATGAGCTTTATGACTTAATTGGACTTGCTCAGGAGTATGGGAAGTGTTTATGTGGACTGCACAGAAGCCCTGCTCACGTATGACAATCCCACACCATCCCTGCTGATCCAGATTCACACAGCAAAGATGTTTAGCAGTGAATATGAAACAATTTTTTTACTGATTCTGCTTTCACTGAAAACCAAATATAACAAATATTCACACTCTTACAGTTTGTAAATGGGGAAAAGGCGACTGAAATATGGAATACTGTTTATTTGTTAAATGCACGACGTGGGATGAGATGGGGACATATGGGACATGGAATCTGAGATTTCTGCAGTGTTTTGCTTCTGCATAAACAACACAGAAAAGCTTATCCCTCATGCTGATTTCCAGTCAATGATCATTCCTCCTGGGATTTGGCAGGAGTCTATCTCTGCTATCTGTTGAAAAAAAGCCGTGGGGAATAGGAAAACCTTGTCTAATCAAATTAGAAAGCTAAACAAAATTTCTGAGAGAGGAATGATTAAGAAGAAAAAGTTTTAGACACAGTTTGTATGCACAATTTCAGGCAAACGGTGGGCAGATTGTAACAGGATTATATCTATTCATACTGTGAGTGGGACTTCATGGAAATAACTTATTAGCAGTTAGGTTTCTATACATAAACTCCCACACAAGTGATACAGTGGAGATCTTAATCTCTTAAATCCATCTAGCAAAAGAAAACTTTGAAATTTTTAACTCCAAAATTATTTCATTCTATGCTTTGACTCTCCGGGCCATTTTGGAGTAGTTTTTTGTTTTGTTTTGTTTTAATTTTTTCTTTTCTTCTTCCTTTTCTTAATCAGTCATGGGGAACAGAGTTGGGATAAGGACACAGTTTTTAAGATGACTTACTATATTTCGTAGATTACAGGTATATATAATTGTATATATAGTTGTGCAGACAAAATAAGGGCCCCCAAAGATACATATGTCTTAATACTGTAACCTGGAAGTACATTAAGTAACATGGCATTTCCATGTAGATGGAAATAAGTCTGTTAAACAGTTGACTTTAAAATAAGGAGATTATTGGGATGCCTGGATGGCTCAGTTGGTTGAGGATCTGCCTTCAGCTCAGGTCATGATCCCAGGGTCCTGGGCTCTAGCACCCCACACCAGGCTCCCTGCTCAGCTGGGAGTCTGCTTCTCCCTCTCCCTCTGCCCGTCCCCCTGCTCATGCATTCAATTTCTCTCTGAAATAAATAAATAAGATCCTTTTAAAAATAAATAAATAAATAAAATAAGGGTATTATTTTGTATTATCCCAGTGAGCCCAAAGTAATCATAAGGGTCCTTGAAAGTAAAAGAGTGTATGGAAGAGGGGACCAATGAAATGGCACCATCAGCCTGACTTTGGTAGCTTTG
This sequence comes from Enhydra lutris kenyoni, assembly GCF_002288905.1. NCBI lineage: Eukaryota > Metazoa > Chordata > Mammalia > Carnivora > Mustelidae > Enhydra > Enhydra lutris. Next base: position 5,611,834 of record NW_019154091.1, read on the forward strand.
AAGATGAAGCAAGATGGAGGTGAGCCCAGGAAATCTGACAGTCTCTAAAGATGGAAAATGAAAGGGAACGTATTCCCCTCTAGAACCTCCAGAACAGAATGCACCTTGCTGACACCTTGATCTTTGCCCGGTGAAATCCATATCAGACTTCTGAATTGCAGAACTATTAGGAAATAAATTTGTGTTGTTTTAAACCATTAGTTTTATAGTAACTTGTTACAGCAGCCATAGAAAACTAATACAGCTATCATTTTATAGAATCACAAATAGAATTTATAGAATTGCAAATGAAAAGGTACTGAAATAGCCTTGAGTTCGGAACATTCTCAGATGCTTAACCAAATAGATTAAAGACTGAACAAGATCCAGTCCAATCCGCCTTATCAAACAGGACCACATTTCAGGAATTGAGCTCTGCTATCTGTGTTTATGGACACGTCGAGAAATAGCAGTGTACTCCCCAATAATCACAAACCAGAAAACTGCTGAACAGAATGCACAATTGTAAGACTGTAAAAGGCAACATGAATTTTATTTGCTTTTCATACAGAGGCAGATTCTTATTTCTATGATTTCTATTTGCCTGAATATTAGACATCTTTTCCTTTTTTAAAAAACTATGAAATTTCCTCATTTGAACTCCATCGTGTTTGGAGGAGTTTTGGTGTTGTTTCTGACACTGACTTTCATTTTTAAAGATAAGTGACAGGAATCACTATCCGTTGGGGTGCTTGATGCATAATCATTCCATGTATATTAGAATAAAATACGTATTCATTCTCTGTCAAAACACTGCCCTAGGCAGCAGGGTGCCGTGGTTAAAAATCTCCATTCAGCCCTTGCCTTCGCAGAACGTGAAGTCTAGTTGGGAACGCAGACACCTGCGAAGGTCATCACAACAGTGTGAGAAGTCCTATATAATAGGACACTTTGCTGAATGGCACCTAACGCAGTCCTGACAGAGAATAGGGGATTTTTAGAGAAAGAGTCCCTTTCACACTGCCTTCATTATGTTTGCAGAGCTGGGTCTTGTTCTTCTGTCTCCTTCCCCTGGTCAGTTTAAATGCCTTGCTCAGGGAGCCTCACTCTGTTCCTGGCTGTTGAATGGACATTCAACAAAATGTCGTAAGGAAGAATTCAAAACATTCTTCAAAATTATGGCTCAGTATGTTTTTCAAGCTACAATACAGGTGTAGCTTTGGCTTTTCATTTTAAAGCTTGCCATGCCACCGCCGGCCAAAAATCCTTTAGCTATCCTTTCCCTGTATATATCTTGCCCATCACATTTTGCTAACTCCCAACACAAGAAAAATAGTATTTATTATATAAATAAATATAAAAAATAAAATAGATAAAATATTTTATTTTTCTAGCTACAAAATAATACAACTTCATCTTAGGAATCTGGGAAATTACAGAAAAGAATAAAGTATTTGTCACCCATACTTCTATTATCAGTTTTTAATATAATCAATCCTCTTATTCAGATTCCGTATTTGCGAATTACCTATTCACTAAAACTTAATTGTAACCCCCCAAACCGACACCCTCAGTGCTTCCTCAGTCAGAGGCCCGGGCATGTTCAGGGCAGCAAAAATGCCTTCTCAGCCGAGGGCACTGAGGCTCTGGCAGGGCGATGCTCTGCCTTCCTGTTTCAGCTCTCAGGCTGTAAACAAGTGTCCTTTTTGTAGTCGACTTTAGTGCCATGTGTTTTCGCATTTTTGTGCTTTTTGTTGGAGATTTAGTTGTTTAAAATGACCCCCAGCAGAGGGCTGAACTGCTCTCTTGTGCCCTAAGTACATGGAGAAAATACACGTGTTAGACACGCGTTGCTGACACATACATTACAGGGCCATTGGCCTTGAGCTCAGTGTTAATGAATCAACAGTGTATATTAAATAAAGTGTCTTTAAAGGTAAACCCTAATAAAACAATGTTATATATTGATCCGTTGGCAAAATCGTGTGATCAGAGGGTGGTTTTTCACCAGGAGCACTGATTCAGTGTTGGCTAACTCAGTATTTATAGTTATAGAACATAACTACCATCAATATCAAGAATCTATTGTATTTTCTTTATGCCAAAAAAGAAAAGAGAAGTCATACCATGTTGGGTTTGGCCAGCAAACCTTGAGACTGCTAATGAAAAGATGATTCCAGCACCTTAGTGGGAGAATGGAGAGGGCTAGGGACCAGATGCTCTAGCGGCAAAAAGCCTCGAATGAAGCTTTGTCTCCCCTTTTATTGGGGTGTTATCCATACACCAAGTGCAAACAGAGGACAAGGAGGCAAGGAGTTCCTGAAGTACGTGACCACCACCGGTGCCTGTTTTTCTTCAAAACTTAAACATTTACTCCCTAGATGAGAACCTTGAGCCACAGTAAGAATCTGGCCACTTTTAGCCCAGAAACTTCAAAGGAGGCCCAGGGTCCTGGCACTCCTCCTTTGCTTTTCAATTAGTCCCATCCAGGGAGGCATATACAAGTTAGATTTTGTCTATCCAGGCACTGTGAATTCCCACAATACTGTATGTTAATTTTTGTATCCCACCTTTTTTTTTTTCACTTAACCCACATTCTGAACACTTTTCAATGTTATTACACATTTTTAAATATAATTTTAATGATGTATTTGACCACATGGATCTCCTTGATTTGCTTCCCTCTTGCTAGATGTTGGGTTATTTCCAAAGATCATTCTTATGTATACGTTTTATGTTTTTCTTTCATCCATTCATTCAACAAATATGTATTGAGTTCCAACTATATTTAGGGCCTCATGCATAAAGATAGAAAAATAAACAGGATAGATATCTATTCTCAGGAGTCTCTGTCCTCCTAAAGTTTGTAATCAACTGAGAGGGACAGATAATAAGCATTTACACAAATAATTCATTAGAATAGTAATAAATGCTAGCAGGGACAAGGACAGGAAGCTACAAAAGCACCCAAGAGAGCCTGATCTTAATGAGGGAGTAGTTCCTTGATAAGTGACATTTTCAGCTGATCCCTGAAAGAACTCAGGACCAGAATGTACCAGACTCTTATATTAGAGGTAGAGGGAAAGGGTTTTTCTTCTCTCTTCTTCTCTCCCTCCTGACCCTCCCCACAGCACAAGTTAATGGTGCATCAGTAGGCCTCACCCTCGGGGGCATGTGACCACAGGGTCCGCCTCCTGTCTGGCTGCCTGCCCACACCCAGTACCACCCATTCTTCTACCCCCACCATCAGAGGGAAGAACGGTAGGGGGGCCATCAGGCTAGGCTAAAGGATGTGTCTGCCTGGATGGGATCCAGCACATAACAGCCAGCAAATTCCACAGGATGAAGCTGGCAGAAGAGAGGGGGTCAGGTGCAGCTGTGGGCCTGCCCAGGGTAGGGCCTGGGCTCAGCCATGGGGTGAGGCAAACAGATGGACTGCAGCTTGGCACTGGCTGGGGCCACCACAAGTACAATCCAACCCCCCTCCCCATGCCCTTTCTTCCAGTAGAAACTGGCAGCTGCTCAAAATCATCGGGAGGGAGACAAACGGTAAGAGACTCTTAATCTCAGGAAACAAACTGAGGGTTGCTGGGGCGTGGGGGAGGGGAAGGATAGAGTGGCTGGGTTATGGACACTGGGGAGGGTATGTGCTATGGTGAGTGCTGTGAAATGTGTAAGACTGATGATTCACAGACATGTACCCCTGGGGCAAATAATACATTTTATGTTAATTTAAAAAAAATCATCCTTTGCTGTTGTTTGAAAGATCAAATTCAGAGTGCAAGTGGCCATTCAGGGATATAGGTATATAGTAGTGAACAAGTCAGTCGCATTCAAGACAAGAACCAGCTGACCTTATTCCACGCCTTAAGGACCTCATTACTTTAAGAGTTCTAAGTGTCTACTTGGCCAGAAAATCTTTGAAACCATTTTCTTTGAGACTGTTTCTCCACAAAATGTGTCCACAGAACTTGAGACAATGTGAGCATCAGGGAATTGGGATGTGCAAAGCTTAATTATTCGGTAATTACTGGGGGGAGTATCAGTCTGAATTATAATCAGTCTGAATTATAACAATGTAAAAGAAATGTAATTTGTACTTTCTGAAGTGTTAGCACTAAGTCTTAACTGCTAACTAGCCATTGCCACTAGAGGTCCTGCCTGCCCGACTTCACCAAACAGATAAGCATTTTTCTTAACTAACTAGTTCCTGAGTGGTGTGATTTGTAACACATCACTTAAGTGCTTGGAAATACTTATTCTCTTTAAAAAAAAAAAAAAAACATATATATACACACACACACACATATATCTGCAGTAATCTTTGGCACGCCACAAATTTGCTTAACAAATTCTGTCAACACAAATGAAACTTCAGCCAGTTATAGGCTAAATTGCTACCAACTCCAAAGCAGCAATACCCAAATTAGTATGCAATGCAAAAAGTTAACTTCCATCCTGAACCCCTTGACATCCAGGACGCAAATTAATAGTGACTTATTTACAGCCATACCCTGTGATTCTCTAAAAAACACTCTGATGATAACATTAATCCTAATAAGATTTCTCCAGAACATCTTTACAGAAACTTGAAATTGCATACCCTCTGGGCTTGTATTAGCTGCTGCTCACCTAAAGTTTTCACCCAGAGAGGCAGTTTGAAGCTGATTTGGCACCTCACCCAGCTTTCTAACAGTCCCCAGGTGAGAAGGAGGAAAAAAGTGTTGGTTACAAAATCAGGATCAGAGTTCATAAACTTTTGCCTTCACTTTCTATGTAGGCTAGTTGAGATTGTTTTAGAAAGAGCCCCCTTACCCCCACCTTCTCATCAAGGTCTTCTCCATTTATTGCAAATGGCAAGATCTTTTCCACTTTACTCAACCCTCAGGAGCTCCCGTGCTCCCTGACCTCACAAAAAGTTCATCTCCTGCTCTGCCTTTGTCAATACCTTCAGCTGTTTCTTCCAAGACATTGTTCAGGTTCTGTGACATGATCTATTCTTAGTGAATCCATGCTGGGAAGACTTAAACTTTCACATTTTCGTCCAAGTGACTCCATAGTTTGGACTTAGTATAAATAACTGCAATTTGTATGTGTTTTCCCCCACTAAGGATGGAGTTTAACCTTCAAAGCCAGGGTATTTAAGAGTCGCTCAGAACTGCAATTGCATTTGTAGGAAAAGCACTCATTTTGTCTCATGTTTTCCTGAGTCCCTTTATTTTTCTATCCATGACACTTGGAGCAGTGGTTCTCAGCTCTAGCTGCACATGAAAATCATCTGGGGAGCTTTTAAAAAGCACAGATGCTTGGATTTCATCCCATATCAACTGAATCAAAATTCCTGTGAGTAGGGCATTGGTATTTTTTTATATCTCCCAGGTGAAATGTGCAGCCAGGGTTGAGAACCAGTGCCTATAAGTGTCAATTAGGATTGTTTTGCTCACCTCACCTGATCAAGATTTTTGAGAAAGATATCCTATTGAAATTCATGGGAATCTAATAAATGTTAATAATAATGGCACTTTCTATTTTTTCTGGAGATTTCAACATTTTATAGCACTCTCACAACTCATTTGCTGCATAATCAATCAATATTTATGAAATACATATCAGGGACCATCGTAGGTGCTAGAACAAAAATGATGAAGACATGGCCCTTGCCCTTCAGAGATATACAGACAAGTAAGTGAAATCAAACAGATACACATCTAGACAAATCGCAGGTGTCACATATGGAGTATGATGGAAGTCCAAGGAGTAGAGTCATCTGAAAAACCTGGGAGGTTTGGGAAAGGACTCATGCAGGAGGTTACTCCTTTGCCGAGTCTTGAAAGATGAGCAGGGGGTTTCCAAGTAGAAGGTAGGGGGCTGAGAGAGATTTCAGGAATTTCAGATAAAGGGCGTGGAATAAGCAAAGACAATGAAGTTACGAATATACTGGCATGTTCGACTAATTAGGTAGGAGAGGAAGGAGCAGAAAATGGGTATTCACAAATGAGTTCACAGGGAGCTTAATTCTACAGTAAAAAATTTGGACTTTATCCTGAAGGCCACTGAACCTCCAACATTTTTTATCACCTACTCCTATTAGTAAAGAATTTTAGCAAAATTTCCAACACATATTTATTTATTTATTTATAATTTACCTAAATGTAATGCTATGTTAATTACAAAACATATGCCAAAGATAGAAATTTTTAAAAGGCCAAGATTAAAAATAACTTTAACTGGAATTTCTGATATTGTCCTCCTTCACTCCAGTGAATCACCTTGCACATCCCTGGAATATTTATACCCCACTTTAAGATCACTATGACAAACATGGAGAGTAAGCAGCATGACTTGATCTATACTTCACAGAATCTGTGAAGTAGGTAGAGCAAAAATAGGAGAACAAAGCCCCAGAGTTATAGAGTGACTTGTCAAAGTCACGCAGCTAGTTACAGCATAGAAAGGACTAGGCCTCACACTGAAGACCCAGACCAATATTCCTCCCACTACCTCACATTACCTATCATGAGCTGTACTCCTCACCACAATTTTCGTGAAGTCAAGAGCCTTTGGACAACATATAGCTGTGTATTCAATTATGTGATCCTTCCTTATTTTACCAGAATATGAGAGTCTGACATAGGAACCATAAAACATCATTGGGGTGAGACTGTATTAGCACTGTGTTGAGACATAGGAAGGGAGTCATTTAACTGAATGAATGAGAAATAGAATGGTCTTCGTTAACAAAGAGCCACAACATACATGTAAGAATAAATGATCAACATTTAAAGAAGACAATATGGCATGACAGATGGAGATAACACTGGCTTTGGAGTCGGGGGGCTGAGATCTAATCCTAACTCTGCTGCTTAATATGCCTTACATGAGCTTGAACAACTTGTTTAACCTTGGTCACCACTGAGAGACTGAATAATTTCTAAGACTGATGTGAATATTAAATACACTTTCTATAGGCGTTCTTTCTCCTCTCCTTCCTCAACAAATAGAATACCACAATTGGGCTAGCCACTAAAATTGGACTGAAACTTGACTATAATTCCATCTGGCTTGGGTCATGACGAAGGCATTTTAAGAACTTCTATTAAATTTTATTATTGTAAATTAAAGAAATGCTTCCTTCTTGATGGAAAGACTGTTGACTCAACTAGTTTTTTTGTATACAGAATACTAGTTACCATTTATTGAAGGCCTACTAGGCCAGGATTTCATTAGCTAGTCTCCATATAATATTTAATTTTCATGGCACAACTTGCAGCAAGTAATATTGTCTTCATTTTGTAAATGAAGTTAATTGGCAGAGGGCCCACAACTAGAATTCAGTCCTATTTGTTCAAAATCTTTTCCATTAACTATTACTTTAGGTTAAAGAGTATGAATCTAAAACCTCATTTCACAAACTCTTGCACAGAACACTAGCTTCTTGGAATACAAACATCCATTCCAGAGTGAAGACTGTTTACCATAGCTGCATCTGAGAAGTTCACAAAAACACTTTGTATTTATATTAAGGATTCTGTGAAGCTCTGCAGGGAGGAAACCAATTTATTTTTATTTAACCCAAATTTCTCAAATATATTTGGCCATGGAAACCTTCCTGGTTTCTAAGATTACATATTAATATCACCCAGGAACAAATATTCAATAACCACTAGTTTGGGAAATGCTTATCTAAAGAAACCATAGGACTACTTCCATTTGCTATGTTGATATTATCAGAAAGTCAAAGACCGATAAAACATTGTTTTCCTAACCCTTTGGAAGATTTAGGAGGTATAGAACAGGGAAGATTATATGACTCTTTTTCTATAGCAACAGTTCCACACAGATAAGCCTTTAGTCTCTACTGCTTGCCACTCATCAAGCTTGGTCACTTTCACAAACACGAAATTTGTTTTAGAAAGACAAAACTAAAGGGATTAGGGTTCTGAACATCCTGGAATTATACCATCCTATTCAGGTGAGCTTTTCAGAAGAGAAGGAATGACTGCCCTGCATATCAAACAACTCAGGAGAGAAAACATCTCTCCTTACAAAAGCGGCTATGACTAAAGAAATCTTGCTCCTTATAAAGAATTTTCGATGGTAAAGCTGCAGGGCTGATTGATGAGTGCTGCCTACCACAGTAGGGAAATTGCAAAGAGAAACTGCACACACAACTGAGAGGAGCACACTGTACTCATCTGCAATTCCCCCTGGTCCCAGGCTGTGGGTCTGGAGGCTGCAGAGGAAGGACAGGACAATGGAGAGAAATGAGAGAGAGGTGGGAGGGGATTGTCGCCAGCGAAAGCCAGGAGAGCTGAGGTTGGTGCATTTTTGCCTCTCTTGCACTGAACTATGTCGGGCAGCCACTAAACAACACAATATAGATTGAGAGCTTGTTAAGATCAGATGCATAGTTGTGTCCCTTCCCAGTAATCCGCAGAGGCTTTGAGAAAGTACAATCAGGGTCATCATTAATTTCTATATGGGGAAAGTGCCAATATACAGTTTCCTTAAAGAAATGGGAATTTGGGTTTAGAATGTTGGAAAAACCAATCTGAAAACCGAGGTTAAGCTTGAGGGGATAGATGTAGTGATGAAGGGCAGTATTAATTGAGAAAACAACTATGAATGGCTTTCCCTCCCTATCACATACAAAAGTGTCTAGGAAATATTTGACAACATAATAAGCTGCACTTGGGTTATCTTTTTCCCCCAGAAACAAAACAAAACAAAAAAGATTGCAACAAGATATCAATATAAATTTAAAAATGGTAACACAGGGTGTTCTATCTCAAATTTTAAGGACTTCACCTACCTCTGAAATATACAGAGCCACTATTTGATGAAGATATGCTATCCCCAAATATAATCCTAATAGAAAGAAGGAGAAAGTCGTCTCTGTTGACTTGCTGCTTTGTATTTACCCAGAATCTCAAATTTGGTTATTTGGTCTTCCCTTTATTCTCCTATAAAGAAATCATTTTCTTTTAATACTAGATAAACTCCTAGGTCATAAGAAATGAATTTTCCCCTCTGGCCAGTAACCAGAGGACCTCAAGTTCCTCTAAATTTAAAGTTTTACTTCAGTTATGTTCAAAATAGACTGAGTTTGAAAGATATTGTTGATTAGGCTCCATATTTAGAGTATACCAGGGATGTTAAACTTTACAGAGCATTTATCAACAACTCAAGTCGCCAGTGTCCATGATGGACAGAATCAGGTTGATTTCACTGTGCTGGGTAGGAGAGCAGCCTAACAACTCTGATTATCCTCGGGCTATTGCTCCTGGTGCCTTAAAAGCCATTCCTGAAATGTCATTTGCTGTCACCATCATTTTCTGCCAGAGACGCCAACATGGTAAACTTCTGAATTGCCCCACTAGCAAAAAAGAAAAGGAAAGAAAACTACAAGTGCCCAAATTTACACCACATCGTTTTTCATAATAGCTTTATTAAGATATAATTCACATACCATTAAATTTGATCTTTTATGTGGTACAATGGAGTAGGTTTTAGTATAGTCACAGAATTGTGCAACTGTCACCACTAATTTTAGAGCATTTTCACCATCCTTAAAAAGAAACTTGTACCCATTAACATTCACTCTCTACTCTTTCCATCCCATAGACTGGGTGTTTCTTATAAATAGAATCATACAATATGTTGTCTTTCTGGTTGTTTTCTTTCACTAAGCATAATGTTTTTAATGTTCATCTAAAGCATATATAAGTGCTTCATTTCCTTTTATTGACAAATTTTTATTCCATCATATAGATACACCATATTTCATTTATCCATTTGTCAGTTAATGGGCATTTGGATTGTTTTCCATTTTTTGGCTATTATGAATAATGCTGCTAGAAATCTTCTGTACAGATTTTCGTACAGACATGTGTTTTCAGTTCTCTTGGGTATGTACCTAAGAGTGGAATTGCTGGGCCATATGGTAAATCTAAGTTTACGTTGTTGAGGTACACCAAACTATTTTCCAAAGAGGTTGCACCATTTCACAATCCCACCAGTAATGTATGAGGGTTAAAATTTCTCCACGTCTTTGCCTACCCTTGATATTGTCTTTATATTTTTATTGTAGTCATCTTAGTAGATGCAAAGTGGCATTTCGTTATGGCTTTGATTTCCATTTCCCTAATGGATAGTGAGGTTGAGCAACTTTTCATGGGGGCATTGGCAATTTATATATCTTTTTTTGAGAAATGTCTATTCAAATCCTCTGGCCATCTTTTAGTTGGGTCATTTGTCTTTTTATTATTGACATAACAATTTATTATATGTTGTGGGTAGAAGTCTTTGCAGTTTTGTGATTTGCAAATATTTTCTCCATTTCCATGGATTATCTTTTTACTTTCTTAATGATGTCCTTTGAAGTACAAGTTTTTAATTTTGATGAAGTCCAATTAATTTATTTTTTCTTTTGTCCCTCATGTTTTTGCCATCATATCTAAGAAGCCATTGCTGAATTCGGGGTCATGAAGACTTATTTCTGTGTTTTTCTTAGGAGTTTTGTAGTGTTAGCTCTTTCATTTAGGCCTATGATTTGTTTTGAATTAATTTTTGTATGTCATGCAAAATAAGAGTCCAACTTTATTCTTTTAAATGTGGATATGCCATTGTCCTCAATCATTTGTTTTCCCGTTTCCCTTCCATGGGGTTATCTCAGCACCCTTGTCAAAAATTAATTGGTCATTAAGAGCTTACTTCTGAGTTTTTTATTCTATTCCATTGTTCTATATTTCTATCCTCTGCTGCTACTGTATTGATTATAATAGCTTTGTAGTAAGTTTTAAAATTAGGAAGTGTGAATTCTTCAACTTTGTTCTTCTTATTCAAGATTTAAAAAAAACTCTTTGAATTTTTCAGTTCTTTGTATTTCCATGTGAATTTTGGGATCAGCTAATCAATTTCTACAAATAAAGGTAGCTGAAATTTTGATAAGGGTTACACTTAATTTATTGATCAATTTGGAGAGTTGCCATCTTAACATTGTCTTTTGATAAATTTCTACTTATTTAGGTCTTCTTTAATTTCTTTTGATAATATTTTATAGTCTTTAGTGTACAACTCATTTGTCTTAAAAATTTGTTCTAAATTATTTTGTTCTTGAGGTTAATGTTTAAAGAATTATTTCTTAATTTCATTTCTGAGTTAGTCATTGATCATATATGGAAATACAACTGATATTTGTATATTCATTTTATATCAGGCAACCTTGCTGAACTTGCTGATTAGTTCTAATAATGTGTGTATGTGTGTATGTGTCTTCCTTGGGATTTTCTACATAAAAGATCATATAATTTGTTTTTTTGTTTTGTTTTAAAGATTTTATTTATTTATTTGAGAGAGAGAGTAAAAGAGAACATGAGAGGGGAGAAGATCAGAGGGAGAAGCAGACTCCCCGCAGAGCTGGGAACCTGATGTGGGACTCAATTCCGGGACCCTGGGATCATGACCTGAGCCAAAAGCAGTAGCTTAACCAATTGAGCCACCCAGGCACCTCTAAAGATCATATAATTTGTAAAGGGACATGGTTTTACTTCTTCCTTTTCAATCTAGATCCATTTTACTTCTTTTTCTCTTTTCTTTTCTTTCTTTTTCTTTTTTTTTTTTTCCTAATTACCCTGACTAGAACCTTCCATACAATGTTGACTAGAAGTGACTAAAAGCATACATCCTTGTCCTGTTCTAGATCTTAGAGGGAGAACATGCAACTTTTCAACATTAAGTATGATTTTAGCATACTGTTTTTTTTTTTTTAAAGATTATTTATTTATTTGACAGACAGAAATCACAAGTAGGCAGAGAGGCAGACAGAGAGAGAGGAGGAAGCAGGCTCCCTGCCAAGCAGAGAGCCCGAGCCCGATGTGGGACTCGATCCCAGGACCCTGGGATCATGACCTGAGCCAAAGGCAGAGGCTCAACCCCCTGAGCCACCCAGGTGCCCCTTAGCATACTGTTTTTGTATATATATCAGGTTGACAAATATCAGGTTGACAAAATTCCTTTTTTTTCTAGTTTGTCAAATTATTTTACTATGAAGGAGTGTTGGGCTTTGTCAAATGCTTTTTCTGTATCTGTTGAGAGAATCCGGCCTTTTATTCTTTGGTGTATGCATTCTACTTGTTCACAGTGTATAATCCTCTTAATATGTTGCTGGATGAAGTTTGTAGTGTTTTCTTAAGAATTTTTATATCTGTATTCGTAAGAGATATTGGTCTACAGTGTTCTTTCCTTGTGATACCCTTGTCTCATTTTGGTAACAGTGTAGTATGATTCTCATATAAACAGTGTGAAAATATTCCCTCCTCTTCTGTTTTTTAGAAGAGTTTATGAGGATTGGTTATAATTCTTTTTTAATTAAGCATTTGGTAGAATTCACCAGTGAGGTCATTTTTACCTAGGCTTTTCTTTGTGGGAAGTATTTTTATTACTCATCTAATCTCTATACTTGCTATGTTCAAATTTTCTATTTTTTAAAGTCCATTTCAACAGTTTCTGGCTTCTAAGAACTTGTCCATTTCATCTAGATTATCTAATCTGTTGGCATACAATTGTTCTTAGGTTTCACTTATAATGTGTTGTTGTTTTTTTTTTTTTTTAATTTCTGTAAGGTCATGTCCTCTCTTTCATTTTTAATTTGGTCATTTCAGCCTTCTCTCTCTTGCTCAGTCCAGATAAATATTTGTCAATTTTCTTGATCTTTCCAAAGAATGAACTTTTGAGTTTGTTGACTTTATCTATTATTTTACTCTTCTCTGTATCATTTATTCCTACTTAATATTTTTATTTCTCTTATTCTTCTTGCAATGGGTTTAGTTTGCACTTCTCTTTCTGGTACCTTAAGGTAGAAATTTAGGTTATTGATTTGATATCTTTCTCCTTATTTAATACAGGCATTTATAGCTATGAATTTCCCTCTAATGACTCTTTTAGCTATATCCCATAAGCTTTGGTATGATTTATCTTTCTTTTCACCATCTCATAGTATTCTAATTTCCCATATGATTTTTTCTTTGATCCTTTAGTTATTTATGAGTGTATTATTTAATGCACCTATTAAATTTCCCCAAAATCCTGTTGTTAATTTCTAATTTTATTCCATATGGTCAGAGAATATACTTGGCATGATTTTGATCTTTTTAAACTTATTTTTTTAAGATTTTATTTTTAAAATAAAGGGAGAGAGAAAGAGAAAGCATAAGCAGGGGGAGCAACAGGCAGAGGGAGAGGAAGAAGCAGGCTCGCCACTAAGCATTGAGCCTGATATGGGGCTCGATCTCAGGGCTCTGGGATCATGACCTGAGCCAAAGGCAGACACTTAACCAACTGAGCCACCCAGGTGCCCCAATCTTTTCAAACTTATTAAGGCTTGTTTTATGGCCTAATGTATGGTCTATCCTGGACAATGTCCCATATTCAATTGACAAGAATTATACATTCTGCTGTCAGGTGGAGTGTTCTATAAATGTTGGTATGTCTAGTTGGTTTATAGTGTTGTTCAAGTCTTCTACTTCCTTGTTGATCTTGCCTGTTTATTCTTCTCATTATTAAAAGTAGGATATTGAAGTTTCCAACTATCACTGTTGAATTACCTATTTCTCCCTTCAATTCTGCCATTTTTTGCTTCATGTATTTTAGGACTCTCTTGTTAAATCCATGCATATTTATAATTATTATCTTTCTCATGGACTGACCCTTGTATCATTATAAAATTTCCTCCTTTGTCTCTAGTAACAATTTTATCCAAAAATCTGTTTTGTCTGACAGAAGTATAGCCATTCGAGGTCTCTGGTTACTGCTTCGATGGTACATCTTTTTCCATTGTTTCACTTTCTACTTATTTAAATCTTTGAAACTAAAGTATATCTCTTACAGACAGCATATAGTTGGATTATATGTTTTCTTTAAAATCTATTCTTCCACTTTCTGCCTTCTGTTTGGAGTGTAAAGCCCTCATAATTACTGTAATTTCTGGTAAGACTGGACTTATATCTGTCATTTTGCTATTTGTTTCCTTTATGTCTTGTGTCTTTTTGTTCCTCTGTTCCTTGATCCCTGACTTTTTTATGTTAAATAGATATTTTCTAGTGTACCATTTTGATTCCTTTGTTGCTTTTTTACTATTTGTTTACATTTATGCTCTAGGGATTACAATTAACATCTTAAAACAATCTAGTTTGGATAAATACCAATTTACTTTCAATGATATATAAAACATTGCACCAGTATAGCTCCATTCTTCTCCTTCTCCTTTGTGTTATTATCATACAACTTACATCTTCATACTTATAAGTCCATCAACACCCTTTTATAATTATTCCTTTATGCAGTTGTCTTTTAAGTTAGAAGAAGGAAATAGTTACAAGCAAAAAATATATTTAGACTGTCTTTTATTTTTATAAGCACAGTTACCTTTACTGGTGCTCTTTCTTCATGTGCATTTTTTTTTAATTAACATATAATATATTATCTGTTCCAGGGTACAGGTCTGTGAATCATTAGGCTTACCCATTTCACAGCACTCATATACCACACACCCTCCCCAATGTCCATCACCCAGCCACCCAATCCTTCCCACGCCGCCTCCCCTCCAGCAACCCTCAGTTTGTTCCCTGAGATTTAGATTCTTTTATGGTTTATCTCCCTCCCTGATCCCATCTTGTTTCATTTTTCCCTCCCTTTCCCCCACAACCCCCTGCCCTGCCTCTCAAGTTACCATCTACTGTTCTTTCATTTTATCCAAAAGTTCTCCCTTTACTATTTGCTGTAGGGCAGGTCTGTCAGTAATGAATTCTCTCAGTTTATCTGAGAATTTCTTAATTTCTCCTTCGTTTTTTGAAGGATAGTTTGCTGGATATAAAATTCTTGATTAACACTGTTTTCCTTTCAGCATTTTGAATAGCTCACTCCATTGTCTTTGAGAAACTATGTTTTGGGAGCTTTTTGTTGTTTCGTTTTGTTTTGTTTTGCATTTTGTGGGAGTCAGCTATTAACCTTATTGAGGATAACTCGAACCTGATGAATCACTTATGTGTTGCTATTTTCAAGTTTTCTTTTTTTTTTTTTTTAACTGTGGTGTATCAAGGTGTGGATCGCTTTGAGTTTCTTCCGCTTAGATTTATTGAGGTTCTTGGATGTATATATTAGTGTTTTTCATCAAATTTGGAAAGTTTCCATTATTTTTTCAAACATTTTCTATGCTTCTTGTTCTTTCTCCTCTCTTCTGAGACTCTCGTTGAACTGAGACTCTGCATATTGGGCTATGCCTTTAATGCTCTAACAGGCAGTTTAAAACTCTACATTAGCTTCCACTTTTGACAAGGGTGCTGAGATAACCCCATGGAAGGGAAACGGGAAAACAAATGATTGAGGACAATGGCATATCCACATTTAAAAGAATAAAGTTGGACTCTTATTTTGCATGACATACAAAAATTAATTCAAAACAAATCATAGGCCTAAATGAAAGAGCTAACACTACAAAACTCCTAAGAAAAACACAGAAATAAGTCTTCATGACCCCGAATTCAGCAATGGCTTCTTAGATATGATGGCAAAAACATGAGGGACAAAAGAAAAAATAAATTAATTGGACTTCATCAAAATTAAAAACTTGTACTTCAAAGGACATCATTAAGAAAGTAAAAAGATAATCCATGGAAATGGAGAAAATATTTGCAAATCACAAAACTGCAAAGACTTCTAAATGTTCACTATAATGAACAAATTTGTCATTTATGGACAACATATCAAGATTAAGTTATATTTCATCATCATTTTTATATAGTCTGAATATAGATTTTTATTTTTCCCTTTATATACTCTAAACTCACCATCGGTATTTTCTGCTGCTTCATTATAAACCAATTAGCTTCATATTGATACTATTAACAGTAATAGCCATTAAGTGCCTCTTCAAGGCAAACATTGGATGTAGAACTGCTTAAGAAATATACTCTTTCTGTTCTTATGTAGAGAGCTTATCAGCTGTGGAGTTCTACATTATGCCATTCTGCTGTAGTTCATTATTCTTAACAAAGAAAGTGTCAGTTGCACATAATGGAACCTTTTTTTGTGTGTTATAGGTCACTTCGGTTTGGAGAATTTTTAAGCAATCACTTTTTTGTCTCCGTGTTCCGTCTGGACTTTGAGTATTAAATTTTTTGCAACAGGCTCAGCATTTCATTAGCAAATAATGTACTTTGCCTTCCTACTCATTTAACTATGGAAATTAGTCTGCATTATTATTTGATAATCTGTTTCAAAATACTATCTCAGTTTGGGGGTAGGGAGAATAATTTCCCTATATGATGAATTGATTAAGGTACAAAAGAAACTAGCCTTGATTCTGAATTCCCTTCTAAAAGTCCTAAAACACTTCTTATAGAAAGAAATTTTATTCTGACATCATTAGACATCCAAAGATTTAGCAGAAGGATTGCATGACCTCAAAATAAAACTATACCAATTTTGTATTTGTGTCTCTAAGACATGTGTCTTCAGGTTGGTGACATGTAAGAATAAGGTAAAATTGGCCTATGGGGAACAAAATAGAAAGTAAGGACAGAGGGAGACTTGGGAGAAGCTACTTAATTCTTCCAAAGTCAAATACACTTGGAGTTATTTGTATTATTCCAAATTAACTTGGAGTTAATATGTATGTTCAAAAGCAGATATGGGGGTGCCTGAGTGGCTCAGTCAGTTAAGTGCCCAAGTCTTCATTCTAGGTTATGATCTCAGGGTTGTGAGATCGAGCCCCACACAAAGCTCCTCATTGGGCATGGAGCCTGCTTAAGATTCTTTCTACCCCATCCCTTTGCCCCTCTCTCCCTGCTCAGGTGCACATGTGCTCTCTATCTCTAAAAACAAAAGAAAACAAAAAGGAAGAAAGAAAGAAAGAAAGAGAGAAAGAAAGAAAGAAAGAAAGAAAGAAAGAAAGAAAGAAAAGTAGATATAGTCTTTTTGTATAGAAGGGAATAGAAAGAGAAAGAAAAATAGAGTCCTGCGAGGAAAAGATTATATT
This sequence comes from Enhydra lutris kenyoni, assembly GCF_002288905.1. Classification (NCBI taxonomy): domain Eukaryota; kingdom Metazoa; phylum Chordata; class Mammalia; order Carnivora; family Mustelidae; genus Enhydra; species Enhydra lutris. The sequence continues at coordinate 5,628,848 of NW_019154091.1, forward strand.
CTTAAAACCTATGTTATCTACCTTATTGAGCATAGAAATAAATTACAATAAAAATGGTACCTCTTTAAGACACTAGAAGGTTATTTTCTGGGAATGTGTGAAAAACAGCAACATGAAGGGATTATTAGTGCACTTAAACTTGAAATTATGTTGCAGGCCTTTCTGTGAAGTTAGGAGCTGAGTGCAGCCTCAGCACTGAGGTGGGGGCTCCCTGCTTTAATTAGAGCACTGCTGCCCACTTTTCTCCCATCCTGAGGGATGAAGGGAAGAAATAGGGAGGGTCCAGGTATATGTGGTAAATCTGAGTTTGGGACCCACCGTGCCTGACTCTTCACTTGCTTTCATGTCTGTTGCTTACTTGCAATTCAAGTGGGACTGGAACAAGAAGACAAAGCATAAACCAATTTTTAATGGATGCAGAAATAAATGACTTCTTTAGTGTCCCCCAGAGATATGAAGAGCGAAAACTGACAAAGAGAGGGGAGGCATTAGAAAAAAAATGAATAGCTCTGATAAATATAGGGAAGATGAAACATGAAAAAATGGCTTTTAGTTGGGAACTAAATGATAACTCTATTAGGCTCTGCTTCCTCTTGATGCTGCAACATAGTCCTACTTCTCCCCCCACACCCCGTCAAAGGTAGGTGGGGGATTTTTTTTTCTCTTTTTTAAATTTTTTTTAAGAGACAGTGCTAGAGGGGGAGGGGGCAGGGGAGGAAGAGAGAGAGAATCTTAAGCAGACTTCAGGCTGAGCATGGATCCCGATATGGGGCTCAATCTCACCACCCTGAGATCATGACCTAAGCTGAAATCAAGAGTCCAACATTCAACCCTCTGAGCCACCCAGACACCCCTCTCTTCTCTAACTATTGGCTGGTGGCTGCGAGCAGCGATGAAGTGATCAGCTACTGTTTTATTAGCTATCCAAAGTGGTTTCTACAAATTTACTCTCCATTTATAGTATGCTTCCTCTATCCAGGTAGAGGTAGGAAATAAGTTTTATGCTTTTGTGCGTGAATTATAAAATAAAAGTCATTAGAAACTAAACCTTTAAGAAGTATTGGGTTTATCAACTAAAATTGTGTTAAAACAGGCCAACCAAAGCCTCCTTTCAGACATCAGAAGATCAACTTTTGGTATTGAAGCTCTTCTTGGATGCTGACGGACAAAACTCTCAGGGAATCAATTATGATTCATAGTACTATTATGCATGTTTTTCCAGGACTTTCTAAGAAAATTTTATTTTTATACAAAAGTCCACAAATGAGTCAGAACTTAAGTGTGTAAGTGCATCATTTATGTAAAGATCTCAAGAAAGAGGTATATCAATTCAATTCCTTTTCTTATGCAGTGACATATTGACGCTTATCTTTCTGATGAAGTAATTACAACCAGTGTACAAAGAGCACGAATTTATGTTGTCAAAGAAAAGTCCACAATGACTAGCAGAAGACCCTCGCTAAAAGGCATATAGATTCCGTGAAATTCAGAGTGCCAGAGGAATAAAAGTTAGAGTTATAAAAAGGGACAAGATGTGTATATTTGGAAATTCACAAAGATGCCTCTCAGGGTATGATATTATTAAATATTAACATCACAAAATAAAATTATGGAAAATTCTAAATAATGAAAAATACGGTTCTCAAGCAGAGAAGCCTCTTGAGGGAGAAACACCAGCACCAAGCAACTGCAGAGTGATTCTGAATGTGCAAAAGGAAAGGTCTAACTGAATCATTGTTTCCTTGTTGATGTTTTGAACTAATAAAATTCCAAGAGGAGAGATCTCTCTGCTCGAGGCTATAGGAGGAAAATATTTCTGTTCTGTGCATGTTTTTTCTTTCCGATCCATTCTGAAAGGTATAGAAATTTGGGTCAGGCTGTGGAATTTATTAAAATCTGGGACTTTAAGCTCACTACGAAAAAGTTTCTATACTAAATATCAAAAAATCCCTTCAGATTAATTCTTAACGGTTACTATCTTAATAGATGGAAATACTCTTCATTTACATTTATAATCACTTTACTCAAATTAATTTCCTCGATGAACACATTCATTAAGTAGATTCCACCGAAGCAGACCAAAGCAGGTAAACAGACAACAGGAGTGGGCCATCTGACGACTGTTAAATCATCCCCACCCTCTCTGCTTTCTGTGTTGGAGGGTAGAAAATGTAGGCACAGCACATTGGGAGTCGGGTGATGTCCCTTTTAGAAAGAAAAAGCCTCCTAAACGTCAACCATTTGCTTTAAAACCTCATTTAGAACCTAGCAATAACTGACAGAGTCTACAGAAAACACACTGAGCCACTTGAAGGAGCAGTAAAACATTACAATATGCTATTAAGATGAGTCCCTGGTGGAAAAACAGGGGCAAACACAAAGAGCAAAATCTCAGAAAGCATTCAAGAGATCCTAACCCTATTTCCTAGAGAGAGCACTACAGGCCTCCCCCGGCAGGTAACTTTAGTTGTTTCAGGCCTTACAGAGTCTGTTGAGGGCAGAAATTAATCACATCGTCTCAGGATTTAGAAGTGCATGATGGCATATGGTGTAAGCTGCCATACGTTAAGGGTCCTTAAATGTTTGTTTATAGTCAATAGAGTCAATAGAGTCAAAAGAGTCAATAGAAAGCATGAAGGGGGCAAGAAATAGGGAAAGAAGGAGGGAGGCAGGGAGAAAGGAGAATTTAAGAAGGAAAGAGAGAGAAGAATGAATGGCAGGGAGAGGAAGAAAGAAATACTTTTAACAAGACCTAGTAAGTATTTTTTTATTTTTTGTCTCCCTGGAATAGCCAAGAATATTACATAAATGGACTAGATCTTGTTTGAAAATTGAAGTTTGTGTTAACTTGCTGCCATCCACAGCTTCTACCAGGGGATGCAACTGCTCTCCACTCTTTTTTTTTTCCCCAGTGTTCCAAACCCAGTGCTCCACGCAATGCGTGCCCTCCATAATACCCACCACCAGGCTCACCCAAACCCCTACTCCCCTCCCCTCCAAAACCCTCAGTTTGTTTCTCAGAGTCCACAGTCTCTCATGGTGGAATTTAATTTACTTAGAGCTTAGTAAAGCAGCAGACTTTCAGGTTTAAAGTATGCGCTGAGATCGATGGTTTGAAGGTAGCTCTAAGGGGAGTTCACTGCAAGTCCGCCAACTGTTTCTGGCTGCCCACGGTTGATGCGATAAGTGGACCAGGACTTGCTAAGTGTTCTGTGTGCTTAGTAATCCTCACGGCTTCTTGGAGTAGACACATCTCCACATTCACCATCAAATAACAGCCCCAACTGCCGGCCGAGTTTTTTATCCAGATCTAGAGGCCTGGCCTTTGAAACACATCTGAAAGTGCTTTCTTCAAACAATCTGAGCAGCCTGTGTGGTTTCAGGCCTCTGCTCTTCAAGATGTGAGATTTGTAGGGAAGCTAAAACAGAGTAGGTAGACACGGGCATGATATATCTCACTCTGTTACCCATGTATCACATGGTATGTATCACAGGATGCCTTTCATTCATCTGCTAGCCCTGGGGCCACATTAGTGCCTGTGTCAGAAAACATTACAAGGAACTCATAGACCACAGAGCATGCGACAGGAAGAAACAGCCCAGTAAAAACAAAAGTTTGGTTAGAGGCAGAGCAGATGCTATGAAATCTCTATCCCTCTCCCTGAGAATCCTCTGAAAACAGAACCCTTTCAGTAAGTGTGGGTTGCTGTGGCTGTACATTGACTTGAAGCCTAGGGACCAGAGTGTACAGAACCAAGTTTAAATCAGGCTCCACTATGGATTAGCTGTGTTACCTTGAAAGAGTTCCTTATGTCCCCAAGATTTAGTCACCTTATCTGAGAAGGGGTAGTAATAATAGAGGTATATAATCTTTCAGCTCACTCATTTGACAACTGTTGGTTGTGCACATATATAGAAAGCATCTCACTATGTAAACTATAAAAACAGGGGCCTGGTTTTGATCACCGTATATCCTCAGTGCCTAGGACAGTGTCTGGCATGTAGAAAGTTTTAAAAAATATTTCTGAGTGATATTATATAACATAGTAGGAAAAGCAGGCTTCCTCGGTTTGAAATCCACCTCCTCCACTTAGCTACATCCCGTCAGAGCAAATCACCCCACCTCTGTGTGCCACAGTTGTCTTATCTGTGAAATGGGATGCCGACAATAGAATCTGCTTCCCTGGGTTGTGTGAGGATTAAATGAGATACCATATATTAAGTACTTAGAATAGTGTCTGGCATTGTGCTCAAAAATTCCAGTTGCTCTAAGGGGTGCCTGAGTGGCACAGTCAGCTGAGTGATCAACTGTTGGTTTCTGCTCAGGTCCTGATCTCAGGGTAGTGCGATAGAGCCCCACCTCAGGCTCCACACTCAGCATGGAGTCTGCATGGGTTTCTCCCTCCCTCTCTCTCTCTCTCAGCCCCTCCCTCCTGCACATGCTCCCTCTGTCTCTTTCTCTAAAATAAATAAATAAATATTTCTAAATTTCTGTTTTAAAATAATAACTATTATTATTAGTTATGGCTCCTATCCTCAATGATTTTGCCTACTGGAGGATCCAAGCAAAACTGTCGATTATAATACAGACACAAGACCAGTGCAATAACAGGTGACTGTGGAAGTACAAGCAGATGCTTCACAGCACAATCTGTGAAATCAGTGAGTATTCCTTAGAGAAACTGGCATACACATCCTACATTCAGTTTCTAAAACTAAATCCTCTCACCTAACGGAAAAGAAACCTTCATGTAGTCATCAAAAATGCCCCAGTGTCCAGGTGAATCACAGGACACGTGTACCAGCATTTTCCCTTTCCTCTCCCTATGATTCTTACTTTATGATATCAGGTAGGACTGCTTGGTACGGTGCCCTCATTCCTCTACAGACCAAGCTCTAATACAGTGGCTTTCAAACTGTGTCCCAGTGAACCCTGGGATTCTACAGACATTGCCTCAACATAACCCGCTCTAAACCAGAGCAAAACCTGATTATGAAAGGATCTCTAGAACCTCTACCCTGCACTATCCATAGATCTAGAAATTTGTGTCTGATTTCCTTGGAAAAGATCACTCCACTGTGAAAGTTAATCATTTTTACAGGTTTAAAATGCACTGCCTTAGAGATTCTTCTAAGAAACCTTATCAGGGAGAACAAGATTCCCTGTTCTCAGGAAAGGCACATGCTTGGCAAAAGGAAATTTTGAAAGGCTTTTAAACAGGTAGTTTTCTCCCTGGCATATTTCCCATGGAGAATCAAGCAAGATATTTCTTTTTAATGCAATATTGTAGGAAACATGGTTCAGTGAATAAAACATAAAATTTACTGAACAGTGAAATATTACAAATCCCCTTGAAGTATTGATTCATGATCTTTTACTTGGTTTCACAGTGGATCACATACTCCAAAAAGGAAACATAAATTCACATAAACAAATTTTAGCCTTAATTTCACCTTTATTAAGAAAAAGACATGGATCAATCAATTGAGTCTACTCCATTTGTAATCATTCTGCATGTGCAGACTATTTTTTATATCTTTGGAAGTTTAGAAAAAATATATATATATATTCAATTACCTCATTTTAACTCACTTACATCTGCAAAGACCCTATCTCCAAATAAGATCACATTCTGAAGTATTAGGGGTTAGGACTTTAACAGAGGAATGAGGTGGCATACTTCAACCCATAAGAGATGGGCTTCTTGGGTGGCGCCTGGGTGGCTCAGTCGGTTAAGTGGCTGCCTTCGGCTCAGGTCGTGATCCCAGGGTCCTGGGATTGAGCCCCACATTGGGCTCCTTGTTCAGTGGGGAGCCTGCTTCTCCCTCTCTCTCCACCTGTCGCTCTGCCTACTTGTGCTCTCTCTCTAATAAGTAAATAAATGTCTGTTAAATAAATAAAATATTTTTTAAAAAGAGATAGGCATCTTAAGGTATAGCTAGCTAGATATATATAGATATGTAGATATAGATATAGATATAGATATAGATTATATCTCTTTGAAAGTTTAGAGAGTCACTAAGTGATGAAGGGTACCAGGAGTTCCCAACCTCATCTCTCTACAGCAACAAAAAACAAAACAAAATGAAATTGAAACCAATAATGAATCTGAAATATTTTAAAAGCTTGCCAAATTTTAATAGTTATATCATAAACATAGAAATACATCCCGTCAATAAAAACCATTTAATGAAAATACAGTACTTCCATTACTTTTTGTTTAAAACATTGTATTTCTTTATTTGAAAAAGAGAGCATGAGGGGGGTAGGATGAGTAGGAGAAGCAGGATCCCCACAGAGCAGGGGTCCCAATGCCAGGCTCTGTCCTGAGACTCTGGAATCATAACCTGAGCTGAAGGCAGATACTTAACCAAGTGAGCCACCCAGGCACCCAGTACTTCCATTACTTTTTTATTTCATTTACTGATCCTTAGGTTAGCACTATTATCCCTAGAGAATTATCCCTCAGATTATTCTAATAATTCAAGCATGTGTAAGGAAAAAGAAATAACATATGTTGAATGTGTACTATATAGGGCATTTATATACTGTACTATATATATGTACTATATATTGGGCATTTAACATGAAGCCAACTGCTTAGTGTATAGTCATTTGGTAAATCAATAAATAAATCGTTCCCATAATTCAGTTCTTTTTTTATAGTTGAAGAAACAGGTTCAGGGGGATTTCCCAAAGTTTCAGATCTAATAAAAGCCAGGATTGAAACTCAGTTTGTTTTCTGAGATGCCCATATTCTACCCAATACATCAGAGTATGTAGTACAATAATTATTATAATTATTGTATTACCCATCTCTTATGGGTTGAATTGTGCCACCTCATTCCTATGTTGAAGTCCTAACCCCCAGTACTTCAGAATGTGATCTTATTTGGAGATAGGGTCTTTGTATATGTAAGTGACTTAAAATGAGGTAATTGAGGTGGGCCCTACTCCAATATGACCAGTGTCCATATAAAAGGGGGAAATTTAGAGGCAGACATGCACAGAGGGACAATACCATGTGAAGACAAAGGCAGAGTTCAGGGAACAAACCAAGGAATGCCAGAAATTACCAGCAAACCATCAGAAGGTAGGCAAGAAGTATGGCACAGATTTTCACTTACAGCCCTCAGAAGGAACCAACCCTGCCAACATATCATCTTGGACTTCTGGCCTCCATAACTGTGAGATAATGAATTTCTGTTGTTTAAGCCACCCAACTAGTGGTACTTGATTATGGCAGCAACTAGTGGTACTTGATTACTTCAGAGAATTGGATATTGAGCTGGTGGCCTTTCCTCACTTGCTAAAGTTTCCCGTCATTGAAATGAAAAGTCCATAGTGTGGTCACTCTTTAGAGTGTTCTCCTGCCTTTTACTCTGTTTTGGAACTTGCTATTATGTTAAATACACTCATAATTGCATGTTTTTTTTTTAAATATAGCCAACTACTTCACCAATTGGCTTTCATCCAATCATCCAATCATCATACTTCGAAAAAGACCCTCAGCCCTAAATTTACTGCAGCATTACTTACAATAGCCAAGATACAGAAGCAACCAATAGATGAATAGATAAAGAATATATATATATATGTATGTATGTGTGTGTATATATATGTATGTATATATATGTATGTATATGTATATGTAGAGAGAAAGATCTGGTGGAATATTATTCAGCTATAAAAAAGAATGAGATCTTGCCATTTGCAACAATGTGGGTGGACCTAGTGGGAATAATGTTAAGTGAAATAAGTCAGAAGAGAAAGCAAATACCATATGATTTCACTTACATGTGGAATTTAAAAAACAAAACAAAAAACAAAAACCAGACTCTTAAATACAGAGAACAACCAAGTGGTTGTCAGAGGGGAGGTGGGTGGAGGTGGGTGGAGGGGCGATAAAGGGGACTAAGAGGTACAAACGTCCAGTTATGGAATAAATAAGTTATGGAAATGAAAGGCACAGCATAGGATATAGTCAATGGTTTTGTAATAGCATTGTATGGTGACAGATGGCAGCTACATTTCTGGTGAGCACAGAATAACGTATTGAGTTATCTAATCACAATGTATTGAAACTAATGTAGCATCCTGTGTCAACTATCCTTCAATTAAAAAGAAAAAAAAAGGCCTTGGGAAAATACTAGTTGAAGTTGCCCTGGGTACCAAATAAGTACAAACTAAAAAAGAAAAGAAACATTTCTCCCAAATGACAAAGTGTTCTCTTTTTAAAGAAATATAATAATTTAGTTTTGAAAGGCAGTTGGAAAGTGGGTGTTGGGGTCCAGGAGGAACAGTATGTAAAAGTGTCCCATTGTAAATCAGTACAGATGCAGCCTCATAATTGAGGGTTTCTGACTCTTTAAAAGAGTTAAAGTAGGCTGAATTATTCTTATGCAGTAGGTTCTGTACAGAGCACACAAATGATGACATCCCTCCCTCCTTGGATCATACACTCTTCCTCATTATGTGCTTAAATAGGTCTCTGTGTGCTCAATTCATTGTATGAGCTACTGAAATTCATCGATATACTAGATTTACTAGAAAACAAGTATTAACAGACACCTTTCTGGAATAGGATGGTACAATTCTATTTTTTTTATTTTGCTTAAAAATTTTCCTTCATAAAAATTCAGTTACAATAAAATAAATATTAAATGAACAAAAGAGTTCTATGCGAATACAAAAACATTTTTTGAAACTAGGAGGGGAAAAAACAAGCCAAGGACTTTCCTGATCTGGAAAGGAAAAACTATTTTTTAAGGGAGGAAGGAAGGGGTGGAAGAAAGAAAGAAAGAAAGAGAGAGAGAGAGAGGAGAGAGGGAGAGGGAGGAAGGAAGGAAGGAAAGAGAGAGAGAGAGAGAGGGAGAGAGGGAGGGAGGGAGGAAGGAAGGAAAGAAGGAAGGAGTGAAAGAAAGAAAGAAAGAAAGAAAGAAAGAAAGAAAGAAAAGAAAGAGAAAAGAAAAGAAAGGAAGAAAAAGAAATTTGACTGTGTTTGAAAAATATGAACTTCTGTGCCTCAAATAAAAATTAAAAGGCAAAGTGAAAAGTATGGGGAAACATTTGCAAAATATGTCTATGAGTATCAGTCTTGTTATATGAAGAGTTCTTATAAGCCAATAACAAAAACATAAATGTCCCAATAGACAAAATGGACAAAAGACATGAACAAGCTTGATTCACAAAAGAAGAATTTAAAATGCCCCATAACATATGAAAAATATTCAAATACTTGAGAAAGTCAAAATTTTAATGGTTGATTGACCAAGGCTCAGTATTGGTAGAATGTGCTAAAATAGAGCCTTCCGTTTATTACTGAAGGGAGTGGAAAATCAGTACTATCTTTTTGTGAAAAAGGATTCCTACTGTCATAAGAGCTATAAAATGTGTGTAGCCCTTCATCTGAGAACATATTACAGGAAATGATCAGAAATGCTACAATTATCGGTGTACAAGGATATTCATCATAAGATCTCTCGTAATACAAAAAAAAAAAAAAAAGAAAGAAAATGGTCCAACAGGGCGCCTGGGTGGCTCAGTGGGTTAAGCCGCTGCCTTCGGCTCAGGTCATGATCTCAGGGTCCTGGGATCGAGTCCCGCATCGGGCTCTCTGCTCAGCAGGGAGCCTGCTTCCCTCTCTCTCTCTGCCTGCCTCTCTGTCTACTTGTGATCTCTGTCTGTCAAATAAGTAAATCTTTAAAAAAAAAAAAAGAAAGAAAGAAAATGGTCCAACATTAGGGGGATGGTTAAAGCGACTGTGGTACATGTATCACAGCATACCCTACTCCCATGCATTCTCTTTCTGCTACCAGCTAGCTTCCTCATGCAATCCTCCATGCTTTTGTGTGCCTTGTAGCTTCTGTTTACTCATAGCTTCTGCCTACTTACGACTCCTGCCTGCCCCTGGTCCCACCCGGTCTCCTTCTCGTCTGCTTTGGACTCCTTTTTGATCATCTTCTTAGTTTCTATCGATACAGCTGAATCTCTGACTTCTAGGTCAGCCTCCAAATGTAAACTCCTAAGGGAGAGATTCTGACTCATCTGGCCAATTTACCACGTTGCCTGTGCAGAGGTGGGGAGAGCAGCAGGGAGGAGTAGTGGTTAGCATCATCGAGCCAAGAAAGAGTCAGGAAAGAGTCAGGAAAGAGACAGGCTGCCCTGTCAAGGAAAGAGTCCTTTGTGAAGGGACCCTAAGCATGGCCAGTACCATCTTGGCCCGCTTACCACAGTTCCACAGCCTGTGTATATTCACACCAAAATAACACCACACTGAACTCAAATAGCTGCTCTGCTTGTTTTCTTTCTTCATTCTCCTTAGAAGGGCAAGGACCATGATTTATTCAATTTAGTAATCCCAACACAATGCTGGGGCCTGGCAGTCCATAAGTGTTTGTGGATGATTGAGTTGTCATAATAATTAATGGGAATAATGAGTGTCAGGCACCTCGTGTGATGCCTGGCGTGAGGTAGCTGCTCAGCAAATGCTCCTTCTCTCCCTTCTCCTCTCCTCATTCTCCCAAATCCCACTCCTCTTTTGTACATGCTGGATTTGCTCCACTAAGTGGTCCCCGGACGAGAGCTACTCACTAATCTCAGAGCTGGAAGACATTTACGTTACCATGAGATTCATTAACTGGGATAAATAACCCTTCATCCTGAATGCTTAGAGTAGTTCAGCTGATACCAAATAAAAAACAATCTCAAACTTGTGATCTTACCTCTTGTATTAATTGGACTGGTTTTTGTTTTTTGTTTTACTGTCTTCATGCATATGGGGACTAAGCTGATATAGAAATGAGGGCTAAATTACTGAGCTCCAGAGAATATGTACACGGTACTTTCCTTTAACTGAGACTTTAAGTCAGCAAAACTTTGAATGTGCAGGAACACTGGCTTTCTGGAGTATAGAGTTAGAAGGGAAGAGCCCTGACATTTACGGGTGTAGTGTCGGCAAGATCGATTCTCTGGGATCCAGACTGCCTGGACCCAAAGACCCAGCCTTGCCACTTGTTAACTGTGTGCCATTGAGAAAGTTGCCTAACCTCTCTATACATCAATTTCTCCATCTGTAAAATGGTAATACTAATAGTTGAATCTGAGGGTTGTTGTAAGGGTTAAGCAAATTAGCATTTGCCAGTACCTGGTTTATAGTAAAGACGTATAAAAATTTTGTTGTTATTATTGAGGACTTGATTTTTGAGGACTTGATTTTCAGAAACATACTCTTTTAGTCTTTGTAACAACACTGAGAAGTGTTCTTCGTCACTCCACAATGAAGGAACTAAACTGAAGTCTAGAGAGTTTAAGAGCATCTGCGCTATTCTAACCAAGTGGGTTTTACCAAGGACCATGTTCAACTACCATGTCCTGATAAGGCTTTGCTGGCCATTGATGGTCTACGCTGTCTATACTTTTTTAGATATATTCTTGACCTGTTGGGTTGAATGTCCAAACATGTTTGACCTTCTTTCAGAACGTTTCAGTGTGACTATATTCATTTACTCTGTAGCAATTTGAAGTCATTTCTTCCTCCACGAAGTATGTTGGATAGATCACTGCCTCCCGCCACTTCCTTTTATTGCCTCTCCTTAAATAAGGCTGTCAGAGTAGAGAGCATCTCTTCATGGATGTGGAAAAGTGCACAGCAGCAAGCTGATTTAATTGACGTGTTCTTTCGGATCAGCCCACTGAGGTATTTGTATATTTCACTGTGACATCATGGTGACTTATCTTAGCTGATTGTCTCCTCTAAACCTTGGATTGCTCCCTATGGCTCAGTGGCTAAGCAGTGAATCATTCTTTTTTCCTATATATTATGACTATATCTTTTGTTACTAACTGAATAATGGAAGAATCATTCACAAGGTTTTCCTCTGAGAGTAAATCAGAACACTTAGCAAACACATCAATAATTGCCCAGCCATGACTTAACCAGACTATGTAATGATGGAGGGGGTGTTAAGTAGGAAAGCAGAAAAGATGAGACCTAAGACATGATGAGAGAACTCCAGAGATCTCCTTCCCTCTCAGCACAGTGTTATTCAATGGGCCCGATAGACCAAAGCTGCATCAAGATGTGGCGGCTGAGAGCTGGATGGGGAGGTAAGAAAGCTGGATTTTGGTTCTGCCGGTTTATCACTGTGTGTTCCTAGCAAGTTACTTACCCTCACAGGGCTTTCATTTTTTTTCCCCCCACTGGAAAAATTAACTCACTCACTTATTCATCAGAAGAGTGAGAGTAGATAGAGAGAAGGAACAGGCCAAGGACTTCACCTTGGGCCATCCAACATGTAGAGGACAAGGGTATGAGGAGGGATTAGGGAAGGAAGAGAAAGAGAGGCCAGAGAAGTAGGAGAAAAACCAGGAGAGTATTTTCCTGAAAATCAAGGGAGGGGGGCATATCAGGTCAGTCCCGGCAACAGACTTAGCAGCATGAAGGCCGCTGGTCATCTTGACAGGCCAGTGGATGTGACACCTGATTGGAATGAGTTAATGAGAGACTTGGAGACCCTAAGTACAGACTTGAGAAGTTTCATGTTAAAGGGAGACAAAACTGGGTTGAGTTGCAATCTGATATTTCACACTAAAATGCCTTGAAGCGGGAGGTGGATGATATAAATAAATGAAGTGGTACATGACGATAGGGTATAGTGCAGAAGGTGGAGAAATAAAAAGGAAATGTCCTGCCTCGAGGTGTTCCAATAAAAATAGAAACAAATAATAGTAAGTGTCAAATAAAACATATCTCGAGGGGCGCCTGGGTGGCTCAGTGGGTTAAGCCGCTGCCTTCGGCTCAGGTCATGATCTCAGAGTCCTGGGATCGAGCCCCACATCGGGCTCTCTGCTGTCTAGGGGAGCCTGCTTCCTCCTCTCTCTCTGCCTGCCTCTCTGCCTGCTTGTGATCTCTCTGTCAAATAAATAAATAAATAAATAAAAAACATATCTCGAGGCCACCGGTTTGCAATGCCTGGACTAAATGATCTCCAAGGGCCCTTCCAGTCTGAAGTTCTACACATCTAAGCTATGAGGAAAAATTAAGTCCAGGTCATGTAACATTGAGCCCCTGAGTTATAAATAGCCTTGCTTCTTTCTGAACTGGGACTAAGAATTTGTCATGATTCCCCCAGGATTTGTGATAGAATCCTTTTTGTTCTTAATCTGCCTATAAAAGCTGGAAACCAGCCGTAAAATGTAGACTTCTTAGGATAAGGGTCCATCCTTTAAACAGACAATTATTTATGTAGCAGCAGCTCTATATGGCAGGCACTGTGTTATTTACCAGAACATCTCAGACCATCTCTGTCTTCAAAGAGTTTGTGGATTAGTGGAGAAAACAAACAAGTAAGCAGACATACGGCGTTGCGCTCTAGCACAGAGAAGAACAGTGCGGACAGTGGAGAACGCACCTCACCTGGGCTGAGGGGGCAGGATCAGGAAGCCTTAAGGAAAAGAAAGAAAAGAAAGAAAGAAAGAAAGAAAGAAAGAAAGAAAGAAAGAAAGAAAGAAAGAAAGAAAGAAAGGGGAAGGAAGGAAGGAAGGAAGAAAGAAGAGGGAGGGAAGGAGGGAGAAAGAAAAGAAAGAAGGAAAGAAAGAGAAAGAAATGGAGGTGCCTGGGTGGCTCAGTGGGTTAAAGCCTCTGCCTTCGGCTCAGGTCATGATCCCAGGGTCCTGGGATCGAGCCCCACATCAGGCTCTCTCTGCCTGCTTCCCTCTCTTTCTCTGCTGCTCTGCCTACTTGTGATCTATCTCTATCTCTCTCTGTGTGTGTCAAACAAATAAATAAAATCTTTAAAAAAAAGAAAGAAAGGCAGGAAGGAAATGATTCCTGGGCTGAGTGTTGAGGATTAGCTGGAGTTCGAGAACACAGAAGGAGGGGAGGGTTGTAAACATGACTGCATTGCTAGGCAGCTGGTTCTCTGGTGGCCTGTGCTGGGGCTATGGTGGTGAGGGCTCAGGACCCCTCTACTCTGAGGAGTGCTGAAGGACGGGCGCTCAGGAGCCTGACTGCCTTAGTTCAGAATCTCAGTGTTCCCACTTACCGGTGAACTTGAATAAATTTCTTAACCTCTCTGCCTTTAAGTTTCTCTGTCTCTAAGTCGGAGATTATAATAGTAGCTACTTAGTAGGACTCTGGTGACAATGAAATGTGTTTAGTAAAGCATGTAGAAGTATACATGGGACCAAGTAAGTGCTATGTGTTTGCTGTTGTTATCAGGGAAAGCTTTCAGGAGGAGGTAACACAGAAAGGAAGAAAGCTTTCCAGGGAAGGAACTGGCAGCAGAATGTGAGAGGCAGAGAGAGTCCCACAGGCAAAAGCACCCCAGACCCTAGAGGCGCATCAAAGAGTTGAAGACATCATTCTTTAGGCTGGAGAGATAGATATGTTGGTCAGGATCAGAGGCATCTTTCTACCTTCGCTGGTAAGAAATGTCTTAGACAAGAAGAACTGGAGGGTCAGCTCTGATCAAGCCAGAGGGAGACAGTCTGTAGCAGTGGGTAGGTTGTAGGAGAGTCATTTTTCCAGGGCAATAACTGGACCAACCATAGAACAGATTTGTGACCTCATGTGCTCCACACACACAAGACTGTAGAAAGCATGATGGAGGATTCTCATTTGGCATGAATCCCAGTAGCTCATCGACCCTGGAAAAACTGCTGTCTTCCATTTAAAAGACCACAATCCTGAAATTGATTATAGTCCAGGTAGTGCATTAATTTCTTACAGCAAAAGTAATCGACTCATGCCCCTGCTTTTCCTAAGGAACCATTCACTACGTTTTTAGTCAGTAAATATTTGGGGAGATTTGTTCTCATAATCTCAACATGCAGATTAGCTACTTGGGGCAGTATAGTTCACATTATAGCCAGTACATCCAAACCTTCTCGGGCAGCGTGATGCTTTCTTTAAGTCCCTGAAGACTGTGGAATTAACAGTATCATTATCTTGACTCTTTGATTCTACAAATACAGCGACAGCTGTTCTTCACAAAGGCAGACATCCATTTTTCTAACCCTAGAATCAAGCAATAAATAGATTTATAGTAAGTAATCCAAGGGAACTTTGGCTATGATCTTGTCATTAATATAAAGCTCATTAGTAAGATATCACAGTTAAAAGAAATTCTACTGCAGGATTTTTATCTCCAGATGGTGGTGACGGGGGTGTCATTGAAATCCCGTAGCCCTTCCTCAATTCTCCATATGTTGACAGAGAGCTCGTGCAGACATCTCCATAAATGTTACCTCTGTGTTTTAAGACTCCTGCCAGTATTCTGCCTTACCATTCTGTATGATTTTCAGATTTGGCTACTTCAAGGACCAGGATGCTTCTTTGTTATTTCGTTTCTCCAAATCATATATTGACACTGCTCCGCTGGTGATTATTGGACCCATGGTCAACAAAGTCAGAAATACTGAACTGATTGGCTGTAGAATGCTTCTCTTGTGTCAGTGAAGACGTTTGGAATGGTTGTAGCTTCATTGGTGGTTACTATTTTACTGTTTGACCATCACATTAAAACTAAATTTAAATGCATCATTTATAATAAGTTTCTACAAATATATTAAAATTACCTGGATTCTTTCTTTTGCTGATTTACACATTGCTTTATAGTTTGCAATGACACTATTTCTGATGTATTTCATCTCCTAATTAAAGTAAGTTTACTGTTTTTCTGAACATTCAACACGTTCTCTGTATTTCCCACTGAAGCTAATTCTTTTTCTTCTGTTCCTCTGGGATCCTGATGTTCAAATGCATTTCACATACCAACAGGCTGCAATTCCATCCCATTTCCTCTTTTTTTTGTGTTCCTTTTGTTTTAAATATTATTATCAATAAGACCAAACATTTATTGAATGTCCATTCTGTGGCAATGATACTATAAGGTATATAAAATGGGAAAAAGCACTATATATACACTGCGTGTGTGTGTGAAAGTTCACTTCCTTTGTTTTGATAGTCTCTCATCTTACTTAAAGCAAACCTATATTTCCTTGTAGCCTCACTCCTTTTAAATTCTAAACGAGGTGTGTTTGTGTGTGTGTGTGTGTGCTGTTACTTGCAGATAGAACTTTGTGATCGTATCTTGTTCCAAAAGCACGGATAGGCACAAAGTTTGTCAGGAAAAGTAAAAAAACTTCTACCTTCCCAGCTAACAGTGGCCCACAGGCTGCTAATTAGCTTGATGGATCAGCACCTGGTCTGGTCATGAATGCTCAGAAGCCCATTGGCTGCTGGCAGCCAATTCCTGACTCCCTAAGGTTTGGATATGTATCAACCCCGAGCAGAGAGAGCTGGCACTTGCTTAAAGGGTAGCTGTAGCCAATTATTCATGCGCTCCTTTGGACTTGACTTGGCTGAAGAAAGAGCCATGCTTTCAGACACATTTGAGGCAGCCTTTTCCTGCACAAATGTTGCATCTACCTGGCACATTTTTCCTTTTTGTGTCATTACAGTACAACGAGTAATGTCAGTACAACCCTACAATTATCTAAGGGATAACTAAGTTATGCCATGTGGTTTTTTTTTTCTTATGTTCTTGTTCTTCCTCCCTTTTTCTACTATTTATTTGCTAAGAATGTTTTTAAAGTCGATTCTTCTTATTCTTCTGATTTCAGTGGGGTTTCAAAATATACGCAATGTGTAATGTTTGGTGTATATGACACCAAAACTCTAGATAGTCTGCTAACGTTTCACTGACCAGAACCATGGAATTGTATCTCTGCTTTGCCACTCAGTAAGTATAGTTTCCTGGCCTCTCTGAGCCCCACATACCTCATTTGTAAACTGCAAAGACTAATTCCTACATCAAAACGTTGAAATGATTACACTAGATCATATTAGTTTCTTTCCCTTAGTAGTTACTACTCACATTGATAATCCTTCAATATTTGAACATCCACTGTGTGCGGAGCCTGGTGGTAGAGCTTATGGGAAAATAAAAACTAAACAGAATATATATAACTACTGTTACACACCCACCCACCCAAAGTACATGGCCTCAAAAAAACTGAAATCATCCAGAGGAAACAGTCAAAGAATAATGTTATAACCCAGCACCAGCTTTATACTCATCTTCGGGCAAATACATCCACTCATGCTGTCTATTTTAATTTGTGCCAACATGGATGCAAATCTCGATACCTCTTTGAGACCCTCCCCCTATTAATCTAATCACACGTAGAAGCATTAGTCAGTTACTTAGTCCTTACTAAAGATTTCAGATGATGGGAAGGTGAAGGTGTTTACAGCATAAACCCAACACAAACAATTTGTTTAAAGCCTCATTCAATATTTCCTATCTCTCAATGGCATATTGTCACTCTTGCCCCAAAAAACCTTTGCCCTCAGTGACTCCTCTTTCTTTACCACCTTCCTCCTGAGAACAATGCAAACTCCTCTCCTTGTCATTAAGTGCAGAAGTTAAGCAACCTTCTTGAGTTACCTGAGTCTGTCTCTGAAGAGGCTCCACCATCTCCCTCACAGAGCTTACCATCGTTTTTCTTCTAAAGAAATGCAGTGCTAGAGGAATGCAGGTGAATACAATTTTCTCCATCCCTGTACACATATCATCTTATTCCCTTCTCATAATATCCTTGTGAAGGTAGTATTGCATCAGTTTTACAGATGAGAAAATTACACTGAAAAGTTGGGCACACCCCCCCCCCCATGTATAAACCCTCTGCCTCGTACATTTGTTGTGAGGACTAAATAAGGTAGCATATTATTAAGTGCTTGCCCCAGCATAAGTCACAGAGAAGGAATGGTGGCCTCCAGTAAGTAATAATGGCAGTGGACACGATAGTAGCAACACCCTTGTCGTATCTAGCTTGACGGTAGCATAATGAGTGTCAAGAACAGGTTTGGGGGCACCTGGCTGGCTCAGTGGGTTAAGCCTCTGCCTTTGGCTCAGGTCATGATCTCAGGGTCCTGGGATCGAGCCCCACATCGGGCTCTCTGCTCAGCAGGGAGCCTGCTTCCCTTCCTCTGTCTCTGCCTGCCTCTTTGCCTACTTGTGATCTCTGTCTGCCAAATAAATAAATAAAATCTTTAAAAAAAAAAATGGAACAGGTTTAGCTACATAGTTTGTAGGACCCAGTACAGAAGCAAAATGTGAAGCCTGGCAAGGGGGTAGCAAAGTTAGTCTCCCCATTCCACAGGCCCACCACCCCAACCTATGGCAGATGAATGACATCCCTTCTCCCCCCGCGAAGGGATAACAGTTTCTAGGCCAGTACGTGCTTGATATTTGGGTTGGATGTGAGTGAGAGGCCTCTGCCGAGTCACCCACCATGTTGCCCACCAAACACCATGAATTGCAGCTCAAGGCAGGGATGGCTGTCACCTTGCCTATTCCAAAGGCCGCAAAGGTGGGTGACCCTCACACCAAGACTACCCACCACCACTAGGGGGAGAAGAAGGATAAGAGCTGAAAGAAGGCCAGCCCCTGCTTAGCCCCATCAAGGCCACATGATTGTTACTCTAGGCAAAGACCAATGGTGGTTGTGGGGTTACCCAGAGAGGGGATCAGCAGGCAGCACCCTCGGCAGCCGGTGTAGAAAACAGACAGCCAGCCAGGAAGGCAGGACCTCATGTAAGCCGAGGTTCTAAGCCCTACACCACATGGTCCATAGTCCCATCAGGCTTCACTTACAAAACACAAATTCAAAGTTAAAAATATTTGGAATGGCAAGACTGCAACTGCAGAGCATTCAGCCAAGGGCAGGGGCCTTCTGAGAGCCAGGCCCTGTGGGATAACATGTCTGTGAGGCCAGCCCCGATCAACAATGAATATGCAAGGGCTTTAAAAACTTTTAATGCTATATAAATGTAAAGTATCATTGCTGTAATAACCACTACACAAAAACAATATTAGGTCCTAAGAACTCTGTTGGACGTTTACTCATTAACACAGATTTGCAAGAACAAAGGAGAGCCCTAATACATTTGTTTTTCTCCCAAGGAGGAAGAAATGTTTCCAGATTCTTCTGAGTGATAGGGTGAAACCAGTGTTTCCAGGGAACAGCCTTGAACTCCCCACAAATCTCCCTTGTAGTAGATGTGTCAAGGCAGAGACCCTGATTCCTCCACAGATCAGAATTATGGATCCTCATTTAAGCAGGAAAAAGGAACTCTTACTCTGGAACTCCCCTCAGCATCTGCTTCCCTCCACCCACCGCCCCAGTCTTTCCATTAACTCAGAATTTCAAACTCAGGGATGTCCCACTGCCTCGGTCACTCCTTGGTTTTATGGGTACTAGGCTGCAAATCTGACATTCTCCTTACACATAGATTTGGTTCCATATGTTTGAATATAGCAGATCTGCAGGGGCATTTTTGATATTTATAAGAGCATCCAGTGATTCAGAATAAAGCAGTTATTAAACAACTTCTTGGTCTACATCATGATTAGAAAAAGCAGCTGAGAGAAAGGGGAGAAAACACCAATTAGAACATTCTTACGCTCCATACCCACTGGGGACTCATTTAGAGCAAAGCAGTAATTTACCAAATGATAGCCTAATGTCCTGAAAGAGTTAATGTGGCTACCCACTTGACTTCACCATGACAGCCATTTTTATCCCATGGGGTATGTTGACTCACCCTAGAGGTCCTGCCAGAAAGAGTGGCTTTTCCCAGAAAGCACTAGAGATCCCACCCTAATGCTCAATGGAAAGGGAGTGGTTAAAAGCTCTTTGGGAGAATTCCCCCCCCCCCCCCCCATCAGAAACTTCAGGGAGCCTGGGGCCTGGTTCTTTCTTTCCTTGGTTCTTTCTCTTGTAAGTCAGTGAGGGTAGCAGCAGACACCACCACCAAGTGTCAGGCTGGGCATTGCTCTGCAAGGGAGAATGTTTTAGAACAAAGCTGTTATCAGTCACTGTTCTGACAAAGCCCCACTTCATAGCAGCTTGCCTGATGCAGCAGCTGTAGTGTCATGGGAGAATAAATACACAAGAATGGGAGTGAGGAATTTTGAATCCCAGCCATGGTCATGCTACTTACTAGCTGTGTGACCTTGACCAAGTCATTGGACCTCTCAGGGACTCCATTGCCTCATCTACCAAATAAAAGCGACATTAGCAGTATCAACCTCTGAGTTACTGTTTCGAGGACTAATTAAAATAGCATGTAAATATATTTTGTCAAATAAAAAATATCTTGGGGCACCTGGGTGGCTCAGTTGTTAAGCATCTGACTCTTGATTTTGGCTCAGGCCCTGATCTCAGGGTCTTAGGATCAAGCCCATGTTGGGCTCACCACTGTGTGTGGAGTCCGCTTAAGATTCTCTTTCTCTCTCCGCCTCTCCCCTCCACCACTCTCAAGTAAATAAATAAATCTAAAACAAACAAACGAAAAAAAACCCCAAAAACCTCTTATAACTGTTTGTTAATTAAGGAAACATCGTAGCATAATAAAAAATCATGGATCTCAGAGCCACATATTCTAGATTTAATTCTAGTGCTGTTTGATCTTGGAAAAATTACTTAGCCTCTCAGAGCCTTCACAATTTCTTCATCTGGAAAAAAAGATGGTACTGAAGTAATAACACAGACCCTCCAGCATTGTTGAGGAAGTGCTTTTAAAGGTCTTGTACTTGGTAGGTACACAAAATCGGTCACCTGGATGGCTCAGTCAATACAGCATTGTACTCTTCATCTCAGGCTTGGGAGTTTGTGCCTCACATTGGATGTAAAGATTACTTTAAAATATATGTTTATATAACCAGAGTAAGTACACAAGAAATGTGCTTCTTCCCTCCATGTCTCTTTCCCATTCCCAGAAACATCTTCCACAAGTATGCACTTCTTTTTGGATCCTGGACCTCAAAAGTCCAGGGAATCCTACCCCCCAAGGCTTAGGCAACCTCTGCTGCATCCTCACACTGGGTTCCCTGGCTCCCTTCCTCTGCCTTCCAGGGTGTTGGCAGGAGAAGACAAGAGAGAAACCAGTCTTGAGGGCTGAACATAAGCGTAGTATTCTGACATGCATTTGTGTGATAAAGGGCTATGCAAAAAATTGCATATACTTTTAAAATATTTGCTTTTGTTGTGTGTCAGATTCTGTTCTTTAAATCTGATTCCATTAAAATATTTTAAAATGTATAGAACTGTCATGCGCCCCCTGTCACAGACCCCATTGGTTTATTGCACCTGTTGAGACAACCAGCAGAATCTTCATCTTTCCTAACCCATGCTGCCCTCCCTATTTTTTCACCATCTGTGTGATTTCTGGAGATCATCCTAGACTCCATCTTCTTTCTTGCCCTCAACCTCCATTCAATCGCTAAGTCACAGAGATGCTACACCTTTATGTCTCTGGTCCATCCTCATCCTCTTTATTCCCACCTCCACCGCCCTTACTTCATTCAGTCCAATATTTTTTCTCATCTGGGTTTCTGTGGTGGCTTTCAAAATAATTTTTATATCATTATGTTGTTTGGAGAATTAAATGAGATCATAAATTTATATTTATTAACATGACATAGCACATGGCCCCTGGCCCCTGCTGGTGGGTATGAAATAAATGGTAAGACACAAAAGTTTCAGAAAAGAAGATTTAGGTCACTGTAACAAAGTCTTCTGCATCAGTAAAGGCTCCAAAGTTGGCTTCTTCAGCTGGTAATGAGTTTCCTAGCACTGGGGGAGTCCAAGTTTTGGTTGAGTGACTCTTCATTAGAAGTTGTAGAGGAGATTGAAACAGCATTAATTGCATTTAAGTTCCCTTCTGAATAAGCTAGGACATTTTCAGTTACAAGTATCAGAAACTAACTCAAAATGCCTGAAGCAAAACAAGGAATTTAGTGGTTTGTATTGATAAACTCGAGAGGTTTCTTTCAGGCAGAACTGAAAGAGCCTTGAAAGCTATCACTGGAATCGCTCAGGCTCTCACTCCCTGTCACCGTTCTGCTTTCCTCTACACTGTTTTGCCCTGACGCAGACCCTCTCCACATGACGCCCTTGGCAGGTCCAGGCATTAAGCTCAGCACCCTGGCAATGTCAGTGTCCCCAGCCTAGAAACCTCAATGAAAAGAGAGCTTCTCTTTCCCAGTATTCCGGCAGAATCCTGGTCCTAAACTTCCCTGAAAGATCCCCTGTGACTGAGTGACAAAATCCTTTGACTGATCAGTAGATCGTGGGTCCACTCTATGTTCAGCTTTTCTAGGATTTTCCAGGATTTCATGGCTGAGGGCTGAAGGAGTCAGTCTCCAGTGAAGAATCAGACAATTGCTAACAGAAATAAAAGGGACTGGGTGTCAGGCAAGAAAAACATTGGACATCAACCACAACTTCCTATCCTAAGAAATATTTGTATGTATTTTTTTTCTCCTTTTGCCCCTCTAGTATATGTAACACCCTTAATGGACACTGCTGGAGAATTAGCATAATGATATACATAATTATCATCAAATGATAGGCTATCTTGTCCTCCATAAAATCCTGTGGAGAAAAAAAAAAAAAGCCCCTTTTTTTTATGAGTCTACATTAGAAAAAGTTTCTGCCCATTCCCAGGGGTGTGAGCTGTTCCTCACTGATACAGCCCATAAGCACACTTGAAGGTACTATGGAAAGGAGCTTTGTTGAGTTGGTAAGTTGGAGTAGCCTCTTGATTCTAAAGACTTACAAATTAATCCTAGGGTGAACTTAATTCTCTGGTTGAACAATTATTGTGCACCGGGTAGCATGCTAGATTTTTACATGGGTGCCCTCATTTAATCCTTAAAGCACAATTATGCCGATTTCACAGAGGCAGAAACTGAAGTGCACCAAGATTAAGCAACTTCTCAGGGTCTATAGCTAGTAAATGATAGAGTCAGATTCAAACCCACGTCTGAGCCCATGGCCTTTTTCTATACATTATACTACCTCCTTGAGGACCCCAAGTATAATCTCCAAAGTGCTATAAACCATATGCTTCTGAATCAAAATTTAGATCCCGTGGTCTGTCTGACTCACTTCAAGAGGGTTGACTTGGGAAGTCAGGAATGTACGCCCACTCAGTAAAACAGACATCCAGGATCAGGTTATGGGAGCATCACCCTCTCATGGTTAACCTTGAAGGCTGCTGCCAGCGTTGAGCACAGCTGCTCTATTGGCTAAAGGTGTTAAAAGGATGATGTATTTAACACCTGTGTTGTATGGCTAGCACTGATTCCTAGGGGCTGGTTGTAAGCAAAAGCTGTAAGCAAACATCTTAGCTATGGCTCAGTGGAGCTCTATGTGGCTCAGGCCTTGAATGTAGTTAACATCCAAAAGAAGTCCCTGGGTCTTAATTCAGAAGACTGGGGCAGAACATTCCTGGCAGATGGGCCTCTGTGTTTACATTCATTCCCCCTGGATCCCAAGCCTGCTTGCCTTCAGGAAAAAGTGTAAATCCCTTCTGCTCACTCTGGGTTGTGTTAGCTTGGTAGTAAAGATGCCCATGGTTAATAGGCAGTCAATAAATTGTTTTGCATTTGCTATCCAAATAAAGGAATTTTTCCTCAGCAAAAGTATGATCATGCCGTATAAAATAATAGAATCTATGAGTGGTAGAAGTCAGCCTATCCCTTATTTATCTCATTAATGTCAAGCAAGCCCTGAGTATAAGGGAGAATCGTCCTGCTTCTATGTCAGACATACCCCACCAATGACCATCCCCATCTGTTCACTACTCAGAGCCTTCCCTGATGCCCACCTCTTGTAGAACTCCACGATCCTGTTTCTTCCCCAGCACACAGGCTTTGTCTCTCTGGCTTGTGTCCCATGCTCTCTGTCTACACATACCAGCTTTGGTTTTTCAAAGTTCAACACCCTGCCTTCCACCTATTGAAAGGTAAGTTTCCACCATATCACGATTATAAGTCTGTATTCATATCTTTTCAGTAGCTTAGTTCTGAAATGCCTGTTTATTTGAAACTTGTCCACATGATTAAAAGGATTTATTTGGGGGTGGAGTTTTCTAAAATTTTTCTAGCCTAGCAGTGGGTCATGTCTCATCCCACAGTATAAACTGTAACATGTGAGCACTGTCTAGAGTTCTTTGATAATTCTGCATGTAGTTCTAGATGATGGCATTCCACTCCCAAGCCTTTCCACTGCCGGGAAGGCAGTGGAGAGCAGCTCCGTACCCCTCATCCTCTTCTCTCTCCTGAGCTCCAATTTATACCCCTTTTGCTTCCTGCATGTGCCTGGATGGAAAACAACTACAATTTGATATGTCCCGAGCTTTCTTTCACTTGTTTGACAAATATTTTCCTAACACCTGTTTGGGGTCAGAAGGTAAGCAGAGGTAGAGGATTACATAAGCAGGGTCCCTGACTTCATGCAGTCTTCTAGGGAGATCCATAACTAAACAAGTAATTACTAAAAAACAAACAAACAAAACACCCAATAATAATAAATGCTATATTAGGGAAAGCAAAGTTACTGTAAGAGCAAAAGAATTTTGTCTAGGCCAGTGCCGAGATGTATAAACATTTTCCTGGAATAAGTTGCATATTAGTTGAAATCCGTAAGGATACACGGGAGCTACTCAGAGAATGGGTTTCACAAAGCTAGAGTCCATCACTAACCCACCCTCCTATCCCTTAGCTCCCAAATCATGGTTTGACATCACAGACATTCAGTGAATCTTGATATAATGAGCAGAGGTATTTTTATGTCACTACCTTTAAAAAAAATCATTAATGTGGTATAAAGGATCACGGGACAGCTCTGTCTAGGGAATACACACACAAATTCAAGACTTAAAACAAGCATTTGTTAAATGGAGTCTAAGTTATCAGAGCTTTGATATAAAGTCAAAAGGTTCTCCCTCTCTCTTACTATCTCATCACCTTTTAATCCCATTTATATCTGAGAATTCCTTCCTGGACTTTGTTTACTGATCCCGAGATATTTCCCCCCACTTTAAGTTTTGTATGCCTGGTATTATAATCCTGAAGGACAGAGGCAGCGTCTGTGTAAGTAGGTTGTGCCAGGACTGCTTTTAAAAAATTTTAAAGTATTTTTTTTCTTTGCTTAAAGATGCTCAAAATAAATTAAAAGCGATCAGAAGAATAACATAGGATATTAAGATAAGCTAACATTGGAATAAGAAAGATCTTTTCCTTTAGTATTTTTAAGTATGAGAGGATTTCTTCCTCTAAGAATCTCAAAGCAGTTCTCTTAAATATTTAATTCTAGTTGGCTTAAGACCAACAGTCATAAATAAAGTTATATTACATCATGGAATTACATGTTGATCTTCCTAGTTTCTTCCTAGTTTCATATGATAAGTCCATCCAGATCTATTGAAAGAGGAGTGCCTACCTTTTTATTCATTGTTTCCTAACCCAGGAAGTGGTCATCATACCAGATTTGCATGATTTCTCTACATAGCTCCAGATTAAAAAAAATCAACATTGGTTTGCTCGTTTCCTTTGTTTTCCTGGAAATCTTACTAAAACATTGAAGCCTTTCCTGGTTGAGGTCGCTATCATTGAAGGTAATAGGCATCTATCTCTATTCTATTTCAGAACTTTAAGACATTTTTATCAAAGTGCATACCTTGATACTGTGCATGCGAGAGGTATACAATAAAGATTTTGCTAAAAACATTTGAGCTACATTTGGCGGGGGTGAGGGGGCTCATTATGTGCCAGATACTACAGTTAGTACTTTACAAAGTGTGTAAGTTAGGGCTCAATCAGAGAAATAAAACTGATAGTAGATATACACCAGGAGATTTATTGCAAGGAATTGGCCTATGTAATTGTGGGAGCTGGCCAGGGAGTCTGAAATCTGTAAGTAAGGCCATCAGGAAGGGCAGGCTGCAATTCTTAGGCAGGAGCTGAAACTGCCATTCACAGAGCTGCTTTTTCTTCAGGAAACCCTCATCTCTGCTTCTAAGGCCTTTTAACTGATTGAATCAGATTATCTAGAACAATCTCTCTTAAAGTCAACTGATTATGGACTTGAATCGCATCTACAAAATACTTTCATGGCAACACCTAGATTGTGTTTGATTACATAAATGGGGACTTGTAACCTAGTCAAACTGTCACATCAAAAAGAGCACCACATGGGTGTAATCTCCTTTCCCCCAACCGCAGCTCTAAGAAATAATTTCTGTTATTATTTATACAGTTTTGCAAGTTGGGAAGATAAGGCTCGAAAAATTTAAGTAACATACTCAAGATTACAAAACTATTAAGTGGAAGAGCCATTACTTGAACCCATAGGTCTGATTTCAAAATTGGGAGCTTAATTAACTACTGCACAATGCTACATCAAAACAAAGGAATGAATTATTGTAATTCTATTCCTCTAAATTTATACAAATGGACTCATATTAGTGTTTTACATATCTCTTTGAGAACTTCACCATCTTCAGACTTTGTGAGACTGAAATATTCAACATAATCTTCTGGATAATTTTTTTTAATGCAAAGAAAGAATACAGGAGATTGGGAAATTCCAAATGTTAGTCCCTTCTGATATCAAATTGCTGTTCTTAAATAAGTTGTTTAAGTTAGAGAGGGTTGCATTCTCGATGACTTGTAATGGAATGGAATGACTTTTCATTAGGATATGGGGAAGTCGGGAGTTGGTACTCTTAAGAGTTTTTTCTAAATTGTTCATGTTCCAAGGAACAGCATATTAATTAATATAACCAGTGTATTAAAAACAAAATGTGGATTCCCCCAAGTAAACGAACATGAGGCTATTGTTCATATTTTAAATAACATAAATTAGAATTAACTGATTTTTACAACAGATGAATGGATAAAGAAGATGTGGTATTGTGTAAAGATGTGTCTTGGTAAAGACACAAATGTAGTGATCTGAAGGGGCACATGCACCTGAATATTTATAGCAGCAATGTCCACAACAGCCAAACTATGGAAAAAACATAGATGTCCATCAACAGGTGAAAGGATAAAGAAGATGTGGTACATATATACAATGGAATACTATGCAGTCATCAAAAGAAATGAAAACTTGCCATTTGTGACGACATGAATGGAACTAGAGGGTATTATGCTTAGCGAAATAAGTCAATCAGAGAAAGACAATTATCATATGATCTCCCTGATATGAGGAAGTTGAGAGGCAACATGGGAGGGTTGGGGAGTAGGAAAAGAATAAATGAAACAAGATGGGATCGGGAGGAGACAAACCATAAGAGACTCTTAATCTCACAAAACAAACTGAGGGTTGTGGCGGGGAAGGGGCGGTGAGGGTGGTTGGGTTATGGACATTGGGGAAGGTATGTGCTATGGTGAGTGCCGTGAAGTGTGTAAACCTGGCAATTCACAGACCTGTACCCCTGGGGCTAATAATACATTATATGTTAATTTAAAAAAAATTTTAAAAAGAATTACTGATTTTTAGCAAAAATATAAAACTATTAAAGGAAGAAGTAACTCTGGCATTGAATATCCTGGGGCACAATAATATCATGTTAAATGTCTGAATAAGTGGCAAGAATTCATGATTTTGCTCCTGTCTCTAGTTAGGGTAGGTCCTTGGGCAAGTGACTTAATCATTCTTTGCATCAATTTCCTTTGCTACAATATTAGAGGATTTCAGAAGATGATCTCTTATATTCTTTATGCTGTTCTAGAGCATTAAAATGTCAAAAATTTCAACTATAAGAAGGGACTATTTTAGTGCCAAAGAATAAAAAGTCCTCCCTCTGTGGATTATTTAATGTTTTTACCCAAACCAGTAGTAGGAAACTACACTAATAAAATCTTTATGTTTTAATATGCATACGTGGGGTTTATTGCTAAATTTCACTAGTGCTGGGATGAAGTTATTTTCCAGGTTTATAGTATTTAATATGTGACCTGATTATGTTGACTGGAGCATCAGTACCAGCTACCATGGACAGCAACTCTCTCAGCTCCCTCAAGAAGTTTTTACTAGCCAAGCACAAATGCTGACTCTAGATGTGGCACAGACACAAAAAGGCCTATAGGTCCCAAATGACTCTAGAGTGCAGAAGACTTGATGATACAAAAATGAGAGCATGCCTCCTTTCTAAAGAGCCTGTAGTTCCTTGCTAACAAAAGGCATCTTTTGGACAGAGCCCAATATTGTTGCTGGAGAACAATATCCAGAAGAGATTGATGCCCCAGGAAATGTCATTCTTCAGTCATTCACAGGATTGGGAAACCAAGAAAACACCTATCCCATCCCAAGTCTCATGTTTTTGGTTGCACACTGAGAAACAGAACTAAATGGCCTGAAGCCCAAACCCACTGAAAGCTTGCTGATCTCAAAACAAACAAACAAACAAACAAACAAACAAAAAAAAAAAACGGAGATGCAAACATGCCCTAGTCAAGAAGGCAGATCATGTCCAATCTGTTTCTCTTTCTATATATGTAAGATGTAAAATCAAAAAGCTTCACGAACTCCTTCTGTAAATGAGAAGTCATTGGTATACAATTAAGTGCTCACCCTTGGGGGCCTCACAGGCCGAGGCTTATAGCAAAGAACCCTGACTTTTGCTAAAGGGGTGGCTTCAGAGTATACTATTAACCTGAACCTCACAAAGGCACACGACGTGAAAACAGACAAAACCGTGGACATTTGGTGTGTCTGGTTTAAGGAAACAAATGCTGTCCCATAACTAGTGGCTGCAGATCTCACTAAGCCTTTTATTTTTCATCTGTAAAGTGAAGATAATAATAAAACTTACCTCATAGAGTTCCGAGAGTTAAATGAGATAATTCACAGATGCCTGGCAAATCATAAGTACCCATTAAATGTTGCATAGTATTTAAAAACTGATTCACATTTCTATTTTAGTGCCTGACATTTGCAGTTGATCAAAATCTTTGTTTCCTTTGGTCTTAGAGCAATAAATGTGCACTCTTAAAGTTTAGAAACTGAAAGTACCCTGAAAAACAGACTGGTTAGTACTGTTGGAGTTGATCGGAATGTTGTACATTTCCTTAAATATTTGAAGTATCTCATTCCAAACTATTTTTCACAGACAGTTTGGGTGCTGTTACCTTGTTTTCAGACGATGGGTATGGGTTTGTGGGAATCTGCGGTTCTTATCCCAGACTAAGTGGGCAACTCACACTTTTGGATGGAACGTTGAAACACCAAGGCACTGAAGTGCGTGGGTTGCCGATATGTTCATTCAAACGTTTTGGAATTAAGCAGTCTGTAAACTGCACATCATTTTTATTTATTGATGGCAAGGAAGAACTATTGGGATTAAAAAAAAAAAAGGTGAAAAGCCTTATCATTTGAGGCCAGGTGTCCCTCATTTAATTGGCATAATTTTTTAGAGAATAAATTTATACAACTATTCGTAGTAATACAATGGTAACTTTGATGGAAACCGAGGGCAGGGACAGAGGGAGTTTGAACCGTGCCAAAATCTTAACTGAAAATGTTAACCTGGCCCTCTAGGTCTCCAGGGGCCTGATAAGTCCCCTCTGAGAACAGTTGGAACGCTAGTCGCTCGGGTGGTGCCACCAGTCCACACAAGTTGAGGATGGCGGTGGCCTCTCCAGCGTTGTGAACTCGTAGCCGCTCGGTTGGTGGGAGCAAACCTTAGGGGGCCTCGGGAGTAAAGTCGGACCTTCTTTCTCCCCCTCTTCCTCCTCCTCTCTCCATCGGCTGCGACGGCAGTGACGGCGGCGGTGGCGGCTGCTGCCACCGCTGCTGCCGCTGCCGGGCTGGTCACCTGGGCGCCTGCGGAGCTGCCTGGCTGCTGCCGCTGCGGCGGCCTCTCGGAATGCGAGGAGGAGGCGGCGAAGAGCGAGAATATCCATAGTAACACAGGATGCGCCGGGCGCCGAGCAGGAGCGAGTGCGGGAGGAGGAAGCCCCCGCGCGCCAGCAGCCCGCGGTGCTAGGCGCCCTGCACCCCCGCGCGCCGCGCCCGGGCCCGTGTCGCTCTCGCAGTTAGGGTCCGACTGAGCGGTAAGCCCTCCCCGACAACTAAGCCGACACCTCCCACCGCCCCAGCCGCCCACCCCCGGGAAGCAGCCGCAGAACAATGGAGAGCGCCGCCAGCAGCCCTGGAGACTGCACTCGGGGGAGGACGCGCCGCCGCCGGGACTGGCGCGCGCCGCGTGGGGCCGGGCGCGTGAGAGGGCGCGCGGCGGGGTTGGGGGGCGCGGCGGGAGGCGCGCGCGCGCGCGGGCCCGGGGAGCTGGCGGGGAGAGCCCGGCGCTTGGCGCGGCGCAGCGCGGCGCGGCGCGGCCAGGCTCGGCGCCTCTCCCGCCCCTCCTCGGCGCGCTCGCCCTCGCCTCGCCGCTCGCTTTCGCTGGGGGCGCCCAGAAAGATGCTCAGAGGCAACGGCTAGGGGAGCAGAGGTTCCAGCCACATGTCCGCGTCCACGGGGGCCAGAGCCCGCCAGCCCTCGCGGATCCCGGCTCGCAGCCAGCCCGCGGCCGCTGCCGTCGCTAGTGCCGACCGGCTCGGGTGAGTAGCGGGGTGGAAGCGGGCGGCGTGGGGCACGGCTTTCCCCGCTGCCCACGGCCCCTGCTCTCCAAGATGCGGTTTCGAGAAGTGGTGCGGCAGCTGGGGCAGGAAAGGAAAAAGGAAGCCGGGTCGGAAAATCCGAGAAGGCTGCGGAAAGGGTTTGCCGGGGCATTTGTTGCAGCCCAGGCTAGCGGTTTCTACCGTGTGGGCTTTTTTTTTTTTTTTTTTTTTTTTAAACGTGGTTTGGTTATTGGTTTTCCCCCATCTCCCACCACTACCACCATCACCAGCACGACCACCCCCCGGGTTGGGCACATTTTCCCTTTCCTCATCTTCGCGGTTGCGAGGAGTTTGAAGCGGTAAATTACAGGTCTCTCCAAATGGTTTGACTTTCACGAATATATATTTTCCAAAGGTCATTTGTTTTCAAAATTAAAAAGCCATGACAACCCATGTAATTTCCAGGTGCGCTTTGAATCACCTCTGAGGAGTAGCAGGAAGAATAGACCTGGAAGGGTTGGTTTTGAGCGTGCCTTCTCTCCTCGTGTTTTTTTAATACATTGATTAATTGGAGGGGGACGTGAGCATGGACTTTCCAATGGAGCGCCTTGGAGAGCGGTAATAAAGCAGCAGAGACTGCAATTTGCTGCTTTCGTGAAGGTCGGGTCAGCATTTCTATTGAAATCCCAGTTTCCGTGGTTGTAACTTGGAGGTAATTTTACTCCAGGCTAAAACTTGCCAAAGCCGAACAAAGACTTGCTTTTATAAGGATATTGCCACTGCTGCGTGTTGTTTTTTTTTATTTTGTTTTGTTTGGTTGGTTGGCTAGTTGTTGTTTTTTTTCTCTCCAAGAATACCAGCTGTCTGCAAACATAAGCCCCTGAAACAAATAGGCAGCTCAGGAAGGCTTTGCATTTTCAGAGATGGACCAGGAAGGCTAGTCCTCCCTGCAGTTACCCTTTCTCCTCTCCCAGTGACTGAGATGTTAGTTTCAGAAGACTAAAAATTCAGTCCCCATTGTGCATATTTATACCCAATATGTTGTATCTGTAGAAGGGATGCATAAGAACTTTGAGGTCTTTAATGATTCTTAGGCACTTACATTAGTATACTTGCTATATGGACTCTTGCATCTGCAAAGACAGGATTAGAGGAAATAGTGTTGGAAGGGCAACACAAGGAATTTAGGTACAACTGAAGACTCTTCTGAACGCTGACACGAGCTACCAAGGGAGTCTGTAATTCTCTTCTGAGAGTCTTTACAATAGGGTAGATTCCTGTTGAAGTTTGGAGCCAGAAGGGAAAGAGGCAAGAAAATTAGAAAACGTCTCAGAGGTTGCTTCGAAACCTGTGTACTCTTTGTACTCAGCAGATGAGCTTAGGCAAGGAGATGCCAGTGGTGTCTGGGTTATTTGAGTCCATACCGTGGATGGCTCTGTGACAAAATAGGCTATAATGACTTGTGCTGGCATTATTCCCCCGTAAAGCCTTCTTCAGAAGTGTTCTGCTCTGTTGTTCTGTCAGTCGTGAGTAACGCTTGGTGTGATGATGGCAGTGATCCTCCTGGACTCAGATGGTGGAAAAAGGAGTAACTGGTATAAATGAAATTAAAACAGATGCATGCTACCTAGGAGACTTAGTGACAGGGTCATACAAAAGCATTGTTACAAAGATTTTTTTTTTTTTTGAAAGCTTTAGAATGCAGGGGGAGTTATGATTTTAGGGAAAAGCAGTGAAGAACTAGAACTCCTTGTTTAAGGATGGGAACTTTGTCCTGCAGTTGCTAATTGCTAAACTCAATTTTACTGCATTGGAATTACTTTGCTTTATGCACTTTGGCACTTTTAGTACAAGCAATATTTTTTCCTTAATCAGTGATAGTAGGGTGACTACACATCCATGGATTGGGAATGAGAAACCCCATATATTGGTACAGTTCTACTAAAGGGGAACCAGAGACAGAGAACAAAGCGTTTTGCCTCTACTTGGAGATCAAATCTCCATTAAAATAATTTTGAAATATAGGATGGTGCAATAAGTAAGATACTTTGGGGTAATGAATTTTTAACAAAACTGTATCAATGCATTCATATGTCAGCAATTTAAAATGACAACCGCTGAGCAGTTACTAACAATCTAAAAGTTTGCAGGTGTAACCAGTTCTCTATACCTGTATTGAATTCTGATACATTTCTTGCTATAATTTACTGCAAATGGTACAGTAGGTGTGAAATGTTAGGGAATTGCTTTCTTTAAAATAGTAGTATTTGTTTAAAGTTACTCTACATGTTCCAAATAGAGTATAAACTAGTAGATAGTACATTATACAGTAAAGGCTTTCCCAGTAATCATTTGTGATGTTATTATCCTCTTGTAAATGTTGGCAGATATTTTCCAGCTTATTATCAAGTCATTCTCATTGCATCATTCATTGAGTAAGCATTTTTAAGTACCATGGGTTTGCAAGCAGGCTTATTCTTTTTCTAACTATAAGGCAGGCATATTCTCCAAAATGTTTATTGAAATAAATGCTTCAGTGTCGTCAGTGTTTATAGCACTTGCAGAGTCTGTAGAGACACCAAGTAGAGTTTATTGATGTCCCTATTTCTGACCAGATGCTGGTGTCAACATATGTCCCAGGAATATCCATCAAGCCAGTTAATGTCCTGGGAGGAATGAACAATTAGCAAAATTAATTTGGAGATCTGCTTGATTAAAGTCATTAATGATCATGTAATGTAATGTAAAACATTTACATTTCTATAGCTATGTTTGATTTTTACATATTTTGGACTTAGAGCAGTAACTCAGACTTACGATTTCCAAGTGCCAATACCAGTAATCAAACTACTAGGTCTTTCATAGGCCACCAGTGTCAGCATTTCTCCATGACAATGGAAGTGTGGACAGAATCCAGATTTACCAATTAACTACCTATTTTTTTCCTTCCATGGACAATAAACAAGAACAAAGCATAAATATTTACTGTTTACTTTAATAGCAGTATATATCAATAAGCCTTAGAAAAAAATTGTTGCATATGTATTTCCTTGAGTTAAAGATTACATTAGCGATGATGTCTTTACACTTGTATTAATATTTGATTTCTTTAAAATGATTGTTTTCAAAGGCAGTACTGTCAATATATTTAATAACCTGGTTGAGAAAGAACATTTACATGAGTGCATTTATCTTCCCACATAACTGTCAATAATGCATTGTTCCAGAAATCTATTTTTATGTAGATGTAATTTTCATGTAAAAATTAACCTTTCTTATAATTCTAGTGTGAGACAAAAACCATGCTTGTTCATCTGATTTCTGCTTTTTTCTCATGCAGTCATGAGATGGGGTTTTTTTGGGGTCAAATATGATTAAGCTGAGTCGTTTTTTTTTTTTCCTTTAAAAAATTGTGAGGATAAATTAGTTTGTTTAGGTTAATTCCCTAAAAATTTTTGTCTTCAGCCCATATCTCCTGGTTGTGGTATTTACAGAAAAACATAGGGACTGTTTGCTGGTGGTTTTCCCGCATGAGAACAGGAGGAAATGCAGAGAAGACCAAAGCAAAACTTGAACTGGAAGAAGCAAAAATGCATGTTCTGATCGATCCCCTTTGGTTACCAAATACTTGATAGTACAGTTTTGGGTAAATCTCAAAACAAAGTTGTTCTAAGAATGGCTTTTATGGATACATTTCTTTGGGGTTTGGGATTAACATAACTAAACAGAAACTACTGACCTTGCAGGACCAACCAAAAGGAAATGCTCTGGAAGATCAAAGATTGTGTTGAGATTTTCCTGGATGCCCACATTTGCTATGTTCTGGTACCTCTGTCACTACGGACAACTGCCTTTGCAGAGCATGGGAAGACTGGTAGAATCAGTGGGTGCCCCCAGCATCATCTCACTGCCCCTTGGGCATATGTTTAAATGATACTTGGGTTAACATTGGTCAGGGTTTAGGGTTTTGTGGCTCTTGGCAAAAGAAAAATTGTATTTTAAGACGATTTGAGCATCCTCTCATTTTAACACATGTCAATTAGAACAATTTTTTGGTAACCATAAGTTTTATGTTTCTGTTTTTTTGCTTTAATTAAGGCTTCAGAGTGACTCACATAGAGTTGTAGCTGCAACAGGTGGTATGTTTTGTGTTGTGTGATGTTCATAAAGTCTCATTTCCCTGTGTTTAGAAATCACGACCATGTTGTGGTTATTTTTCTAGAAATATAAAATGTAACTGTAAAAATAAGCTGCTTCTCTTTATCTCCATGATTCACTTCTCCAGAAAAGACTTGCAGACCATATGCAGTATTTTTGGGCTCTTAATGCATTTTTTTTTTTCTGTCCTAACTGTCAACTTAGTATAAAAATAATTGGTTCCAATTGTTTTCTTGTAGTATAGCTTTCCCTCCAGAATGGAAGGTCTGGCATTGCCTCCTAAACATCTCCCAGGGGTTGGTTGATACTCCTGATATGAATGATGCTATTTATTTCACCCTACTGGTACATTAGTCATGAAAACTCTTGCCAAACCAAATTTGGGACAAAGCTTCAAATTAAAAATATATAGTCCCTCCCAAGTTTCAACATTGTTTACATACTGGCTCTCCCTTCTTTTAGCCACCCTGAAGTACTCTGGTCAGGAAAGCTGTCTTGGAAGATGAAATTTCCTCATAGCTAGTCAGAGAACGTGATCTCCTCCATCATCTCCTGACCACTCACCATTGACTTTTTCTTTCCTGGCATTCATTGCTCTTAGTTCAGGGAGCTTTCAGATCACGCATGCTCCTTAATCCCTTTCCTTGGTCCCCTCCCCTGATGTCTCCAGAACGCCACTCTGGCTTTTCCTCTTTTGCATTTTTGATACAAAACAATGACCCGCCTCATGAGCATTCATGGTGGTATTAGTGATATGTCTATTATCAAAGGAGCCAAAAGCTCTACATCTTTAAGTGAGCTGATATGCAATAAAAAACCAGGACCAAAAAGCTCTCCAGCCCTTGAAAATGCTCTGAAGTCCCCTTCTGACTATCCATGAACGTCGCCACCTACATGAAAGATAAATAATAGTTGTCATTTGTGCATATTTAAATAAGTTAAAATATTTTTAATTGTATATTATGCCACTGATAATTCGTCATGTTGAGTTTCTTGTATTTTTGTTGCACATATGCAGAATTTCATTCCATTGTGGACCCAGTAGACTTTCGTGGGCTAACTTTGATATTTAATTAAAATGTATACTGTAGCTTATTTGAAAGAACATGCATTCTAAATTCTAAGCAACTGACTTAAAGGACAGCTTTGCAAATACAACCAACCCTTCCTTTAAAGCCAAGAAACAATCTCTATCTATATTCATTCACTTGAGAAATATTTATTGGATGTCTGCTATCTCCTAGAAATATTTATTGAATGGCCACATGCTTAGGGCAGGAGAGATACTAGTGAACAAAATATACAAGGGTCTTGTTTTCTAGAGCAGACAGTTGGGAAGGAGTGACACAAAACAAGTAAGTCAATAAATAAATGAGGAAGATAATCTCAGGTAGTGACAAGAGCTGTGAAGGCCATACCGCAGGTGAAGTGCTTGAGAGTTTCCTGGAGGGGACGGATGCTACCTGAAAACATTTTCTCAGAGAAGGTGTCTTGGAGACAGTACCTCTCAGGGACGCGGAGGGCAAGCAGGAACCTGCCGTGTGGAGACACTGGGGAAAGAGCTTTCCAGGGAATGGGAACTGCACGTAGAAAAGCCTTTGGGGGGAAAAGTGCAGGGTGTTCGGGAAGCAGAGAGCAGTCGGTTTCGGTTGTGGGTCAGCTTCCCAGGCGTGGCAAAGAGTTTGGGCTTTATTCTAAAAACGGTGTGGAGCAAATGGAGAACAGAAAACAGAGGTGTGATTGCTTTACCTTTAAAAAGAATCCACTGGCTGTTCTGGGAACCCTGGATAATACTAGGGCATGAATGGACACAGACCACGTAGAAGACCATTAAAGTAGCCTAAGGGAGAAATGACAAGTGATTTAAACTGGGCTGTGGCCATAAACAAAGAAGAGATATGTGGAAAGAGTCACAATATCAAAGTGGGAAAACCTGGGGCACCTGGGTGGCTCAGTGGGTTAAGCCTCTGCCTTTGGCTAGGTCATGATCTCAGGGTCCTGGGACCGAGCTCTGCATCAGGCTCTCTGCTCCGCGGGGAGCCTGCTTCTCCCTCTCTCTCTCTCTCTGCCTGCCTCTCTGCCTACTTGTGATCTCTGTCAAATAAATAAA